>NC_139918.1:31271855-31334355 GCF_963514095.1 Eutrigla gurnardus | reverse complement strand
CCTGGATGTCCAGTAGTGGGACAGATCTGAGACATAATGAGACGGCGATCAAGAAAATGAGGAAACATTTGTGAAACGGAGAATAATAAAAACGCATGCGAGAGAAAACAAGAGAACGAAGGACAAAGAGAGATGTGAGTCTCCAAAAAGTGTCAATGCCAGGCTTCCTTTAGGCATGAGTGAGAAACCATGAGGCCTGGTGGTGTGTGAATGGCTCGGCAACACACACACACGCACACACACTCCCCACTGAGCCAGAGCTGTGCCGGTGAGACAGGTCTATGGGTCTATTGAGGGGACTGGGAGGGAGCTGTCCCTTTCTGCAGAGCTAATGAAGCCTGCACCCACCGGCATAAAGGACTGGAGAGAGTTAGCAGTGCGCTCCTTCACCCATTCACCCACTTCCTTCCTTTACACAGCTCCTGATGAGGTAATGCTTTCTCTCTTAAAGGGACACCATAAGTTATGCACCTTTACACATGCAGCTCCTCCCGGCGACGGGAGTTTGCACGATCTCGCTCGCTGGATTACGATCTTCTGACGGGAAACAAACGCAGCCTCCGGCCTGGAAAACAAGCTGTTTAAGTGCCGCGTGTTTAAAGTACGAGGTTAAAATAATACGATATTTTCCTTATTGTCAACAAATCCCATTAAAACAGCTGTTGGTTTCTGGTTTCTCTGTCTATTTGTTCATTCTGAAAATGTAAATATTCTTTAAATATATAATATATATAAAATATTATTTATTTTCAAGCAATTCCCTGAAATTACTGGGGAAATTAATTATTAAACAATGAAAACAGGATTAACAGATCGTTTTTGGGGGGACTATTTTCTGCCGCGGATGAAGTGCAAGTATAGACTCCAAATAAACCACAGTGCTTTTGTTCATGAAGTTAAATGGTGGTGGGTCGTATTTATCTTTAATAGATTTTTGAACAATGGAGGAAACAGGCATTGGTCATACTTGAGGGATTTGGTGACTTGAGTAAAAATATATCATGATATTTATACTTTAAGATGAAATAAGAAGTTTGATTTCATAGAAATTAGTGGCTGAAGCTATAAATCCAGCAGATTGTTTGCTGTAAATGTGCGTTCCCACCACAAAGACAGGACGGCGAGCCGGAGACCACTCAGAGACAGAAATGTCACAAAAAGCAGAGACGAGGGGAGAAAAGGCTTCCAGACAACACAATCACACTTCAGGCAGGGGAGGTCTGACTTCACACTGCCTGTCTATCTGTCTGCCTGTCTGTCTGCTACTCTGCTGCGCTACGAGTCGATGAAGTCTTGTCCGAGTCTACGCCCGGTCTAGGCCTCTCTGAGCAAACCAGACGGAGCTAACAATAGACATCAGCAACTTCATTAGCATCCTACCAGACCCAGACCACAACCAAAGTGGCCCTACACACACACACACACACACACACACACACACACTCATGAGCCAGACAGCCCCTTCACTGGCCTTGACCCCTGAACTCTAGGGTCCTCTTTCACCTGCTACAACAGCATTCATGCTAGCGGGGCTGTCTCGCCAGCGCCCGACTACTTTGCATACGTTGTCCCAACATTCCCACGCTCCGAGCTCAGACCTCCATCTCACTTTAACCACAGCAACATTCATAGAGCACATTATGGCGATCGGCATTGTCTGGCTGTCTGATTTTTGTTTGGAGCCACATGAAGACCACCCCATCTCCAAGACTATTCACTGGAGGGGCTTGCCCTTCTTCCCCCTCAAACTGATCTGTAAATACTCGACGCCCGTCCGTCTGCCGCACAAAGGAAATGTAACGCAGTCATCGTTTTGGGTTTCTAATAAAGATCTTTGTGATTTTTGACGTCGGGAGGGAATCACATAATAATCACATGCTGTCGTTCCTCCCCACTATCTTCCCACTCTTCCATTCTGTGTTGTTGATTATCTTCTCCCCGGCACATCAAGGGTAAACTCATGACTCTCCTCGCCTTTCCCCTTCCTCTTCCTGATTCTTTGCCGTTCGTCATTGGCCGAAAGCAGCGTCGCATCCCCCTCATTGGCCGGCGATACGGCCGACGCCAGGCTTTAGTGGAGTCGGAGCGTTTAAGTGTTATTGTGGGAAATGGGGTAGAGCGTATTTCTTGCTCTCCGCCGGATAATGTGACTGTCAGATGGAGCGCTGCAACCCTCGGCGGGTATTCATTCGGATCATGTGAGGGAGAGACCTTGAGAGGCGTGCAAAAGACTGTGACTGAATCTGCCTCAGCATATGGACGCCCTGATCGCTCTATGCAAATGGCTGAGACACAGACACATGTTCACAAATGCAGACAAACTACCCCCCTCCTCTTCAGTCCCTCATTAATTGTTCCTCCTAAAACCAGACGCCCCCCCTTCCCAAATAATAACCTCTCCACTAACACCCCCCACTCCATCTTCCCCTTATGAGCGACCCCCCCACCCCACAGTCTAGACCCTGCAACCCTCTCTCTAACTCAAACTAGACGCCCCCCCCCCCCCCAAAAAAAAGAAATCCTCCCCCTCTCCTCCCCTCAGCTCCCACGACCAGCAGACAGACCCTGTGATTCGCGTGACCGCCATTTTGCTGCCCACAGTAGACCCAACTGTACAGCGCAGCAGCTGCCTTGATGGGCAGAAATGCAAATAGGAACGCTGCTTTGTTACTCAGACGACTCTCATCGCATGAATTAACGGCCCCAAAAAAACAAGACCTGCTCCATCACGGCCGCGAAACGAGGCACAAAATGAAGAAACGCGAGGTATTCATTATAATACGCTTCACTCCTCCGACTGCATAAACGGCTCCATTATTAACGTAATTATGCCGAGCTATGAGATCTGCATTTTCAGGTCATTGTAACGTCTCCAAAAGATAACAAGCGGTTCGGTCGGCTCTCATTTTCCTCTCTAAGAGGTGGATTCTGAGGAAATAGCCCTGATATGATACTTCAAAGCTACAGCGTTCTTCAGGCGGCATTTTTTTTTCTTACACCGCCTATTTCTATGTTTCATGTGCAGCCGTTTCCTAGCGAAATCAGTCAACCCATGATTTGCTCAGTGCCATGGTAACCAGACACCCATGTGCATGAAAATGAGACTATTATGGTCCGTCTGTCTGGAGTTTGTTGGGCCTACGGACCCCCTTTTAATTTGAGTCTGTGTGCATGTCTGAGCTCTCTGTTTGCTTAATGCTTCATCGGTACGTTGTGTGAATAAAACAACCGTGTGCATGCGTGACGGACCACTATCTGATTAAAGGAACTCCACGTCATCTTTGGTACAGTGGCACATTTACATGCAAGGGAATCGCATGCAAAGACGCGCACCATATGGCACAGTAGGACCAGACTCCTGATCTCACAGGAGAAAAAAAAAAAACAACAAACGCCAGCAAATACACTTTAAAAACGTCACTTCACTCCCGCTCGCTCGCCGCTACGCCGCATCCACGGGAGCAATTACCAGCCACGCCAACGACACCATGGTTGGAGGTTATGCAAATGCAATTAGCCCCGCATTTGCATCCGACAACAGCTAACGGATGCACAGATGGCAGACGAGAGAGATGCGCCCGCCATCTTTGGCAGAGGGGAGAGACTGGCGGCCATTTTGTCTGAAGCTGTGCCCATCTGGATGCAAAAACAACCACGCTGCATAGCAGTGACGACGGCAGCAGTTTGGGAGCCGCTGCCGCCGCTCGTTGGCTTTCAAGGCCGAGCAGTAAAGTCCATTCAGACGCACAAACAGAGCTCTGTGTGGAGGATGGAGACGGAGCAGCTCCCTCGCATGTCTGACGTCTTCATTAACCTGTTCACTTCCAAACATCTTATCAGATTTTACAGCTGAAATCAACATGAAATGATGCGCTCCGAACCCAACAGGATGTCAGGTTATACACACACACACACACACACACACACACACACACACACACACACACAATTATAGCTAACGTTTGAGAGCACACTGAGAGTTGCTGAGTGGGAAATGTGGAGTGCTTAAGAGAGATACTTGCCATTTTACCATCTCCACTACAAGGTGGGAAGCCTCTGCGATCTTCTGCCCTCAGTCAGTTTTGTGTGTGTTTTTTTTTTTAAGTACAGAGACAGACATCACGGAGAGAAAAAACGCTGATCATACTTCATGTTTCTGATTGTTTTAACAGACATGTCTACGGCTCATAGTAACAGCGAGCCAAGAGTGGAAGAGAAAATAAAGATGGTGCTGTCTCTTTGTCAAATGTAAAAACTGGTTGGGGAATAAAGAACAGGCATGCTGAGGATGGAGAGCGAGTCAAACGCAGGACTCCCAAACTGTTCTTTAAACAGCCAGAGGCGGAAGGTGGGGGATATGTCAATCTTATGGAGAGAAAAAAAAAACAAGAGAAAAGGAATATCCCTGTCGGCGGTCTCTCAGCATTCTGGGTATTATTTGGGGAGAGATCCCCTTCAGCAGAACCACACACAGCCAGTGGAGATCGGGACTGAGGTCCGGTGTGAGGAGCCGGGGCTGCAGCTGAGTGGGCCACACAGGGCCTGTCCTTTGGAGGTCTGCGGGCCCCTAGGCCACAGACTAACACAGGAAACCCCACTCAGAGCTGCACTGCTCTGTGTTTCATATTGATTTCTCCTGCATGCTGGTAGCTCCAGTGGTGCTTCTAGCCATCAGGGACCTTCTCCATCCTTCCCAGCCCACTCACTAGCTCCCCGCCCGGGCTTCACCCGCTCTGTTGGACGCCTGGATGGAGGTATCGGCCACAGGAGGAGAGGAGGAAGACGAGAGCCCGTGGCGATGATGATGAGCTGCGCCGGGTCTCTGAGTTCAGTCATCTACCAGCCTTCATCCAGCCTTCCAAACACCCACCCTTGTTTCCATCTGAAAAAAAAGGAAAAGAAGAGAGTTCAAAATCTCACCTTTGGCATTCAGCATTCCTCCGCTCAATGCAAATGCAAATGTAAACACTAACACTTTGATTAAAAATATGTGGGAAGAAAACGCCAACTTGCTCTTTTGTAACCCGCCCCAAGGCGCCCGCTGCTATACAGAAACAAATAAAAGCGCTCGGCATCCTGTATGAAACACAGAAACATCCGTCTTTGTTCCTATTTTAAAATGTGCATTATTCCATAAATATAAATCATTCACATTAAACCCATTACACATAACCTAAACACTAGTGACATTCATTATGTTGACTCACTTTTGGACCGCGTCTCACGACCGGCATAAAGAAAACAACAAGCGCGGTAACGGTTTTGATACTAAATGAATAATTTGCACGGATTCCTCCACTGCAGTGCATCTGAAATTTTGTGAAAGCATTCTGAATCCTGTTCTCATGCTAATAGAACATAGTCCTTTATGTGTCGCTTTGTTCTTTTCTATAAGAAAAACTAAATGCTGGGGGCCTCCTTCAGTAACTGTGCACCCACTGGCCCCCATTTCTGTAAAAAAAACAGCAGCAAAGACACATTTTGCGTGGTTTGCTGGAAAATGAATCAGGCACAGAAAGTAACGGGATTGAAGCGGCCCGAGGTCAGTTATGTGCCGGTTTGTTTGTGGGTTTGAGTTGCTGTTATGTGCATGTTTTCATCATATAATGGGGGGAGCACCCCGGCTCGGCCTGTGCAGGGGAGTGACGTGGGGTGAGATCGGGTGAGCCGGAGGAAGATTCAGACACAATGCCCCCATTGAGGGGGTTCAGACATGGGTGTTAACTCGCCATTCCTTCACACACAATAGGGCCCCCCACTAGAGCCGGCATAGGGGACAATGTTGGTTCAGGGCTGCCCTCCACCCAGCAAGAAAGAAAAGAGCTGCATTATCAAGATGGGAGGAGAGGGAAGGATGGATGGGAGAGGGGGGGGAGGAGGAAGATGGAGGGATATGTTTGTGTACGAGGAGGGCAGCAGAAAGCAGTCCTGGCTGTGACTTTGGCTTTGGACTTGAGGAACAAATCAAACGATCCTTATATGAAACTTGAGGAAGTAAGAGCACCAACTGAAATGCTTGCTGCACAAACCATATAACCACGCTGTGTTCCTGGTTCCCTGTCTGATGAAGCATGTTGTTCTGACTGCAATAGACATGTAGGGATGAAGAGGGTGCCGTGTTATGACATATAACAGTCAAGAGAACAACTCCCCCCCTTAAAGATGAAGGACTATTAATACCAAAAAGGTTGTCTGCTATTTGTACATTCAAAGGGTTCCACTGGAATACAGACCCGGTTGTGAATCTGAAATATTCTGGAATGACGGATTGGGGATTTTATAATGGCATGTTTGCTGCAGAGAGGAGGAATCGCATCCTCCACTGACTTCAGCATTTTTTAAAACATCTTAAGCGTTCCTCTAAAGACCTTGTAACAAGCATCTGCTTGCTCAGAGTTGCTTGTTATATACTCTGCGGTTCTTACGGAGCACTGTTTTGGGAGTCGGTTTGGGAGTGAAGCTGACAGCGTTAACAAGCCTTTGGTAATGTAAGCGTATACGCTTTTTATTCTGCCTTCCTTTCCCAGACAGGTAAAATCTCCTCTGGCTCAACAAAGGGGGAGTTCTGCTTGAAACGTATAAAGGAAGCTATCAGTTTAGCCGTGTTTGAGGCCATAAGGCGGTATAGGTGACGACGAGGGGGGGGGGCTGGAAAATGTTTATGGAGATCCTGTGTCTCTCTGGGAGCCTAATAGTATCCTGTGGCTGGAGTCAGAGCTCATTGTGCCGGTGTAAAGGATTACACTGGTAAACTGGTAAAACAGGGGAAAGAGCCCAAACACTCTCTCCCTCCTATGGAGAGGCAACGAACCGTCGAACAATGAGAGGGGAGAGTATACGGCTATGAGCCGACTCGTTTCCTCAAACAGACCTGGAGAGAAGTGGAGGGGCTGTGAGAGGACCATGATAGAGGAAATAGATCAGGTGGTTTGTATTTGTGCATCACCTGGACGTGGAGCGAGGGATGGAAAAAGAAGGGGCTACATGGATGACAGTTTCAGCGGTGGAAGGTAATGTGGGGAAATGATGTCGGTCTTGCTTGTCTGTCTGCATCCTGAGTGACAGTTTACAATCTGTGAGGCAGCAGGCAGACCCAGCAGGTCGGCTCTTTGGCACCATACAATCCCTCATGTCTCTCTCCCTCTACCCTCCACCTCCGGCTCGCATCGGTTTCCTCTAATCTCCACCTCTCCTCCTGCGTTTTGTCTACATTTTAAAATACCTGTTTCCTCTCATTGTTCACCGTTGATCCCCAACTATTTCAACCACCTTTGTGCTGAATGTGAGACATGCACGTCCTCATTTTAGACTTGAAAAAGAAAGAAAACACTATAGGATATAAGCAATAGGCTGCCTAATACTGAAGTTGCAAAGTACTGATTTCTGACAGATCCTCTATTCTTGAGTGAGCTGGCTCCCTCTCTCTCCGGCAAAACTGTTTGCTGAGTTTCCAAAAGTTTCACCTACTTTCATGCTAAACCACTAGATGAACTTGGAGGTAATAGTTCCTAGAAAACAGTATTCTCTACCTCCACTTCCTCTACGTCTGTCGAGAACGAACCCACAGAGTATTAATTGGAGTCGCTACTGATTTCTGAGGCGAGGAAAATTGCCTGTCTGAGGAGCACGATGACCCCCGTATATTTCCCACAGCTTACACGGACAACACGCAAAGTAAAAGCATTATTCTCCTCTCATCTGCTGTTCAAATGGAAACCACACTGAGCATAATGCATCATCTGCATTCTGCAACCTGCCACGCTGAAAGAGTCCTCTCTCCTCCTCGCCTCTCTTCATCTCTGTTCCTTCAAAGGCTGCCGAGGGTGTATTCAAACAGCAGGATACACACTCAGCTAACAAACCTCATTAAGAGCCCATACACACTTTCTCAATGCTAACACTAGCTGTCACACATCCCCTCTCAATGCACACACTGGTGGCCACACTGACCGCGACAAAGCATCTTTACAGAGCTAATTAGAAGGGTCCCCCTCTCTATTTGAAACTCATCTGAATAGGAGGGAAAATGATAACGAGGAGGGGAGAAGGAGATAGAGAAGGAGAGACAGGCGGCAGAAAGGAGGGAGAAAGGAGAGAGGATGCCTGCTAATACAGTCAAAGAGATAGCACACCGCTTTTCATAGGGTGGAATTAAAGCAAGGAGCTCAAGCGGGCAGGGGGACCTGAATTAGTGTGACACCACCCCGTGTAGGTCTGGTGCAACTGGGAGGGAACGGACTGCTGCACCGATTTGATTGGTGTGCCAGTATGGAGCGAGAGACAGAGGGAAGGAATGGGTGTGACACCAGCTTCACGGGGAAGCAAAGAGAAGCTTGACGGACATTTCAGAAAGCTGCATGAAAAACGCTGCTCTCCAACACCAACGACAGAATAAACAAGCTGGGAAAATAGAAAATGTGGGATGATGAGCTACGGATGAACACCAGGCTTGCAGCAGTAGAACGGAATAAACGAGCAACACTTTTGTCTTTCTTCGTTTTGTCTAAATCATCGCCGTTTTGTTTCGGCTGCTTATTTAGAGAAGGACAGAAGGTCACGCTGAGGGTTCAGCCAAAAAACATTCCTCCATAGCTGCCATATCTGCTTCCAACCCTCCTCCATTTCATGTTGAAATGTTTCTTTTGTGTGTCCTTGAAGCAAGCTGTGTGTGTGTGTGTGTGTGTGTGTGTGTGTGTGTGTGTGTGTGTGTGTGTGTGTGTGTGTGTGTGTGTGTGTGTGTGTGTGTGTGCGCAGCAGACAATGCCGAGCTGACAGTTAGGGTCTCGGACCAGCACAAGGCCAAGTTTGTCTCCACATTCTGAGTGAATGGACCCGTCAACAATTGCACGAGTAAAATATCCCTATTTCTCCAGAGCTTAAATATAAATAACCAATTAATATGCAAACAAATATATATAAATGACACTGTTTTGAAGCTAATATTGTTTAAATGTAACAGGAACAGAATGCTCCGTCAACCATTTCTAAATAAAGAGAAAACAACAAAAAGAAAGCAAAAATCATAATCCGTCCTCTTTTCAATCCTCAACAGAATTTTAAGTTCAAGTTGAAGTTATGACCTAATTGTTGTCCCATCAAGCCCAGTGGCCCCTGATGAGAATGCAAAGCATTCTGGGAGAATAGCAGGTGTCCCCCCATGTTCCCAGACAGCTTGTTAATTTGCACAACTTTTACACGCACATCGTTCCCTCTGTGTGTGCGTGCATGCATGTGTATGTATGTGTGTATATATTAGCGATGGGACTTGACCCTAGCGAGCTGCGGCAGTGTTTCGCGTCTTGCTGGGCGTGGGAAAAAGACGGGACCCCTTTTCACAGCTGCCTCAGCCGAGGCCTGGGCTGCTGGGGGCCCCTGTACCCCCCTTTGCACACACCCCCCGTCCCCCCTTGTCCGACTCCCCCCTCCTCCTTCCATCCCATTCAGGCTCCGGCCTACTGGCTTTCAAAAGCAAGACCCTCTTCCCAGCCCTTCATAAATACATCTCATTATTCAAGCCCTAGTTTGCATAGGGATTCCAAAGAGATCTCCACTCTGCTCGTGAGGCCTGAAGCCTCTCAGCCTTTTGGACCGCACAAGTGCAAATTTCGACTTAGTAATCTCCCTGTGTTAATATTTGTTTTAAAACGACGTGTGTACACTTGCAAAACTATTAAACCAATATTGAAACTGTCCCAAAATGTCTATTTCTATGCATCTCTCTCTTCAAATTTCTCCTCTTTTTCTAGAAACGTGGCAGAAAATCTACAGAAACTCAAACCAGTGAAAAGAGAGTTTAGCATGACTATTAGCAAGTGCTTTGCTAGTCTGTACTCCATCTGCCACCGGCTATTGTACAGTACCTCACACACACACACTCACACTCACACACACACACTTCAACCCCCCACAGCACCCCTCACCCCACCCCCATTCGCTGCAATGCATTACTGCAGAGATTTATCTCCTATCAGCCTGTATAATACTGAGGTTATAATTTACATCCACTTTAGAAAACAGCAGCACAGGCCGGCCCTTGCATATGCTAATATATAAAGCTTGGGAAAATCTGGGCGACTCAAAGAACTCCACACTAAATTTGAATAACTGAGCTTTATATTGAGGCTTCAAGGTTGTGGAACCATGAAGATTTGACCTTGCTAACAATATGCACTTATTGTTTAATTCCTAATGGCGAACTACTAAAAGAAGAATTGGAGGGAACAAAATGACAAGCTTAAAGCGAGGGATGTTTCTGTTTTCGATCTGAAATAACTAATAAAATCCTGGGCACAGTTTAAAAAATCACGTTTTATTTCTAAGACATGTTAAAATTCTAGTTTTAATGTGAGCGTGAAACTGATCGCACAATCGTTTCCTTTGTTATTTACGATATTTTCAAATGTTTTGTCTTGAATGCAGCCGCTGCTAAATTATGCATGTGCCATACCTTTATGCAAATCAATACTCTCCACACACACAAAAAAAAAAACGGAGACTTTGGACAAGGGGAGCGTGGTCTGGTCAAGGTATTAGGGCCGCAAAGGACAGAGCCACCCAAACGCTCTTTCCACATGAGCAGGTCCAAACCTTCTCCTAACGGGATAAAGAACCGCAGCGGAGATTACACGGCCACCTCCCCTGCACCTACACACACTCTACCTGACAAATAGGATCATAGTGTTTAAGGGATAAAACGCTGGATGTATGTCAATGAAAGAGTGTGTGTGTGTGTGTGTGTGGAGGATGGGGGATGATGTGCAATGTAAAATATATTAATACTTCAAAGGAGTGATGGAATTCAACATGGAGGTCTTACTTCACCCGCTCACATCACGCCGTTTACACTCTCCTGCTGGAGGCTACACTCTCCTGCAGCTCTACACTGTATCTATATGTTCTGATATTTACATGAATGATATCAAACTGACATTTACGCCGTGTGCAAATAAAACTGGCAGTAAACGTCCCTCTCAATGCCCCTATTCGTTTGAATAAGATGGCGAGGATTACAGCGCTGCACGCTTTAAAAATCATTCTTGATGCAAAATACAAAATCCTCCATATTTCTAAATTCTGACCCAGCCTGTCTCTCCATGTGTGTCTTTTTCACACCCACACACATCTCGTCCTCACAGCTCCACAAAATGTGGACGATAATCAACCACCAGCATTGCTGCCTCATCGTTCGCTCAAGAACCAAAACTCTCTGCGACTGCGAGCCTCCAGCATCTCAGTTTGACCTGAAGCTGCATCCTAAATCCACGGACACAAAAAAACAGGAGACAGAATAAGCAAACTGCACGGACTGGTGCTGATAAGGAAAGGACAGCCGAGCCACTCCTCTCCACTCATGTGTTCTTATTAAATATGTACCTGCAAGATGACCGTTGCCCCCTCCCGTCCTGTCTGGTGGCAGTTTGTCTTCATTGTGAGTTGATGCAAACTTCAGGGTTGACGTCGTCGGCATTTTCCTTTTAACACAAAAGAAAAGGAAATCAGCGTGTGTGAAATCACGACCGGAGCTCTCATTTTTAATAAAAGCCACACATTTCGGGGAATAAATAAGTGGCTTGCGAGGGAATGAGGGGGGGGGGGGGGGGTAAATGAATGCAGCTTTGTTGACCTTGCAGCTAACAGCCCTCCACCACAGTTATGTTTTCTCCCATGCACTTCTCATTATTTAGCCTCTTTTGCGAGGTCAAACATATTTTCTGTTGCATGACAAAATAAATCAAGCTTGATAAAAGTGTTTGCAAGCGCCACAATTGTAAAATGTGATGGGAAAGACACAGTTAGTGTAACTATACCACCGAGCATTAACATAGAGCATGCAGCTGGGCAGCATCCCGGTTGCTAAGCTACTGAAATACAGGGTTCAACATGAACAATGTTGTATAAAAAAAGCATTCGAGTATACATTTTAAAAATCCTCCTATCAATCAATCAAACAGGTAGAGATTATGTCATCGCTTCATATTTAACGCCCTGACTTTCTTTGCTTCACGACAAAATGGAGGACAAGGAGGTCAAGTCGTTTATACTGGCTCTCATATGCAAACTCACACACACACACACACACACACACACACACACACACACACACACACACACACAGATGATCCCAGCTCTCTTGTTTAACGGCGCACATCAAATATTGTCAGTCATGGTCTAACTAGAGCATGCTGGGACTTCGGGGATATTCAGTCCTCTCCCAGGCTTGCTGATTCGGCTCTAAGAATAGATCAAACTCCGAGCCGATGTCCTATTTTGTTCTTATCTAGGAGGCGAACACAGAAAATAAATCCACCCGGCTAAAAACCCAAATGTGAACATATCTGCCGTGATTCGGTGATGAAAGCATGTTTGAAACGGGCTGGCGGTGATTGTGCGCGGCCTCTAACGGACTGATGCAGTGAGATTTTGAGGTGTTGTGCCCGGCAGCAAAGAACCCAACCACACACTCCAGGCTGTGTTGTTATGGGTTTGTTCTGCTGCACATGGCAGTCCAGACCTATGCTCTCTGTCCAGCTTCCATACCTTCATGGCTGCACCAGGTGACCACATGTTATACATCACACACCTACAGCCTCTTCATGATGATGTGATGCAGCTCGGCTTGAATAAAGGGAACTACGAGGCCTGCAAATATCACCGAAACCAACATGTGAGAAAAGCTGCTGCTGCTGCTGCCAACACCATCACGTGACTTCTGGATTGACCAATCGCACGAATGCTTTAACTATTTCTGTCGAACCCCTCCACAGAGCAACGTCATAACGCCCGCATGACATGTGTTTAGTATGTTTCCCCACATGCATCACTAGCTCGTGTCCCTAAAGTTGAGATCGATGCCCCTCCCCAAAAACACGAGCCCTGCGAGCAGCAACACGCACGCCCTCGCACGCGCGCGCGGCTCCTGTGAACGTGCCAACACCTGTGCAGAGGAGGCGGACACGCAACACCAAAAATCACGCCGGGGTTGCGTTCCGGCTCCGCGGGGTCCCCTCCCTCCCCACCACCGCTCCTCCTCGTCGGCAGCCGCGGCGTGCAGCCTCCCTCAGCATCCGTCGCTCCTGCTTCCTCCTGCTGCCGCCCCGGCATCTTCTCCTCCTCCTCCTCCACCTCCTCCGCGCCGAGGCGAGAGGGAGCCCTCGGCTCCGAAGTGCTCGGCGTCAGTTCGTACTTTCGGTTCTCTAGCTTTATGAAATTAAAACTCATACAGCTAGATAACCAAAGACACAAACTAACCCGTCGTCTCTTAAAGGGGCCGCCTCTCCGCCGACACCGAGAGGAGAGAGGAGAGCCTGTCCGTGGTCACATTCACTGAGAGCCCCTCACACACACACACACACACACACACACACACACACACACACACACATGATGCTCAACATAATACAAAGCTTTTAATATACTTACCTTGATATGGAGGTGAAACTAAGTTAAAGCAAGCAGGTTGTGTTAGCTTCCATGACTAGTTTCACACACACACACACACACACACACACACACACACACACACACACACACACACACACACACACACACACACACACACACACACACACACACACACAATCCCCACAATCAAAGATGCTGTACGAGTATCAACACTTTGGTTCTAAATCAGCATTTTGTTTTTGCAGAGTGACTCCTGTTGCGACGCCGTCGAGCACCGAGGCTGATACATGAACGCATGTTTTAGTTATTAGTTATTGGATCAACACCGCGCTTAGTCATTATTCTACCGCATCAGGCCTAAAGTTCCCACAGAACTGCCAATAACGTCGCAGCTGTAGTTTAAACCCCAAAGACGGACTAAAGAAGGCGACATCCCGCACCAGCCGAAGGCAGCATCCTCACTTACTTGCGCATCAGGCGAACTCCGCTCCGCTACAGCACCAGTATCCTCCAGCAATGTCAAATCCCGCCTCGGTGCCTCCCCGTGGTCCTGTGGTCGCAGCCCGACGGGAGACAGAAATCAGGTGTTCAGAGAGCGAAGCTACAAAGTGTCCGTGTCTCCAGGAGCTGCACGTGTCTCCCCCTCACACACGCGCTGCTACTGACAAGAGTCCACACGGCGAGCAGGGAGATAAACTCCGCCTCGGGGGAGGGGGGGGAGGAGGAGGGAGGGGGGAGGAGGGGGAGGCGGGAATCTGAAATCATTAAAACCAATTTGAAAATGAATGCAGGTGTTTTTCCCGCCAGTTATCCGCATTATAGTCTCACCGTGACGTAGGCAGGGTGCGTGAATCCTACCTGACATTTCCTGCACCGAGGCCTATTTTTAACACATGAATTAGACGTGTTTAAAACTTCCAGATTGTGGGGAAACGTCAGCTGCACACTGAAAACGACTCTTATGCTCCAATACAGGAGCAACTTCATCAAATCCCTTTTTACACTTAACAATATTCTGCAGCAAATAATAATAATTCTAATATTTTGAGTAAATTTGAAATGCTATTAGTTAGATCTCATAACGCTCATGATCATTTAGGATAGAGAGTAGGCATTTTATAATATATAATCATAATTTAAAGAAGTAAAATAAAAGAAACCTTGACGAAATACATTTAGTCAGGTCTCATGATTTGTTATATATAAAGACGTGATTTCTATGGGAACAGTCAGCTGGTTATGGCTGTTGAGGATTATTTGCTTGTTAGATTATTATCAATGATCACCAGCCTTGTGAGAAGGTGTTTGGAGCACGCAGGGACTCCATGAAGGAAGAGAACCTGCTGCTTTTACATTTAAATAATACAGTAAACTCAGGCCGAGCAGAGGCATTCACGACTCCTTGGTGCAGAAGAGACCCGCGCCTAAACCTCCTGATAGCATATTCAGGCAATATGCAGCCCTATCGATTGTGATATTATGATATGAGTGATATCTGGGCTGTGTGGAGATGAGATAGTGTGCGCGATAACAATCGCACACTTTGATAAAAGACGCCAGTGGCAGAGACAAGACCCGAATAGCAACTCGCAATATATCTCAAAGTTTGAAAGGATATTTAAAAAGGAGCTGGAATCAGTGTGTATACCTGCACGTGTGTGTGTGTGTGTGTGTGTGTGTGTGTGTGTGTGCGTGTGTGTGTGTGTGTGTGTGTGTGTGTGTGTGTGTGTGTGTGTCTGGGTAAACCAATAAAAGAGCAGCGAGCTACAGCCCTGGTTTCCAAACGAAGCTCGCATCTGATAGCAGTTACATATCTGATTATTGCGCATGGCCAATCTGTTAGTCTCATGGAGGTGCAGCTCTGCTGTCAGGCTGCTGCTCTGCTCTATGAATCCCATTCTGCTCTGCATCGTTTATAAGCAGATGTAATCAGCTGTGGCCTCTGCTGCTGGCATCCTGTAATTGAACTTACAGTAGCCACACTGTGCTGTTGCCACGGTTCAAGCAGAGCGGGAAGGCCCACGCAATTCTTAAAAAAAGAAGAAAAAAAATCATTGTTGCTACATGAGAGAGGTGTTCATTTTGATTGGATGCACAATCCTCATTGCTCCTGAGCATGCGCGACCAGGCCGTTTAGATCCATCACATGTGCGCCTCCTGTTTTGGAGCCTATTTGCTCGCAAATGAACAACAATAGTCATTGAATCACAAAGAACGTGACACGGTGCACGTTCCCACAATCACCAGCGTTATTAACATTCTACAAAAGTATTAAAATATAAAAAATAAGACATTGGATTTAATATCTGCAACAATTGTATGATTTAATTGTCTTTACGTATTCAATTAAATACACTTTTAGGTTAGAAGGAAATTACAACTTCTTTGGACGTAATTTGTTTAACTGTTAGATGTAATATTACACTTAAATAGATTAATTCCTGGAGATAATCTGCATTTTGTTTGAACAATCTGTGCTGTGTGTGTGTGTGTGTGTGTGTGTGTGTGTGTGTGTGTGTGTGTGTGTGTGTGTGTGTGTGTGTGTGTGTGTGCGCGCGTGTGCGTGTGTCCTCAGATGGATTTTCCCACAAACAAGTGACAGGAGAAAAAAAGAAAAAAGAAAAAAAAAGAAAGAAGTCAACATCAAGTTCAACAACGTGCCGGGGAGAAATTTACATGACAATCGGGTCTGGGACCGTCCCGGTCCCCCCACCCCGCACAACAGAGTCTGGCGTCAGCCCCGCTACACTTTCCCAGGCTCACAACAATATCTCCCTGCTGAACTCTGCACTGCAGCGCTGCCCGAGGCCTCCTCCTCCTCCTCCCCTCCTCCTCCTCCTCCTCCTCCTCCTCCTCCTCCCCTCCTCCTCCTCCTCCTCCTCCTCCTCCTCTACTACCACTACATGAATACTCCTCACAGGAGCACATGGCGGCCCATTAAATATTCCAGAGTTTGCATTAACGTTAATGAAGGCTCCCCGACAAGCATGGTGAGAACAAAATGTGTCTGATGACTTGAAGTGAGTCATTAACGAGCTTTGTAGTATTTTGAATTTGCTATGATGTCATTGTAATATTACATTTACATTGGCTCATATTAGCAGAAGTATACCATTAATACATATTTACGAGAATGAACAGATATTTTTTGAATCATTTTGAGGCTTTGCTTAAAAAGTTTCTTCTCGTTTAACATCATCTCTAAGACACACACACACACACACACACACACACACACACACACACACACACGCGCACACACACACACACACACACACACACACACACACACACACACACACACACACGCCAAAAAATATCTTCTTCTCTTATTGAAATATAGAATCATTACATGAAATAACTGAGATTAAAAAAGTAAATAAATCCAAAGGAACACGTTGGGATTCACGTCCAAATATACTCACAATTAACTTGAGCTCAATCCAAAAAAATACGTCGTCACAGCTTTAGAAAAATACGTAATTAACTGCATTTTTAATTTGTCCCAAAATGCGTCCTTTTTTCCACTCCTTCCAAATAAACTGGAGTCCATATTCAGAGAGAGAGAGAGAGGGAGAGAGAGAGAGAGAGAGAGAGAGAGAGAGAGAGAGAGAGAGATCCACGGTCAAAGTGCGTCTCTTGTTAGGAAGCGATTTCCCTTCAGATGTTAAATGTGTTTTAGCTGCAGCGTTAAAGGAGAGCTGACTCCCACATCATGGTGAGGATTCCTCTCTTACCGGATGAAGCGCGTCAGACAGCGGCTGCAGGCAGCGAGAGAGGCGCGGGAGGATGCTGATGATGAGGAGGAGGATGATGATGATGAGGAGGAGGAGGAGGATGGTATTGGATCAAATGTGTGAAAAGGGCCGTATAAACGTGAATATGAAACAGCTTGAAAGTACTTTGCTGCTGGTTTTATTTTGAAATATGTAATTCAAGCTATGCTGCTGCACTCATTAGAGCCACACATGCGGTGGTGGATAATAATATAACCTAAGGTCAGCATGATTTTCTTTAGAAAAACATCAGGACAATTCTAATTCCGTTTACTGTGTTTGTGTGTAAATAGCTGGGATGTATTGATTTACATTATGCATATCTGTGTATGCTGACTGTGCAGGTGTTAACAGCCTTATTACATAGTTATTACATTTTAACATTAAACACAGTCCCGTGCATTATTATCCCCTGCAGGCTGTTTCAACGGGTTGGATCTAAATAAATAAATAAATAAAAAACACGATACAAGCCTCGTTCCCAAAAGGCTCGAACGTAAAGTAATGGAGTACAGTAACATGTACAGGAGGAAACAGCGACACCCGTCGGTGAGAAGGAGCAGGGCTGTTTACAGTGCAGTGACACTGAAATCTCCTTACAAGGATATTTACTCGTTGAACAAAGCCTGCATGTGTTTGCACAGAAATGAGAAAAGAAAAGAATGAAGGAAACCTCGATATCATTCAGACAACGTTCATACTTTTAGATGAAAACCTGCTGTAATTAAATCTACCATTCATTAGTCAAGCATCTCCTTCATGGAATAACAGTTATTCATATATAAATAAGAAGATGCAGGCATTGGAAGGTTTAAAGGCCATTATGAAAACTATACTGTTTAGAAATGAAAGCCATGATTAGAAACCAGCTTTCCTGCAGCAACTGATATAAACTCATATTTAAAACATGTGGGACAATTGTGTTAAATAAATAGACAAAGAATAAGATAATTAGATTAACATGATTTTATTCTAAAGTTTTAATTGAAGGTAATTCTTATTTTTATTTGAGTTTTCATCAGAAGTTAACGTCTTGAAAGTGCAATTAAAATAAAAGGTTGAAAGGTTAAAAGATTGACTGAAACAAAAGTTTAAATATTCTATATATTTGTGTAATTCTGCTGTAAATGCTTCATCATTATTAATATTATTGTTATTGTTATTATTACTATTATTGTTATTATTATTATATAATGAAAATACAACACCGGCTGCAGGCTATGAAAACGTAGATACGTGTGATGATGCTTAATTTGCTATGAAATGATATATTTCTGGTATTTATTGTAATTATTCCTCATGCAGCAGATAATAAATATGTCTGTATTCATTCAGGAAAAACTGAATCATATAATCATATTTTTTGTGTGTTTTAGATTTATTGATTTCTGTACAATATGATCTATTTTTCTACATGCATACATCTCGTATATTTCTATTCATTTACATTTTCCCTGAATTAAAGGCACGTTTATGTCTTCAACAAACTCTTAAATTTAACAGTAAATGATTGTGGTCACCCAGCCGATACTGTAAGTTAAAAGTTGTTAAATACTCCATGTGTGAATGATTCATTTATATTCAGGTTATTTGGAGGTCTGAGAATACAGTGTTGACCATAATTAATGGGATTTCATGTTGTAAGTGTTTTTGAGCAGATATCTCCATTGATTGAATGTGCTTTTGGATAATTGTGCGTTTATGCCTGATACAGGAGAACACGTTGTAACAGCAGCACATTATTTAGAGCAGAAGAAGGGATTTAAGGCATATCTGACAGTGTGTTGCATGTGCACCTTTAGCACGTTTCATGTTCGTTTAAATACAGTTGAACTCACTGAAAGCTGCTAATGTTTCATGTGCATTAGTGAAGTTACAGGATTCTGCTGATGAGAAAATGATATTTACTTATTTTCCTTCATGATTGTAACTTTGTCACTCGCAAAGAAACAGCAGAAAAGATGCAGCATGTTTATTTTATTTCTAGCTTCTGATTTGAGATTACTGTGATGGTTATTTTAATATGTGATATATAATGTGAACCACGCGGTCTAAATTAGAAATATATTCAGCATCATATTGATTTTTCACTTGTCATAATCTTGTTTTTTTTAGTTCTCCTGCTCTTTTAAATCAATAAAAGGTAGATGATAATGATTTTTGATGGAAATGTTTTACTTCTTTATGTTCTCGTTGGCCGTTCTCTTTTCTGATCCGTCTGCCAGTAATATTGCTGTTGACGTCTCATATTAAAGCTCTCAGGCCTCATATTGGACTGGAAAGACTAAACTCAAGATACAGCATCAGGCTGAAGTCCGGCCTGTGTGACAGGAATTTAGATAAGTGGTGAGAAACACACTTAGTTGTGTCACTTTTCATTTTTTTAATTATTGTTCTATTCTGACATTAATATCTTGTTTATACATTGTAAACAGTTAAGATTTTAATTTTCAAGTCAGTGATATTACACTGTTGGATATTTAAAAGGAGGATTAAGATTAGATTAATACAATTATTAGTGAATACAGAACATACTATTTATAATTTACAATGATCAAATTCACAATTTTGTGCTACTGAGAAATATGCTTTAAAAAAAGAGGGTAAAGTGAAGTCCAACATTGTGACATTTACACTGTAAATTCATCCATCCAACAACGAGACAACACAGCAAACACCAGGCTCATGCTGCCTGCATTACTGTTATGTATCTGCAGGAGACAGTTACTAAAACGGAATTATGGATATGGATGAACACAATTCAACTTCAGGATTACAAACACATCCCACAAACCAATATATATGTTTAGGAAAAAGCAGACATTTCGTTTTCAGAATGGTATATAAAGAAGCCTTCATGGTGTAACATAAAGGATGCATGAGCTTTAGACGTACACACCAACTTTCTATACATACAAGCAGCAAAGAGAGGAACTTCTTACCGCCAGGCTCGTGCAGACAGAGACCTGTTAATTCCTCCTCCTCCTGGTGCCAAAGAGGGAGAGTGAGCCCTGCTGCCTTCATTTGAAGCAGGCTGGGTTTTATGATAATCAGAGCTGACACCGACCTGTGCGCCGTGAATAGAGGAGGGCACCCTCAGCCTGCGTTCCCACGAGCCGCATTCCTCCGGTCAAGTTCAAGCTCAAAAGCGCGAGCCTCCATTACTATGCGAGGCGTGCCGCGTGGCTAATTCCAAAAAGGCGCGCACTCCCCCCGTGGGAGAGTTCGTCACCTTGTATTCAAATGTGGCAGATAGATAGATGGATGGATGGATAGATAGATAGATGGATAGATAGATAGATAGATAGATAGATAGATAGATAGATAGATAGATAGATAGATAGATAGATAGATAGATAGATAGATAGATAGATAGATAGATAGATGGATGGATGGATGGATGGATGGATGGATGGATGGATGGATGGATGGATGGATGGATGGATGGATAGATAGATAGATAGATAGATAGATAGATAGATAGATAGATAGATAGATAGATAGATAGATAGATAGATAGATAGATAGATAGATAGATAGATAGATAGATGGTTTGATAGGTTTATTGCACGTCTTTTTCACTGTTTTCCAGAGTGATAATATTTTCTTGGAGTAACATATTATTGTTATATATATATATTACATTACATATATTGTTGTTGTAGCCTTACTGATCATAGTGAGCCCAAATATGAACATAAAACAAGAGGAGACATAGACCATGCATGCTCAATTACTGCCTTTACATACTTGAAATCGCTACTTTCTATCATCAAGGAATCCCCTTCTTGAAAAATAACTCCTTTTATTTACAGCAGTACTGTATGAGGACAGATAAATATGATAATAATATAGAAAATGATGATACTAATTTGTTTGTAAAAGATTGCATGCATGTAAGATGGAAATTAGTTCTTGGTACATTTGATTTCACCACCAAAAAACAACTATTTCTGCTATAGTTAGAACATTTCATGTGAGTTTATGTGGCAGCTTTTAGTAAATAATATGTTCTTCTTTTTTAGATTTTCAGGCATCTTATGTTGAAGTTTGTGTGTTTTCATCTTCAGGAGATACATTTCCCTTTAAGGCACGTGTTTAAAAGTTGAGAAGAGTTTTGTTTGTTTGTCGTCTGAGGAATGTTTGAGCTGAGAGAAAATAATGATAATCAATAAATCCTTTTGGTATTAAATAGTGTTTAAAGGTAACCGTTCAGATGTTCAGGTGTCAGCTACTATAACTCAAAGACAGTAAGGGGCTATTTAAGACTTTACAGTTATTGTTGCATTGTGATTAATTACAATTAATTCATGCTCACAAACAAGGAATAAAATGTTTCATTCGAAAAAGTCCAGATTTGTCTTAATGTCACATTTTCCCTTCAGAACAGCCCACCCTCAGAAAACACACAGGAAGTAGTTTGTCCTCAGTGTAGTGCAAACTGCTGGCAGAGCTTTGTGTTTCTGCCAACTGCTGGTCTACACTATTTATAGCCTATTTTACAACATTCAAATAAATCATGTGAATCAGCTTTTTTAGATCCTCTCCACTTTTTGCTGTCCGAGGCAGGAGATTCCCACATGATATGTAAGTGTGATGTGTCTAGCCACGGTATAATTGGCTGGCTCAGTCCCAGACAGCCCCGTCCCACCTCCCCATGTTCCTGCATTTGTGGTCCCATAAAACGGTGTCTGGCTCGCTGATCCCACGACCCCTGAGGGAATAAACCCCTCGCTCATGATTTGGATGGCGTAGTTCTGTCTGTGATCGTGAAGTGAAGAGTTTAACATATGAGGAAGAACCATTTATCCTTAGTTCACCCACTTACACTTTGCCGATGTTTGAGTGATATCATTTATAATCTTCCGCTAAAATATTGTAGAGCTTTTGAAAACTACATTCTCATCTGCAGTTTAAGCCAGTAGCGGACTAAATTAAACAAATGACTGGACCTCTGAAGCAGCGTGTAGCTTTGTTCCCTTTTGTTACAAGCTCGTATACCTTTTCATAGCCTCCTTTTTACAGACCTCTTCAGTGCAGCTTTAAAGGCCCAACAACCTCGTAAAGCACCCATTTTACTTTGCAACTCTCAGTGGGCCTGCAAACAGAGACAGACTCATCAGTGTTGGAGGAAAACATCTTATTATGTAATGACAAGGAAGAGGGCTGGCCAGGTCAGAGGTGGGATGACCCCTGACCCCCTCCGAGCCCGCGGAGCGTGCCGGTGACCACGGGGCCGATGATGAACTCGTGGACTCGTGGACAGTGCATTCGGTGACCCTTGGTGTCACATGGCGGACAGCAGACGGATGTGTCTTTAACCCGATCAGCTCTGATCAGTTGACCTATCGAGGCAGGAAACGTTGACTCTGATAACAGGTCATGAAGCCAGAAAAGCAGCCGGACGTTTTCTTTCTGTACTTCAAGAACACACTGTAACATTTACATCGAACATTCAGCATCTGTGAGCAGTTTATGAAATTTTATAAATCAGACATTAGAATTCCAAGTTCTTATTTGTCACTCAATGTGAGTGAAATGCTTTGCCTTCTCCAGTCGTGTCCTCCACATAATAAAAAACAATTCATATAGTTTATACAACAAAGAACATATCCACAAAGATAATATGATATGTGCAAAAATGTTAGACTGAATAGAGTTCAGAGTTAGAGTTATTAGTTATTTATTATTAGCAGTAATTATAGTGGACATAAAGGAAAGGAGGGGCTTGGTACATGTACTTGTAAGGACATTGTCAAAGTATTTGTGAATATATTATAATTCCTCCCATGGAGCATTCATAACTGGCATATAAACCTTTACTACATTATTGATAAGACAGTATAACACATCAGCTGTAACTATTGAGACATACAAATGATGCAGGCTTTTGTAAACGTCTTCCAGAGCTTTCAGCGACATCCCATGACCTTCATCAACGTATGGAATGTTATCAGTTGTCTGGGAGAAAGAAGCATTTTGAGATAAATAATCATATATGAAGACATGTTTTCTATGATTATAACGGTGTTTTTTATTGTTGACGGAAATCTTCATAACATATTAAGTTTATATGCTGCTTTTAAATGTTAAATACAGGGGGTTAAAGTAAAGTGCCATCAGATATACGTTAACTTTTTCAGAACTTTGTTTTGTTTTGTTTCGGTGCAATAATGAATGAATGAAGAACAGTCTGATAGGTGTAACATTTGTCTGGTTGTTTTATGGAGATTTCTGTTGCGCTCCCATCACATCTCGAGGTTGGATGAGAGGACAGAACATAATCTCATCCTCAGCCGACCGTGTCAGCCAGACACCCAGTCAGTCAGGTTCACCCCCACCGGCACGTCACCAACAACTTAACACTTTTCTATGGAGTACAGCTGGCTTTACGTATTATTTAAGATGCTTACTATTTTCATATGAGCTTTGATGATGATATTCTTTTTGTTTTGGTTTAACATTTTGTTTCATTTTGACTTTGATTGTTTTGTAGAAACCGTTTTATATTTTGCCACATGGTCAGTCTTAAACAGGACCAGGCAGATACTGGTGGGCAGTCATTACCCCCCCAACACATACACACACCGCAGGGCAGTCATTTGTCACCCAGCCCTATGGGCCTCTGACAGGTCTGGGAGAGGGTCTGCCTCCATGTAAGGCAGACTGGCAGGACTGACACCTCCGTATAGCAACGTTAATTATGGGCATCTGCTTGGACGCCCCAGTCTGGGGGTCTTCCAGGGTCCTTGGCTGTTGCCATAGGGACAGAAGAGAACCGTTGGTGGTTTGGGGGGCAGACAGAGACCCCGTTATTCTCCTGAGGGGTGGCCAGACATGACCCCCCACGACTCACCCCTTTTGATTTGGCTGGGAAACAGCGAGCAGCCAGCCAGGAGAGAGACGGATCATTTCAGGTTCATTTTGCGGACTGTGGGTGCGGATCCTGTGAGACTGGCAAGAATGGCAGCGAGCAAAAACACTTTTAGATTTTAATGCAAGAACACTGTATCACTTTACGTGTGCTGGCCCCTGTTTCACAAGGCCAACATCTTATGGTGTATTTCTTTAGATAAAAAAGGATTTTTAAATTGCGGTCACTTTTGTGAATGTTAAGGTTAATTTGTATTATATTTAGGCAAATGCAAAAATTCAAGACATTTTTAATTTTAATTTTAACACACATACACGTAGACACAGGCCTACACACTGAGCACCTGGACTCGATGTATTCCCACTCTGCATATATTAGCTAAGTGTCTGTGTTCTGAAATGCATTGTTGTGTTTTCCCGCACCTCCCTATTTAATGTCTCCTTTGTCACTGTGAATAAAAGAAGATTGATGAATGGGAGCTGGACTGGATGGGGAGAGGCACACACATGAAGAGGCAGCCAGAGAGGCAGCGGGTGACCCCTGTTGGACAAGAAGTGAACAGCAGAGGAAACTGTGTGTTCATACGTAAGCAAGAGGGGCGTTTCCAGGATTTGAAGACATTTGGGGCTTCGCTCAGACCTCAACTCACGGGGGTTCAATTTTAATTTTAATTTTTTAATATTATAAGATCGTAAAATGTTTAGCTGAAACAAGGCAGCTTGTTATTGTAGTTATAATATATATATATAATATATATGTATAATATATATATATATGCATTATATTCTATAAATTCACTGTGTGTTTTATATTTTTTAAATATGGTGGAATTGAAGTACAACTTATTAAAATAAAGTAAAAACCTCAGATTTGTACTGAAGTGCAGTAGGCTACTTGAGTAAACGTTACTTTCCACCATTCAAGTAAAGTAATAAACTGGTGTAAAATCCTCATATATTTAAAATTAAAGTTGCACATTCAACTTTAATTCTTCTCAGTTCACTGCTTTGGTTGATATGACATCTCAGTGATCAAAACTGATCACATATTTCATCCAGTGGCACAAACTGCAGAAGAGAAAATGCAGCTGTTTTATTTGGCCTTCTCTTAGTTTTATTCTTGTTATTTTAAATCCTGCTGTTATATATGGCATCCCTTTTTATCCATTTGTTCCACTGTAAAGCACTTCTGTTTTGAAAGTATGTAGAAAAGTTTGCTTGCTTGCTCGGACGTATCGTGTGATGCCAATCATATCCACTAGATGGCCCTAAAACATCACATTATGAGCTGCTCCAAACACCGCTTCAATTGTCTCCACTTGTTCCTTTGTGTGAAAGATGACATTTAAACACATTGTCAAAGGAGGAAGGACAGAGGAGAGATGTTGTTTTTTACATAGAGCTGCAAACAGAAACTTTCTTTTTTTTTTTCTATCAAACAGCTTGATAGCATACCAGTTATTTCTGAACACACTTAATCCAGTCTGCATGGTGACATCGGAGCCTTTCCTCATCACCAGGTCAGACTGACCCTGAGGTGCACCGAGGACAGGAAGCAGCAACTTGGTGTCCTTCATGAAAACATTTAGGCTATTAGCACAGAAGTGACAGCAGGGAGCGAGAAAGGGAGCGGCGGATGTGAGAGAGTGTACTTGCATTGCAGTGATGAGACCATTAGCGGCACAGTGCTGCAGCGGGAGGAGAAAGGGGGCCAAAGGAGGCGACCTGAATCCAGGACTCGGTGAATGTCACAGTTCGGCACGGTTCAGCTCTCCTGAGGCTGCTGAGGTTTCAATTAGACCGACCTCCTTTACCCAGGAGGTGAAGGACTGGTGATCAATGGGACTGGTGTTGTGTGAGTGTGTGTGTATAGGTATAAGCTACTGACCCTAAAAATCAATCAAATGTGGGGGAAAAAAATAAATGTAGTCCTTTTGCTTTGCTGCTATCTTAGCGTTCAGACCTACCACCGTCAAGGACGATATGATGGTGCAGTGATTTGCAGAACTGTGAAGCATGAATATTCCTGATACAGAAGGATTTACAGGCCCTTTCTGCATAATCCTGCAAACGTCCCACTCTTATCGCCAGGCAGAACAACAGAGAGAGAGAGACAGAGAGACAGAGAGAGAGAGAGAGATGTTAAGTCAAATGAAGGACGACCAGGTTTCACAGAATGACAATGAGGCATGAAGGGCAAATTTCAGAATGAACTCTAATGGTGTGTGAGTGAGAGCGACGGAGTTGAGGTGCAGCATTGTTTATAATCGCTCATCCTCTGCTCTTCGTCTGCAAGAAGTTACCCACCGTTTATTTCTACGTTTGTTGACGGGCAATCTCAAGCAATCTGTCTGACAACAGATAACATATTTTTGGGGATGCGATGCAGCCAGTGGTTATGAAGGCCAAGACCTCCTTTTCCGTTCCGTGGTCATTGTTTAACCGTCCGATAAGCATTTTGAGATACAAGACTGGAGTTGGAGTGGAGAGCTCATTTTAACCCTAATTAAACGCTAAATCATTGTTAGACAATAGCTTCTGAGATTGCATTTGGGCCACGTCTCTAGCTCTCCAATCCCAGTGAATTCACCATTTAAGAACACCAGATCAGGTTTCAGTCTATGAACTCGGTTTCTCTGCAGCGTGATGAAGATGGATTCCTGCAGCTTCAGTCTCATCTTTTTATCTCCACTTCATTGGGTTCATCGGCACCAGAGGTGGACCAGAGGTTAAGGACACCGTCTGCCAACATTGACAACACGGGTTCGAATCCCGCCTGAGGTACGTCACACGGGAGTGTGTGATGAGTGTGAGTGTGAACACAACACTACAACTAAAATGCGTAAAGCCGTTCTCAACCGTCGTCCGTTGCGATTTGCGCGTCGTTCCTTGCGATCTCTCGTCATCAATTTCAACTTGGAATTTCCGTCATCAACCAACGAAGAAGAAACAGCGAACAGGTAAGTCCAAGCCTAAGGGGTCAAGCTAGCTACCTTGGTAAGGTAGCTAGCTTGACAGGCAAATCTTTTTTTTGAAAACTGCCAATACTATTACTACTATTATTTCTAATAGCTCAAACCAACATAACTTCATAGCAACGCCTATAAAATAACGGAGAGGCCTTTTTCTGCCCCCTCCCTGGGTCGTACCACTTTACCTTCCTGGAGGGGGGAGAAGATTCTGACGTGACTCCAGAAAACAGCGTTATCGTGTCTAAACGATGAAGATAAAGGTCTCCGGCGGCCGGAAGGAAAGGGAAGAGGAGGAAGGAAGCGAAACGGGGGAAAGACACAGAGGTACGTCACGTCAGTGTGACGACATGAGTCGTTTATTGCGTTGGTCGTTACCGTTGTTGGAGCAGACCGTTAACTAGCTAGCCTAACTTTGGACGGTGCTAAGGTGGTTTGCTAATCAATAAATTGTTAGATTTGACGTCATTTAACGTTACTCCCACCTTAAATACATCCGGGACATTAGGGAAGTAAACGTTAGGACCACTGAGGAGTTATTTACACTGTTGGTGGTGTTTTGTTGACATCTGGTTACATCTGCTTGTAATAGTCTATTGTAATGCGGTTTGTTTCCCCTTCATAAGTAATGGTTGTAAGTATGTGGTTGATTGTGTTACAGTTTATACAAGTGTGTTTGTTAAAGTGCACCTCATTACTGTTAATAATAGGTTAGCTGCCCCCTATCTTTCACTGCACGTTACTGCTTCTTTGCTGTCTGCTGAGACACTTTTCATTGTCATGACCATATCTGCATCTCATTTATATTGTTAGTCTTATGTAAGGCACATTTTAATTATTAAAGTGTTGCACTCAATGGTCACATAAACGTCTCTTCTCTCTTCAGGTGCACTTTCTAAATATTTGAACCCCACCCCTGGAAACCCACCTTCACCCCCGCAGTGATGCAGCATCAGGTGCTCCTCCCCCTCCACCCCCCATTCATTTTATGTAACTTGTTTTCTTGTTTACTGTTTTAATTTGATATCTTATTCATTGATTTTATTATTTTGCCCCGGTGTGCTAACAGCAGTGAAGACATTAAAAATATTGCACAAACAAATAATATAAACTGCAAATATTTTTTGTTTGTGCAATAATTTTATGTCTTCAGTGGTTTCTTTCATATCTTATTTTGTGCTATACGTTATTTTTTATTGCATTTAAAACATGTTTTATTGCACTTGTTTCTAATAAGGTTTTTTATTTTATTTTGTGGGTTATTTTCCATTTAAGATGAAATAAAATCTCGAAGACATGCATGCAGTTTCTGTGTGAGTGTATGAAGATTGATAGTGAAATTGACCACGATGCAAGGGGGGGCGCCAGCTAAAATCTAAACGTTTTGGCACTGCATGGTGGTGGCGTCCCTGGCCGATTGCTGCCCTGGGTGGCTGCCCATGCCATGATACACCCACAGCCTCCTTACCTGCCTCCCATACACCTCGATAACACCTGACTTCCTTCTTTGTTTCCGTCATAATTCTTGTGAATGCAAACAGATGTTTTTTTGAGGCACTTCCTGAAGCTACTGATGCTGCCGTTCTCCTTGGGAGACCAAAATATTCCCAGATTTCCTGTTACACCAAACTGACTGTGGAGTTGGTGCGGGGTTCTATTCAGAACTAATTGGTAACAGTCATGTGCCTTCAACACCCACAATATTTCCAGTGGAGTTATGTGTTTTAAAAATATGTTTAATTCACGCTGTGTTAGTGTTCTAACAAGCCAAATGCGTTGTAATTAGGAAAAACAAACAGATGGGCATTTTCATTAGTGGCGGTAAACGTGGGTGTGTGTGTGTGAACAACAGCGAGGGGGAGTAATTTAAGTTTTCAGAGTTAATTTGTTGGTTTTGTAGAAAAAGCTAATCAACACAACCAACAAAAACAGTTTTAAAGCTTCTATTTGAAGCTTTTTTGTCATTCCATAACAATCTTATAGAAAGTGCCTTATTTTTCTGTGCTTAATACTGTGAAATTGTCCTTTTATATCCAATTTATTCCAGCATTAAGCCCCATGGCAGTAGGTCTGCTGTGCAGGATATTTAGCCTGTAGAAGCAACATGTAATGGCCTTTATCATTATAATATGATCTGATTTGCCTTTTCACCCGTGGGCTAAAGCTAACACCCCCTTACCTCAGCATGAATTACATGCATTTCTGTGCAAAGCAGCCTGTGGTTGCAGTAATTGGAAATAACTAAGGTTCATGTTTTCCATTTCAGTAGGAAGCAGTAGAGAGAAGGCTGATAACAGACAGGGAAAGGGCATTATGAAAGGCTTCGTGGGACGCGTTTACTCTGTGATGAAATATAGTTTTGAATATACTGAGGTGTCATCCGTCGGCACAGAGAGAACGTGGAGCATGTTTTTTTAGCAACAGCTTTTACAGAACGCAGCTGGAAAAAAACACAACACAGGTTGAAGACCTGGGTGATGAAACAGTGTTTAAACAGGAGAGAAGTAGGTTAAGGAGTGCAGAGCAATGTGATCATTTAGTCAGATTCCCCTCAGTGTCAGGGAGGCAGAGTGAGGCAACAAGACTGAAACACACTCTATTATAAGGCCAACTAGGGCAAGTCTTACCTGCAGCGATGAGGAAATGAAAGTGTAAGTTTGGCGGAAATTGAAAATAAAGCTATTTTCTGAATGAAAATACATCAACTAAGCCGTGGAGGAAGTAATTTTCGCTCATCACGCAGTTCAGAGCTAGCACGGGCAGAAGCTAGAGTCCAAAATCGCAAACAGTGGGTTAGCATGGGGCCAACAGCCACACGCTTTCAAAATCGCATTTTTAAACCACTAACATTGCTCAAAACAGCGCCAAACCTCGTCAGCAGCTTGCTCTGGGTGTCTACACATAAAACGAAGCACCAACAACTCAGTTCATGAACCCGAAGTTTATAACAGAAGACCGTTAAGAACACTCACCAATTCTACCCCTGCCAGCTCCTCGCGAAGGATAGTCCGTAAGTGTCGATTACCGAACGAGTTCCCGTGTGAGATCTCGTGTGACATGTATGTGCTTCAGATAAGGCTGCTGTCTTGAACTGATTGGAAGTGTATACAAACTATCCCGACGTTTTTACCCACCGTTATTAACTTATATTTGGCCAAACTGCCACTAATTTAAAAGTATACTCGTTTTATTCTGGGCGAAATCTTCAGTGGTCTCCCTCGTTTTGCATTGCGTTCGGTAATCGACACTTACGGACTATCCTTCGCGAGGAGCTGGCAGGGGTAGAATTGGTGAGTGTTCTTAACTGTCTTCTGTTATAAACTTCGGGTTTGGCGCTGTTTTGAGCAATGTTAGTGGTTTAAAAATGCGATTTTGAAAGCGTGTGGCTGTTGGCCCCATGCTAACCCACTGTTTGCGGTTTTGGACTCTAGCTCCCGCCCGTGCTAGCTCTGAACTGCGTGATGAGCGAAAATTACTTCCTCCACGGCTTAGTTGATGTATTTTCATTCAGAAAATAGCTTTATTTTCAATTTCCGCCAAACTTACACTTTAAGGGCTCACCTACTTGTTTTATTCCTTTATTATGTTCCGACTTAGTCATGATAAAAATATAGCTGAGTTACAGGAGAGAGGGGTGATGATGAGGAGAAAAGAGGGATGGGTGAGTGGGCTAAACATTAAAGCAGCAGTCGTTCTATAGAGAAGAGTATTGATGACTTGTGTTTTACTGTATGGAACAGTGTGACTTCCACTAAAAGTGGACCAGAGTTAAAGGGGCACTCCACCAATTTTACACAAAATTAAGATTACTCATAAGGATTTATACATATTGAAAATCTTTGTGACTCTTTGTTGGAGTAACTACTAATTTAAAAACAAATAAACAACAAAATATTAAAATTATATATATATATACAACGGAGTACATTCAGTTCCAGAGTGGAGTAGAATAAGAGTTACAGCAGAGTTCAGACAATACGTTAGCGTATATACGATAATATTTATATCTTGGAATATTTTTGTCATGTCGTCAAGCTGAGGCGATCAATGAAGATAATAAATCTGTTAGTGTTTGTTTCACTCTGTGTGTGTGTGTGTGTGTGTGTGTGTGTGTACAGGATTATGTAAAGCGAGCGCTTTGACATCAGAGCTTGTTCTTTTCAAAGATCTGTTGTTTTTATCTGCTGCTGTGAAGAAAGCGACTGCCATAGATACCTGATGAAAGTAGCAGGAGGAGATGGACGGAGGCTGAGTGTCACACAGACCACAGATGCTGCACAGGAGAGCTCATTAGACACACACACACACACACACACACACACACACACACACACACACACACACACACACACACACACAGCTGCTGCTCCACTCATGACCTGAATTTTAACTGCCAAGGTAGACCAGCGCTTAATTGAGCATGTAAACGTTTTTTTGTTTGTTTTTTTTAGTGTATGCATGTGTGTGTGTGTGTGTGTGTGTCTGTGTGTGTGTGTGTGTGTGTGTGTGTCTGTGTGTGTGTGTGTGTGTGTTGTTGGGGGTGGGTTAAAACATCAGCCGACCTGACCAATTCTTGAATCTTTACAGATTAAAAAAATAGACTTGTTCTGTCCCAGAAGCATGGAACATTTGTATTGTAACTGTTTAAAAAAAAATTGATTTGTAGCTTCTTTTGTTCTCTCTTTTCCCAAACCCTCTGTTCCCTTGTTTTCTAATTGTCCCTCCACTTCTGTTTATGATCTTTTCTTCCTTTCGATTCTCATCTCTTCCTGGCTGCCAGGACCTCCTTTCTCTTTGATTCCTGAATTATACTTTTCTTCCAAACACATCAACTTATAAAGCTACAGTCAGATCTCATGCTCAGTCACACGTTCATCTTACTGTGAGAAGGTTAAACAAAAAAAATAATTTTACTGTAAGTCTGATGGGGGAGGAGCAGTCTCAGTCATACCTAATATTTAGGTGATGTAATGATGTATATGGGGGGAGATTGTAAGCGTTGTCTTTTCAAAAGTATTACTGACGTTCTGTATGACTGACCTCCTTGATCTTTCTTCATTTCACGATGTGAATGACATATCTGATCACTAAAGTGAGAAGGATTCCTCACCATGGAAGTCTCTGCCAGATGTTGTGGAAGATGTTGAGATACGTTGGACCAAAGTGGCGGACGAAGCGACCGACAGCCATCCCCTGAGCCAGCCCACCACCAGCATGGCTGAACATTTCAAACGGTAAGCATGGAGATACTCCTTTTCACTAAACTTTAAGTGGAGTCAACTGTTTTTTGTCAAGTTCCTGAAATACAGTAATGACTGCTCGAGTTTCACCATAAATATTCCATTTATTCACTGAAATAAAATCTCACAAGCTCTAATGAGCGTCCACCAAAGAAAACATACCAAAGTATGAAACTATGCCTGTGATGACACTCTAAGTGGCACCATGAATCTTAAAAAACGAGGCCAAAGCAAACATTAACTAGTGGGCCGGGGGTTAGACAGAGTGGAGGTATCCCATGTGGTTATCATTGGTGCACGCCACGTCTCCCCGACTTCCTTCCATAACTCCTCCTCTGCCGTCCAGATGGGGCCTCTCGCAAACACTTAAACTCAGCATGGTGGCGAAACCAAGTCTGAGCAACTGCTGAGTTTATATAATCCAGTTTAGTTTAGACTTCTCTCTACTGGGAGATATCCTGTTTCCTCTCTTTTTATGTGGCTTGCCTACTGGCCTGTTTGATCTCTTCACATTAGCACCACCATAAAAACAAACCCACGAAGAAGAGTCTGCCCAGCAAATTATAAGCAAACACAAGAGCCCGAACACACCACACATCTCCATCAGTGTGAACAGAAATAATGATGCTACTGAAAGCCTCATTATGCTCTGTTTCCTACCAAGGGTAGCATGTGTTACTTGGCTGTCTTATTTTGCCTGTTAAGATGCTGTAATAGCTTTCCAGAAATCGTTTTTGTGTCACCATCCTTATCCTGCCTCCCTTGTGTGTTGTATGTTCTCCACTGTGCGTGGATGGCTGCTCCCTTCCTGGAGAGTGATTGACATTGTTTGTCTCTTTGGCAGGGCGCCTGACATTTCTAAAAGTCACAGCTCACATTAAGGCTGAGCCAAGCCTCCTTGCATGTGTGTGTGTGTGTGTGTGCGTGTGTGTGTGTGTGTGTGTGTGTGTGTGCGTGTGCATGACTTAGTGGCTATGAGCCGTGCACGTGTAGTATATGCATGCTATAAAACTGTGCCATTGGAAGTTTAATCTCGTTGAACATAAACATACTCACATATCCAGTTTCATTCCTGCTGAAATATGTTTAATATTCAGAATAATAATTTTGCATCTGCTCTGCTGCAGCTTTAACTGTTTCTCCCAAACATCATACGGCTGAGAGCTGGAACAAACTCAGAATACAATATATACTATAATGCCAGACGGTGTGAAATAAGATTTATTTTTTTCCACCTTGAAGCTGCAAAGCTGCATTAATCAAATTATTGGCCACTCGGGGGAAGAAACAGGCTGTACACACCGCACCAACAAAAATACTACATTATAAAGTTGTTAGGATGAACGTGGAAGCAAAACGGTTTACATTTCCAGCATTCATTTGGAGTCCTGTTTCCAGACTCGTGGTCCAATGTTTACTCTTCATTTAGCTTGGTTTCGCTCTCCGCCATCTCCTGAGGTAATTCTTTGCCTCTTTAGCTGCTAAATGCTTCAACATTCACAAGTTAGTGATTTTATCTCGAGCTGCCTGAAGCATCTGGCGACGACGCTGATGCCAGTTGTGAGACTTGAGTTGAAGGCTGTAAAAACAAAACAATGAGCTGAAAGATGCTAAAAATCTCTGTAGAGCTGCAGGGTAATACTCAGGGGAGAGTCTTTTCATCCATTGTTAATAAAAACATTGAGCAGCTTTCATGGGAAATACATGTCAAATTGGATGTGAACGTTTAAAATGACGATGGTGTTTCATGTTTGGAGACACTTGAACGCTGAGAAGCTGAGCTGAAACAGTCAAACACTGGTTTGAAACGTGATGCTGTGTTTCTTTTATAAACTCACCTCAGGTGAAGTGATGACACACCTTTATACTTGTTTGTTTCTGGGTATATATACTTTCAGTTTGGGGGCGTTCTAACATCAATATTACAGAGACTGATAGACATTCTCTGTTCTGGCCTGCAGAGCCGACAAGGAAGAATAAATATGAATAAGTGCACCTCTGGTTAACACAGAAGCCTTTTCTTCTGTCAGCACATAAATCTACAGGATGGTGGCTGCAGTGCTGAGTGACTCTACGTGAAATCCAATATTTGTGACAACAAGGCCTGAGTCAGCTCAACGTCTTCCAGGGTAATGTTCATTTATTCAATCATCTAATCACCTCATCATGCTCTTGTGGCGTTTGTGTCTTTATTTGCTGCAAAAAGTTAATTAAAAAGTCTCCAATTCAGATTGAACAAAGCTCTTTTATGTCTCACAGAACATATTCTAGTCATATTGAATCGTATTTAGTATGTCAACATAGTTCACCTCGAATCCCCTTGCAACCACTATTAATGGGCTTCGGGTTTGTTAGCATCCGAAAACAATGCTGCGTTAATAGCAGCGTTTAAGGCCGACCGCTAACGCTCCTGATCCAGTCGGCGTGTTTTACAAGCAGACACATTTACAGGCGGGTTTGCTGCGAGGGCGATGGGTAAACCAGAGGCCGAGACAAACGGGTCAGTGGGGGATTCATCTGGCTTTTACTGCATCTCTGAGTCCCTCTGAACACAACAGGAGGAGGACCGGAAGGAGACGCAGAGGAACTAAACTCTGAGATTTTTACTGCCAGGGGGCTCTACCTAAACAAAACATGCCATATTTATGGCTGCACCATCAAATGGAGGTATTCTAAATGTCTTGTGCTCGGTGAGGAAACGCTCCCCTAGTGCAAGTGAATATCATGTGTAGTGTAACACAAGCTTGGATCCTCCTCCCCCAAAGATTTCCCTAATTAGAGCCATGGCTGCTTGTTATGCCCCTTTCCTCTGTCATGGCTGCTAGTGTTTGGTGTTACAGGTATATCGTGATATCAAGTAACCCTTGCCCTGACGTGTTGACTGAGTATATTATGTCATGCAACCTCACTGTTGTCCTGCTTACCTTTTTGAGTGATCCCAAAAATCTCCAGACTCTGATTATTATTGATTATTTAGTAAAAACTGAAAATGTCTGTCTGGTCTCAGTAACATTCCTCTGCCATCTGTTTTCAAATCCCTTGAGTTCTTCAGGTACCGTTTCCTGTGGTGTAATTCCTCAGGTGGGGGTTATTGTTGTTTCCCCCCATTCTCCCCCATTACCCTCGTTACACGTACTTTTTGTAATCTGGATCTGGAGTAGCACTTGAAGTGTAGTTAATCAAAGTTCGGATGTATAGCATGAATTTCTGATGACTGACCTAAAATGTTCCACAAGGAACGCTTAATCGCTCGTCTGAATGCCAGAAGAAGTGCTCTCCGACTATAAAGACGTCTGTCTACGCCGATGAATCCAGAATTTTACCTTTTTATTCTCAAACGCCGGCTCCCTAAAAGGTTTCACGAAACATACTATTTGAGTGAAAGTAACAACAGGGAGTTAGTTGGAGTGATCAGTGGCTCTATATTTGGATTAAAAGACAACACCTCCTGCCTCATTACACCAAGGGAAATGCACCTTGAGCAACAGACTGCAGACCTACAGTACGATGAGTTGCTCTCTTTGAGAGAAATCTGTGTCTGAGCTGAACCTGAGGTCAGAGCTGCCACCGGCAACAAAGCTCTTCTCTCTAACGTCCTAATGAAGACTGACTGTTTGCTGTGTATTGACCCTGTTGCGGTGATAAGATGTTGGCGGTTGGAAGACGTGTCCGAGGCAGCTGTATTTTCACTCGCTTGTCACAACGCATTCTGCTCAGCAGCAGTCAGAATGTTGGTCCTGCACACATTAACGGGGTGGAGGCAGTATGATGTCTGTCTGTAGAACAGCAGGCCTGAGGGTTGCAGTGAGACGGAGTTGAGATGATTCCGGATGTGAGGATATCAGGGGTTTAGATGATGCTCGTTGTAAGCTCATACATGTTCATGCAGACACCAGATCAACCTTTGAGGTTTATGTAGGAATCGGATTAGGGTCCCCCCCCCCCCCCCCATCTCTCTCTTGCACCCCCACCCTGTGCCCCCCCTCTTTGAATGGGGGCGCTGGAGCCGTCTGCCTGTCACCGCTTGCCTCTTTGTTCAAACTGATCTTGCTTCTCTCCCTCAGCGTTGCTGCTGGCGAGGAGGGGGGTCGCAGGCAGCACCTTGCCGCGTGCGTGCGTGCGTGTGCGTGTGTGTGCGTGGCGCGCGCGCATCTCTTCCGATCCGGCGGATATCAACGCGTGAGGATGAACGGCGCATAGAGGCTGCAGCTCAGCGAGGAGAGGGTAACGTTGGAGACGGAGTGACAGGTCCGAGACGTGGAGCGCTCTTGCGCACTCAAGCCGCTCTCTCGTGCCTCCACGAAGTGCTGCTTTCAGCCCCTCGCGTCGTCGTCTGCCGTCTCTGCGCCCCGGCGGGAGCTTTTTTTGGGGGGACACCTGCACTGAGGCGCAAAGCTCACGTTCCCGAGGATTGCGCCACTGAGACGCGGCTCGTTTCGTCAGAGAAGGTAAGGGTGAAAGCATGGACATTTGGTTCGCATGCACGCTTCGTGCAATCATGTTGGTCAGCGTGTCTCATGTTACCGGGGGCAGGATGCGACTGAGACCGCTGCAACAGCATTTAAAGTGCCTTCAGGTCTTGGTTACGATATAAAAACGCACTTTCACACACGGAGCTGCCGTTTATTGGAATTGTAGAGTTTTTTTTTTCACATTGCTCATGCATGCAACATCCACTGATATGCATATAGCTAATAAGTATTGGACGAATCAACGCCTTTCCACTCGCAGACGAACACAAGTCGCACCCGTTTGGGATATCTTTAATTATTTACAGGTCAAAGCTTTTAATATTGGTCTATATTTACCACTCATGTAGGGGCATGCATAAATCATCAACTCACCAAGAAACGGTGTCCTTCTCAGGAGATGCTTTATCTTCAAATGAACTTTGGTTACATAGACCTCTTTTTAAAATCCTCCTTTGTGGATCAAATCAAAATAATTCAGAGGGGGATACGATTGAGGAAGCAGATGGATCCTTTGAACAGGGTTTGTGAAATCTAGAATGTAAATCAGTCATTTGGTAAACCGACATGTGTTGAACTACTGCCAAAATCAGATCTGCACCTGGCTGGGCTTGACATCAAAGATCCAGCTATGATGACAGACTGGATTATCAGTGATCACAAAGTATTTTATCTTTACATTAAAGAAGTTAACTCTGAAAATGTGAAATTATACATAAAGCGACTAAATTGTGATAAAAGGAACTATTTCCCAGGGCCAAGCAGGTGGACAGACCTTTAAAAGTCTGGTATAAACAAACATAGGAGAACAGTTTGGGTCACCTTGACAAATGAGCAGTCCTGTTTTCATTGGGCTTGTTAGTACGTCCACCTCCAGCTGTGTGTCAGTGCCACAAAGCAGGACGCTGCTAACCAGGAGCCACCACACTATAGATAAACTAAATGTAATGTACGGTGTGTGTGAGAGATGGCAGCAGTAGCGCCTGTGGGATGAGAATAGTCAGGAATGAGGCTAAGAGACCCGGCTGCTGAAAGTTTACAGCATGCATTTTTCATCGTGTCCGGATGTGTGCAAGTGTGTCGCCTGTTTGAAAGGGCATCCTTGAGCCGCGGCACGCATACAGTAGAGTTGTGTGCATGCCGATGACTGCACTCATACGAGCAGAGGGATCGGAGAGCGGTGTTGTAGGGAAGGAGAGGGTCCGACCAAAATAGAGTACAAGCTCAGTTCATCTGCCTCGCTGTCTGTTGCTGCACACTTTGCATTCAATCAGCCTCGGTGTTGTTGATGATGTCTGGCTCTGAGACGTCTGCAGTTCCAGGAGATCAGTGGAAGATGGAAAAAATGGGATGTGTTGGAAGCTGTCAGATAGATGAACCAGTGTCGATGTGAAATGATGAGTCAATTTATCGATTAGTCGGACAGCAGCAGAATATTGGACTATTTAGTCATTGTTCAGCAAAGATGCCAAACATTCCCATGTTTCTCTTCATAACTGGGAGCATTTGTATTAAACTGATGGTGTTTTTATTTGCTTAGCCAGATCAAGCAATTTGAGGTTTTTCCGCAATTGCTGAGGCATTTTTTTCACCATACGGTTAAATGAGGAAAAGCAACTGTATCATGAATTTAACGTCTTTTGTTTTGGTCTGTCGGTAGAACAAAACTTGAAGACGTCACCTTTTGCTTTAGAATGTTTAGTTGGACATTTTCCACTATTTCATGGATGACTGAGAAAATAATGTGCAGCTTACCTGATAATGAAAATAGATGGTTTCAGCCTAAAAGTACAATTTTTCAGAATAAAATGATATAAAGGAGTTTTACCTGCTGGTATTGCTGATGGTGTATATTCGGTAGATGATAATGCTAATTCTCAGTCAGGTTTTTCATATTTTCTCTACGGTATGAAAGTGCCCACTCTAATATGCCAGTCAGGTGATTATGGGGTTTATCCCCCTTCAACACAGTGAAAATAGCTACCAGAATAGCACTATAAAAATGCAAATTAGCACCTGCGCTCTCTCATATTGACTATCAAAATAAGCTTCACCTCTGTGTCAGCCACAGTCTTTTCGCTTTATGTTCATGCTGCCCTGGAAATGTGTCGACTTTGTTTGGATCACAATGTGCGATTTCTGAGCAAATGTGTGGCTTCTTTGTTTCAGTCTGTCATAGTAATTCATAGAGAGCAGATCCAACCGTGAACTAAAGTGAGGGATTTTATGATCTCTTTGAACTTTAAGGTCCGTTTACAGCCAGAAGGGGAATAGGCTTTAGACTAACAATGACCTCACAGTGACTGGAGCTAAAAACTGTCCAGATTTTCAGCACTGGACAGCTCCCAAGTCTCAGAGCCCAATGGTCCAGCCACAAACATTTGTCAAATCCAGAGAGAAAAAGCAGCGTTGTATTTTGAGCGTAATGTCTCCCTCTCTCTCTCCATGGAAAAGGCCTATTGAAACCAGAATGAGTCCCCAGCCACCAGAACCCAAAAGGGATTGGACAAACCAATCCATCAATCACGTTGTCTTTATCCTGGGAGGGACTAAAGCAGCCCACCAGGCCAATCATTACAAGCGTAGATGAGACCGCAGCTGAACAGCTCACCCACACAAAGAGAAAGGTCCCTCTCTTTGTCTTTGGCCAGAGGCTCTCCTCTAGGTAGTGACTGGTGGAAGACAAATGTTTGGCTTTGCAGTGGGCTGAGGAGATTCTCTTTAAGGCAGCACCAAAGTTTCAATCCGCCTCTGCAACACAGAAGATGAGAATTATTAGTCACTTCCAAAGAGGTGGTTAATAATCATTGCTGTTGTGTTTTCCCCCATAATGCCACACTGTTTGATGACATGAACACTTCTTTGTTGTGCTGATGTGAGACTGAGTAGATGGATTCGGCCTCTGTGGGCATTGGATCTGGGGATAAATGGGAGGACAGAGCTCTGTTTTTTGTCTTTACCTGCCTTGTTGATATTCCACCGACTCAGCACATCGTTAAACATGAGGGATTCTTGGCTGAAGCCCCGCCGCCACGTCTATGTTTGTGTGTATTATTCCACGTAATTTCACAGCTACTCGTTTTCCTGACCACCTTCCCCTGTGGATGAACATGCGGTTGTGCTGTGGTGGCCTGATTGTGGACGCTCTGCCCGTCCTGTGAGAGTGGAGACATAGACTCACATCATGAAGATGATATCTACGTCCTGCACCTGATCCTTTATTGACTTTGTCACCCAGAGCTAACCTCAGCACCTTCACCTCTGACCTCTTTTATAACACAGCTGGCGCAGAGGCTACTCACGCTACATATATTTGACCTCTGACCCTAAATCATCGTCCTCTTCAATAATGCAACTTAAACATTTACCTACCATACATGTGGACATCATTATTTAAAGCTGCTCTAATTTGCAGCTCCCTTCAGTCGAGCATTTTAGCATCTTTCAGTTCATTGTTTTATTTTTTTCCCATAACCTTTTTCTCAGCGTTGTTCCTGGCAGGAACCAGGCAGTTGTCTTATTTCTTTTCTTTTTTGAGAGAGAAAAAGCCCTAAAAACCTACATACGCTACAAAACCTTTTTTAGCAGCAAAAGAAAGACAAAGCTGGCGACTACCTGGGGGACATGGTGGAGCATTTAGTAGCCTAAGAGCCAGATATTTCCCACAGGAGATGGTGGAGAGAAAAACACACAGTGAAATTAAACATTTCTCAGGTGACCAGAAGCACAGCTCCAAATGAATACTGATGTGTCTGCTGGAGGTGAAAATTAGCCACTACTCGCTAACACATTCACCATATCAACTTGTAAGGTGATAATATGCTATAGAAATGCCCCCAAGTGGTCAAGCATTCATTTATATTCCTGTGCAAAATACCCTCACAGAAAATTCTTTAATGTCTGTTACTTTACAAGGACATGAAAAAGTATATGAAGCCAATTTCTACCAGGAAAAGAGAAATACATAATCTACATGAGGTGTTAGGAAAAGTTAACCTCTAATAAAAGTCAGGGTGAGTCTTAATTATGAGATGGAATGCTGAAATTATATTTTTTAAGTCATCATCACAATAAGTGAAAATTATGGAAACAATGCGGTAATTGAAAGTTCTCAAAATGTTGAATTTGTCCTGGTAGAAATAAAATCACTCCATCACTCAAGGACAAATAAGAAAAACAAACAAGGCTGTCTTTTCTCTTTAGTCGTGGAGGAAAATAAGAATGTTCCTTCCTGTTCCAGTAAAAGGTTCCCTGGTAGCAAATCAATTGATGGCGGTGTGATTTGATCCTTTTTGATGCATTACTGCAAAGAGGGATGATTGATTCGACCAAGGTCACTGTCTGGTGCTCCCTGGTTTCTATTTCCCCTAAAAGCAGTTACAATACTTCTCACATATTTATGTGCACACATAAATAGTGCGGTTTCCTCATATTATAATCAAATGCATTTAAATTGATTTTTCTCTGTGACTCGCCGTTGGCTAGCATGCACTATATATCACACCTACACCTTTTGCACACGCAACAAACAGCGACATATCCGACGGTGCCAGAAAGAGGATGAAAAGGAGCGTACCGAGATCATCTCCTGCAGGTCTGTTGCGTGTCGTTGCACAGCAGACTGGGTAACAGATGGGTGTTAAGAGCTGTCAGTCTCTCACAGGTATGCACACGTTGGTGATACAATGCATTAAACATCACATCTGTATATTTCCTCTGGGGTTAATGCTCAACCCTGAATAATTAATCAAAGTGTACGGAAAAGTTGTAACTACAGTCACTACAAGTCTCTTTTTCAGCCGACTTGCCTGTTGAGGCTCCGTCGGCGTGATCTAAATTGCCTCCTCTCTGCGCTTTACTGCACACACATATAAAATCCTAACTTGGCCTGTCCTGAGCGGGCTGGTTTAAATAACCTCTGTCTCCATGCCCGGTGAAATCAATGGTGTCAGTGTGAGAGGAAGGAGGCTGTAATCTGGAATCGGAGAGAGCAGCTTTGCAGAGTCTTCTCTCCATCTGAAGACGGGGCCGGAGCTGCATGAGTCATTAGTTGCTTTGAGTGTGATTAGTCACCACACAGGCACACCGAACACAATGGGTGTTTGTGTGTGTGTGTGTGTGTGTGTGTGTGTGTGTGTGTGTGAGAGAGAGAGAGAGAGAGAGGGTGTTTGCATGATGCATGAAGTAGGAAGTAAATACCTGATTCACCACAGCTCACTTTCCTCTTACAATGTTCCCTTTTCTGTTTTAATTTCATGTTTACACACTCTGGTTTCATGTCCCTCTTTTATCAAGTCACTGCAAAATACCACCACTGTATTTTCTTCCGTCTTCACAGTTCATTAAAGAAAATTGCATCCGTGAAAGTGCACAGAAGTTCACATTTCAGCCATGATTCTTTTCAGGATGCAACATTTTAACAGCTTAAGAAGAATTGCTGAGCTTCCAACACAGCTCTTCTGAAGAGCTTTCAACATTGCTGTGTTTTATTGACCTTCCTTTCATTCCTCTCGCTTCATCTTCTTCCTCTCCCAGCTCACCTATTTGTCTGTCACTCATTCAGAGCTGTTACTTTGGCTGTACACGCCGCCGCTCTCTGGAGGAAATAGTTTTGTTAGACATGATTAAAGAAAAGGGGAAGGAGAATCGCCTTCTCCTGTCAGGTCACATGGGGGGTTATGAGACTCACAGTTTGACTTCTTACAGTAAAAACAGCTCTGTTTCCATCATGAAGTCTACAGATTTATCTGAAGTCCTCAGCCTCTCTTGTTAAATACAAAAGCATGAGCTCTTTTCTATTGTTGTGGAGAGCAATATTCTGTTAAATGACAGGCAGAGAGAAAATGCATTATTATGTGATTCAATATAAAAAGAAAAATATTGCATATAAACAAGATCTGAAGCGTTTTTCCTTTCTAAATCAAAAAACTTGAGCAGAAAGAAATTAATTAAATGTTTTACACTCGGCAACATTCCTCAAACTTGGTTCGCACTAAAGAAGTAAAATATTGTTAAGGTTAGCAAACAATAAAACTTTGTCCAGGTTTTTAAAAATCATCAGCTGTTGAGGATGCATCTGGAACATCTGGCTCCGTCATGCTAATTAACTGCTTTAAGCTAGCATAATGTGAAGTCTATGTACCGCAGCTATTAAATATATAATATATTAGCCTTCTTGTTTAAAGCGATTCAGCAGGAAACATTAAAAAGTCAGCTGCAGAACCCAATTCATGGAGTTAGTGTTAAATAACTAGCTAGCTATAAAGTTAGCTCATAAAATTTGAGAGCGACATTACAGAAGTAGACATTCGCCTCTTAAAAGGGAAAAGTACTTCAGTCGACTTCTGCCTGAAATCCAGTACCTATTGTTTTAAACATGAGTATGCTTTTTATTAAATCTACCACTGCTATCATTTTAAACTGCATTATGTGGCTCAATTCACAAACTATAGAATGTGAAGTTAATATGTCGACTACAGAGGAGCCGTGTGTTTGGTTGTTTTGTGTTTAAAGTGTTTGTGTAGACGGTGAGCTACCTGTGTGTGTGTGTGTGTGTGTGTGTTATGAATCAACATGGGACCCAACCTGGCCTAGTTTAGTAAACCTTTGCCGTCTGTAAACACATAAACACACACACACTTGAATGTAGCATGATGGAGTCATATAAGCATAAAGCAGTCGTGCTGAGCTCACAAACACGGTTTATCTTCCAACAGCGGCTGAGGTCATGTGGAGCAACGTTTCATGTTTTTTTTCTTCAAGCTATTTTCCCACCAGCAGTAGGAAGTGAAGGAGATTTGGGTCGGGGGCCCGTCTTGCCTGCGTCACCGTGAACATGAGGCCAGTTGGTCTCCCGCTTCAACAGATTGACAGCTTAGTGCTGAGCAGTAATGTAGGTCTGCCAGCCTCGTCTGTTAGCTCTCTTTGGATCTGTGTCACTCTGCTCGTCGGCCCTTACAATGAGCTGAGAATGCGTCCTATTCAGGCAACATGGGGGAAATGTGTCGGATGGACATCCACATTTAAGTCCACTGAAGCATTTTAGAGACTTCTGGCTCTTTTCTCCTGCAGACACAGCTGTGCCTGTGGAAGTGAAGAGGGGCGATTTAGCGGGAGGCGTTCACGACATCTGATGTCTCCTCCTTGACAAAAGATGGTACTGGTTAGTATGCAGCTGGTGCCATTGAATGGTCAGTGCACTGTATGTTGTAAATCCCTTCTGGTGAAACTTTGAAAGGCGGCTGTCTATAGAACGCAGTGTTGTATGTTGTATAGCATCCATAGAGATGTCCATAGGCTGAACTCTGTATTCTGTTGCCGTGGATAGTGGCTGCCGGGCCCCCTGCCAGTCCCAGGCCCTCCAATACAACACTCTCTAACACTCTCCGCTTACAAGACTGGGCAAACTCCTCGGTGTCATGACCCTCTCCAAGCCTTTAGAAATCTCTTGTCACCCACCCACCTAGCTCAACCAATGGTTCAGGCCTTCAACATGCAAAGAGTCCAACAGCTCAACCCCAATCTGTCACAGCCCATCACGAGGTCCTAACCCACCGTCAGAGATGAGCTGCCTCAAAGTGTGTGGCTCAGCGGGGTCCCACCCAGACCAGAAGCCCCCTTTTCCAAGAGACCAGACACCAACTTGGTTGCCCACCATTAAAAACCACTCAACAAATTGTTGCTTAATGACACTATAGTTTGGCAGGTGTCACCGAGTGCTTTACTTTAATGAGAGGATTTTTTTTTTTGCTTTGCCTCACACGCTCCAATTTAGTACGGTTGACGGTTTTACTGAGCTTTCACATGGTCAGAGAAGAGAGAACCATTCTTCCTGTAGTTTATAAGGGGCTGAACTGGTGTTGCGTAATCTTCTGAGTATCAGGGATGCCGGTGGCACAAGTTGCCGTTACCTTGGTGAATGCAAAGAGGCCTTTTTTCCTTTCCTGGATAAATTATTTACTTAACGTAATTTAAGTCCAAACATTTCTGCTCCAACTGTTTTATATTCATCATACGGTCTATTGCAAGCTGCTGTTATGCTGTCTCTATGTTCTAAGGAGGGCATAAAGAACTGAGATTCCATAAATGAATAATTTAGAGTTATATTTGTTGCTTAGCTCCCCGTCAAATCAGCATTATGAAACAAAGCTTGTTTTCTTGAAACAACATACTCTCCTCTTCACTTCATACCAATACGGGGCAATAAACTCCGTCTCAGGCGTCTCTCCATTGAGCTGAGGAGCTTTAGGCCCCAAGCCAAATCCTCTGGCAATGTCAGCAGCTCATTTCGTGTGTGGTAGGTTTTCCTCTATGTTCTGCAGGAATGCACCAGAATCACTTTTTCACTGCAGTGTACTCAAACTTAATTCAATGTATTACTTCTGGAGTTCTTCACGTGAGATTCAATATTAGATTAGATCCAATACTATGTCTGATATCCAGTTTTAACCAGGTATAAGACCAGTGCTGAATGACTATAATGGTATTAGTTAAATAGCCGGTGGTCGATCAGATGGCAGAGAGGGAGAAAAATGTAAATGTCTATAGACAAAGGCGTCTGCCAAATGGAAAGCTCTGAATGCAAGCCAGTGGACTGTGTCTGGGCCTCTAAGTGCCCTTACAGATGCAATATTGTTTATTCTTATTACATTATAACACCAATAAATAAAACGGATATGAAACATTATCCGTCCCCGTTGTATACTGTCCGCATGCTACTAAATCACCATTTGCCTGAGATTTGCTTTTCAAGGATTCAATGTCCAAGGCCAGGTTGGGCTATTTTATTTGATAGGTGTGGCCACAGTGCGGTGACTCACAATGGATGAGAGCAAAACAAAATAAAGTGTGAGTTATATGCTCATTCCAAAACCTTGTGATGGTCAGCATTAGTTCTTGTGCCAGTCAGATTTAATGCTGCAGCTTTATCACCTGGTTGGCTACCTTGTGAAAGCTGCTTTCAGTTGGTCTAATTATTTTCAAAAAGGCTTCGTAAACCAAACGGCTGTGGAGCTTTTTATTCCGGCACAAGCAGGAGCTGTTTGAACACAAAAATCTCAAAGTGATTCACCTGACAGAAAAATGCAGCGTTTATGTCTGACCAGCTTTACAATTTGCCTCTCATTCATCCATTCACACACACACTTGAATTATAGAGAAAGTATGTGTAATATTTGTTATGAACTTACTCATCTTTATGGCATGCAGCAGTAAAACAGTCTTGCGTTGGTAGACAGAGTTGAAGGTTGTAGATTCACATCACATATTTTAGTTTGTCTTCAAGGGCAAAAATGGACACAGATGCACACACACACGTATCAACTTATTCTATTACTGTAAGAAATGTTTTATGATGATAATATGCTTAGGTTTGGGAAGATGAAGATTCTTATAACTCAAATAGCTTCAACTAAAGGGAAAGGAACATTTTTACAGTTCATAAAAAATATGAAGTTTATTGTCTGGAATTGTCTTGGAGACCGTGTGTATAACATTTTATACACGTATATAAAACTTTACGTTGAATTTCAACCTCTACTTACGACTGCTTGTGGTCTCTCTCTCTCTCTCTCTCTCTCTCTCTCAGGTCCAGGATGGCGTTCAGTCGCGTTGCAGCCCGGCAGCAGATCCTCTTTGCTCTGATGCTGCTGCTCTATTTAGGGTCGGGTAAGTCGTGTCTCCTACCTCCACCTTTAACTGCTGCAAAATGTAACCAGAAGCTTCTGCTGGAGTGAAAATAGTGACAAATAATGTTGGCACACAAGTTAGTTAAGTAAAAGAAAGAGGGAATGAGCAGCTGGACCAGAATACAGGAAAAAAAATGAGTTCCCAAACTCACTTTTCCATAGATATGAATATAGGAAACAGGTTTCCATTAATTGGAGTGTTGTAAATAAGAGCAGACATGCTGGGGATGTTTGTATACATGCTCGGTGGGACTGAGCTGGAACACTTCCAAACCCATTTCTGCAAGTTTAGTCGACCATCTGTTCCATTACAACTATGCATAAAATTCACAATTATGGAACAAAAAGACAAAACATCTCAGAGCCGCAGGTCTCCGGTGGATTCTATCGCAGGTTTGAGTTCCCACATGCAGCCTGCTGACTGCCTGTAGTGTAGATAAGTTCCTCTCCTTAATTACTTTTCCTGCAATTGGCATGCATGATGGAAGCTGGTCAACCTGGATTTTTATTAAAAGCAGAAACTGCAACACTCATTTTCAAAATTAAAACAATACCTTACTGGCCGTTAAGTTTGGACAGCAGAAAGTTAATTTTCCACATTGAATCCTGTTTTTGCTGCACACTGCAGGATGATGGGAACCTGCAGAGACAAGTACCGGGCAGCATTCTTAGGTTGTTTAAGGACGTATATTGTGAATTATTTGCCTTTTCAGTCTCTAATTTACAAGTTCAATGGCATTCAAGCAATCAACAAAGTACCCCATGAAGTGCAAATTACCAATTATACCAAATCTGGATAACGGAGCTTACTGTGTGAGTTGTTATGATGGACAGTTCCCAAGCAATGTACCAGGTTAATTCTAAATACTGCATATCAATCTTGCCTGTAATGTCCTGTGGTTCACAACATGCTCAGCCTGCAAACGATAACAAGTGGAGTTTAAAGCTGTTTCTTTTGGATTTAAACATGTTTTGACCTTGGCAAATGGTCATGTCATATTTCCTGACTTCATGAGTTGATTAGAATCGCCTGAATGCGTTCGTCAACCTCAAACTGGTGCACAATGTGACAATAAAACGATTGGCAAGAGCTACAGTATTCAAGTTGTTTACAACTGCATTTCTTGCCGTTAGAGGAGCCTCTGAAATGGGATTATATTATCAGCCTGATGTACACATTTCTTCTTCATTTCAAGTCAAACTTTTATTTGTATAGCACGTTTAAAACTAAAGTGCTGAAGGAGCATAAGATGGAGATAAATACAAAGCAAACAACAGAAGATGAAGTCAGACTATACTCAATCAAATGCTAATGAGACAGAGGTGAGTCTTCAGCCACGATTTAAATGTTTCTATGTCCTCGGCAGGTTTTATAGGAATTGATAGGCTGTTTGGTCTGTTTTTACTGTCGTGTATGGGTTTTTATTCTTTTATATGTCCTGAAATTGTAAATACTGTTAATAGGGGTGGCCACCACAAAGGCTCGGTCACCACTGTTTTGTGTCTGGTTCTGGGGACATTCAGGAGCATCTGAAAAGTCGACCTCAGGGATCAAACTGCAGTAATGGAGATGCAATATTTCAGCAACAATATCTTAAAACCAATCCTAAAACGGACAGGATGCCAGTGAAGGGAGGCCAATTCTGGTGAAACATGATGCTGTTTTCTTTTCCCAGTAAGGAGACGGGCATCTGAATTTGGTACTAATTACAGTCGACAAAGAGACGTCTGTTCTACAAACACAGACAAAAAATGACAGAAATCATGAATTACTTGTCCACGGTATTTGGTAGGGAGATAGGTCTTTAGCTTGCCTAACAGTTTTAACTGGAAACATCTTTACTGTTAGATTAAATAGGCAAATAGATGTGTACATAATCTGCAAAGCAATGAAATGTACTGTTATGTTTCTCAAAGATTGACCCCAAGTTTAACAACAACAAGAGGATAGGGCTCACGATGGAGCCTTGAGGTACCCCACAAGTAAGTGGTGCCGCAGCTGAAACATATTCTCCTCTATGATCTGTCAGGTATGACTGGAATAGTTTGAAGGTGATGCATTTAAAGCCCATGCTGTGGTTGAGGCGTGATATAAGGAGTCTATTATCCACCATGGTGCCGTGGTCAGGTCTAAAAACACCAGAATAGACCAGAATAGTCACCAGAAGACTCTTGAAATGAATAACAGGTGGAACAATATTGATTGCTTCAGATCGAATAGTTGTTTTGTCTCTGCTTTGCAATAACTTGATAACTGAGGAAACTGCTTAGAGAGTTTGTTAGATGTTGTTAAAAGCTTTCAAGAAGGCAGTTAGTTTATTTTCAATAAACATGAAATGACAGTTCAGAAGTGAACATTCGTGCTCAGCATTTTAAATTAAGGCCTATTCCAGTGTATCACATGTTGCCGTGGGAGTATTCGTTTTATATGTTCATGATTATTCAGGCATGCAATGATCGAAATGAATTAGACGGAACAAACGATTAATTTGATTAAACTCTGACATTGGCCTTGAAAGCCTCCTTGCTGTTTACCTCATCGGGCAGCTTACTGGACTCTAAAAGAAGTCTGACAGGAATAAGAGACGGCATCTGTTAATGATAGAGTGTCCTTTCATGTCACTTCCAGCTCTCTCTTCCTCTTTTCATGCTGTATTTCATTTGTCCCATCTGTCACCACCATGCTACAAGGCACACTTCACGTCATCTAAACTCTCTCAATTTGCTCCATTCAATTCCTTCTTTTCCTCAGTCTTCATCGCTGCTTTTCACTCTCTTCTACTCTCTTCCTCCAGCCCTCTCTCAGTCCGGCTCTCATGCTTTTCCCTGGTATTTGTGATTCTGTGATTACATCTGATTTGGGGGAAGGTAGCGGAGGCATTCTTCAGCACAGAGAGATGCTCTCGGGGGGTTCAGCTTGTGAAAGCCGTCCAATCTAAATGCAGATGGAAATGACTTTCGGGGATTTAATTCCACCATGCGCAATATTCCAAATAAGGATTTGGTGGGTTTTTCTTTTTACACAGGTTCTCTTGTTACGCTCATATTAGTTTTCAAAACACTGGTGCATCTGACGAACGGTGACAATTTGAGTGAAGAAGACCAGAAAAGAAAACAAATGCAAACATCCTTGAGCAAATTTGCTTAAGCTTGTTAAAGCTTCGTCATTACGTGTTCTACCTTTTTATTGATGTAGGTTTTGACGTTGCCTCACCAACACGTTCTTATCTGTCTTCAATAAAAAAAATGGATGAAAATGAATAACAAACAAACAACAAACAAACACATTAAATGGACTCAAGGTCCTTTTTATTAACTGTATGACATCTTTATGGAGATTGATGGAGAATGCTCAGTTGTCAATGTGATAGCTCAGTTGAAATTTAATGAAAGTAACTTTTATGGTTAGAAAAGGTATATAACCTTGAATAGAATAGAATTACATCATCTTGCTTTGTACGTTACACTAAAGTGCAAAGAGGATAAAACCACAAAGAGGCACAAATTGGTTGGTTGGTGGATGGTGTCTGTACCGGTGATCCTGTTGTCATGGTTACATTGAATCTGTATGTCATGGCAACCAGATAGTGAATTAATCTGCAGAACCTGAAGCACTCGCAGTGACGTTGGCTTTACATTGATTCTACTGCATGAAATAACTTTAGATGTAATGCATTTGGAGTCATTTATGTGAACACAGAGCGAGGGAAACATAGAATAAGGATAATAGGACATGATTATGTTGGAGCATGTGAGTCATCGCTTGTGTGTGTTTGTAATTGTGTGTGAGTGGCAGCGATCCTTACAATGGGGTTACCGGTATGTGTTATGTTCCTTTGCTGGTGATAAAACCAGGTCGTTGTTCTCAAGTGGAAACGTGTGAACTTGCAAATGAATCCCTGATGTCTTGTTTAGCATCATTTACTGCATAATCAAACACCAGACTGTCAAACAGTAGATGTATGCAATATATTCTCTATTGTTTTCTTATCTCGTTAGCCAAATGTCCTCCAACATGTCTAATTGCGTAATCTAATTATGTTCTGTTTCCTTGTTGGACCGCTCCAGATGCAACCTCCTCCGTGGTGAACATGCGTAGGATCACTCATCCTGCAGTACAACACACGCTAGCGGGCAAAGCTGTCCTCCCCTGTGTGTTCACCCTCCAGACCAGCTCCTCCAGCCGGCCTCCCCACCTTCTGTGGACTCGCATCAGAGAACCAGCAGAAGGGGAGCCCGCTCATCGGGAGCAGATTGTGCTTTCTGCTGAAGGTAAAACAAAGACATGGAAATGTGCTTTAGCTGGAGATTAAGACCGACATTACTCTATTCTTTCTGAGTCAGATATCATTTTTACAAGTGCTTAGAGCGTACGCTTGGTGCTCAAGTCAATATTTCTTATATGAATAGGAATGTAATGTATATTTACACAGACAGTTATCACCTGACTCTACAGCATACCTCAGCTTGAGGTATTTAATGAATTCATCTGAAGGCCGCACAAGTAAAACAATGATTAAGAACTCAACAAGCTGAGAGGAGCTGCTTCTGGAATAAAAATGAGATAAACCTCTTATTAGAGGGTTTCCACTGTACTTGCTGCAAACCTCAATGTGTGGAAATATTTAAGCAAAGTCAAGGCTAGGAACCGATTGAATGTATTTATCTAAGGCCCCTTGAAGGTTTGGCTGCCTTCATTGTTCATTGTTTTGCTTTTACGGCCTGTAAGGCTTTAAAAGTTGCAGTTGGAAGTTGGAGTTATGTGCAGTTCATTACTTTGAATTGAAGCACTTGCATTAAATGAAATTACTGATCAAACTTTAAAGTCTCTGAAAACTTTACATTTTCTTTCCTCTACAACTTCAAATGTTAATGAGTTAGACATAAAAACTTAATTTAACTCTCAAAAACGGAGCAAATCTGCTCCGTCAGTCTGTGTTGGTGTGGTTTAATCCCATTGATTGATAGTGGCCAGAAACCGAAGCAAACAACTGTCAGAGTTCGGTTCAACAGTTGCTAAATCCTGATGAGTCCATAGAAGTATGTGACATCACCAACCAGTGGGAGAAGGAAAGACAAAAACTAGAGTACAAAAGTCGTTCGTGGGAAATAACTAAACTGTGTTTGGCAGACATTTGTCTACACAATCACTAATTAAGATGCAGATTGAGAAGATGCATTTATCTTTAACTCCATCTATGGATCCAGGGCCCCCGATAAATTTATGTTTTCATCTCTCAAATCTGCAGGATGCCAATAGACACTTATAATGAATAAACTTCTCTTTCTCTGCCAAAGGTGATGTAATAAAGGTGAATAAGGCTTTCAGTGGCCGTGTCACGCTGCCAGGATACGCTGCCAATCCTCTGAATGCTACCATGGAGATCTCCCGTCTCCGTACCAACGACTCGGGCACTTACCACTGTCAGGTTGTCATGGGTAACGACTATGAGAGAGACACTGTGCCCCTGGTGGTCTCCGGTAAGTGCAGCACAATGTTGTGAGAAAGGTTTACACCGTTGACGGACTGAGACGCATCGACACAAAAGGCTTTAAAAGGATTCTTCTAACTTTATTGATTTTCCTGTTTAATTGCATTCCAGGCTTGTTGTGCTAATGTCGAATAGATAATGGCAGTTTGAGAACAGGAGCACGGCCAAAGCCTTTCCAGCGTTTTTTATTTAATCATACATTAATAACATTGATTTGCCGTATCAATATCATACTGAAGGACTTAATTGATGTACCGTACTGCCCCCTGCTTTGTTATCTAGTTTTCCACATGAGTAAATGTGTGATTATGTTAATGCAAGAGTTTGGACTGAATACTCTGCTGCCCATCTGTCAGATTCACGCCGAGCGGCCAATAACCACTTTATTGATTGCAACTGATTATTTGATGATGAAACGCAGCCGTGTTGGTGTGTCTCTCAAAAACAGCCACCACCATCTCACCGCGTGTCCCCGTGTGTCCCCGTGTGTCCCCGTGTGTCCCCGTGTGTCCCCGTGTGTCCCTGTGTAGGTGTGGTGTTTCACTACCAAGCTGCCAGCACACGCTACGCCCTCTCGTTTGCCGAGGCCCAGCGGGCCTGCCAGGAGAACTCGGCTGAGATGGCCACGCCGGCCCAGCTGTGGGCAGCGCACTACGACGGGTTGGCCAGCTGTGCGGCCGGTTGGTTGGATGATCAGACCGTCCGGTGAGGAGACATTCAATCACTTCCTTTTGGCTTGCTTACACCCAATTATATTGATTGGTGATTATTCTGCAAATTATTTCCTCAATGAATTGATAAGTGCAGGTTTACATGTTTAAATTGTTTTCCAGTCCAAAACCCAAATACATATAATTTGTTGTCATAACAAGCCAAAAGAAAAGGTCAACATTTTGTGAAATATTTGCTTTAGATGAGGTTATAATGACATTTATATGTACATTTAGGGCATTTAGCAGAAGCTTTTATCCATATCGACTCACAATAAGCACATTTGTCAGAAGAAAGTGCAACAGTCGGCATCAATACAGTAAGGATTAGACTAGATTAGACTCTCACATCTGTAAAGCTCCCACCAGCACACTGGATGCAAACCAGAGGAAACGTTTACATTACATTCATAAATGTTGGATCCTTGTACAGATTCAGATAGAAGCAGGATGTAATGTGTTCATGAGCTTTAGAGATGCTGTTTTCAGTCCATAAGCTAATTTGTTAGTCCAGGAGACTACTGCTGATGGAGCCTGCAAAACTGAACATTAACGCTGACATTTAGTCAGATACCCTTAGCTTATCATGCAGAATATTTGTTCTAGAGAATCTGAAAATCACGCTCGTTACACTCTGCATCGCTATCTTCTTGGATCAATTAATATTCACTTCCTCTGTTTTCAGAGTCATATTGTTCTTTTCACTACAGTTGTTTCTTTGCTGCTAATTGTATTTCAATGTATTCTAATCTCTTTAAAAGAGATTACAAATAAGAATGTATTCGTAACTGACATTTAAAGTCTTGAAGATAATACACGCTTTGATATTTGAGCTGAGATTAATGTTCATACAGAAAAATGTCTATAATAAATTGCCACATTTCCTATGATTAATAATAAAAAAAAGAAGTTAAATCCCATTCATGACTCCCACATGGTTTTCTCCACAGCTATTCTGTCCAATTGCCAGAGTTTGGTTGCTATGGACACAAGGAGTACTCAGCTGGAGTGAGGAATTATGGGAAGAGAGACCCGAAAGAGCTGTTTGATGTGTACTGTTTTGCAAAGGAACTGGATGGTACACACACACACACACACATGCACACACACACATGCACACACACACACACACACACACACACACAAAATCATCATCATATTCTGCTACAGTATCAAAGGACAGGTTAAATTAAAGTCCTACTTTCAATAAAGATGAAAAGACAAAAAAATGTAACTGCAACCAATGTCAATGAAGCTCCAGCTGTAAATAATCCCCAACAAACACAGGAATTAAACCTGTTTAGAAAACCTAAGTGAAACCAAAATGGAGCCTTTTGAAAAAATAAAACTCTACATTCGTTCATCTGTTTTTAAAGATTTACTTCTTCACCAGCAACTAACGAGCTGGGGCCACATGGGAAAACCACGTTGTTGGTTTTGGTATTTAATATGTTCCGTATAACAATCTCCAGCTTTTTCCACTAAGTACCATTATAGTTGGAGATTATTATGTGTGATTTCAAAGCCTTACACATGTATTCACATTATTGAACCCAGAAGTTTCCCTGCTAGAAACCGGACAGGCATCATCTGTTTCTTAACAACTTCCCTTCTTGTGTCTCTGCCTCCAGGTGAAGTGTTTCACTCCTCGGTCCCAGGCAGGCTGTCTCTGTCGTCGGCCTCAGACCGCTGCGTGTCCCTGGGGGGCCAGCTGGCCACGGTCGGGCAGCTTTATCTGGCCTGGAAGGCCGGCCTGGACAGCTGCGCGCCGGGCTGGTTGTCTGATGGCAGCGTGCGCTACCCGGTGAGCAGGCCTCGCCCGGACTGTGGAGGCAGCCAGCCAGGAGTCCACACCATCACACCCAACAGCACTAACGACAACAACACGGCGCTGTATGATGCGTACTGCTACAGAGGTATTGTACCATGAGAGGAATCTATTTCTGTTTGTGGGGAATAATGAGTAAAGTCATTATTTACAGATGAAACGGTACTAAACACCTGCAGCATACTAAATGACCCCTTACAGACGTTGATGTTACTGTGGAAGCTTTAAACTTGATTTCACTCGTTATATACATACAGGTCCAGTCATGACACCCATCCTAAGGCTGTATCAGCAGTGGGCTGCTGTCGAAGCACCACTGACTGCCCCTTAGTTACAGTAGCTTCAATGACTATACATATCATTGCCACTGTTGTAGCTATGGCAACAATCATTTCTTTCCCATCCGAAACTGGTGGATTGACAGCAGCCGTGGGAGAACGTGGGGGGGAGACAGGATGTGTCAAATATAGATGCTCAGCTCGTGTTCTCTGTGTTGACTGATATCTGCCAAATTTTGGCGAAATTAAGAAGGAGCCTAGAAACCTTCAGTGATGTCACAGCCATGGCCACGTGAACAGCAGATCTCTTGTTTCCCAGGTAAAGTGAAGAATTCAGGCTCCATCTCTCAGATCTACACCTCCCTGTGGAAGCCCTGGAGCTACCTCGCTGGCTCAAGTGATGCTGACTCTGCAGGGACAGGCAGGCCAGATGTGACTACACAGCAAACCGCCGCTACCAGAGGTTTTACATTTGTCTACGATTAGATGATCTGTAGCGGCGTGAACCAGCTGATTAATCAGAAGTCAGTTAACACAAATACAGGAAGATCTAACAATAGATGTGTCATCCATGCAGGGCCCTCAGGTGTCAGTGATGTTTCACCTTCCAACTGGACCGGATTGGTTGATCTAAAAGAGGAGGTCTCCCTTCACAGCGCTGATGCTTGTAAGGCTGGTTTTCACCACTGAATTAATAATAAGCATTGAGGGCGACGGAATAAAGATCTGTGATAATAATCCAACCGAGTGTGTCCTCAGCCTCAGACCCCTGGTCCTCAGAGACTTCAGGGTCATTCGTGACCCTCCAGCTGATCCCAGGACAGAGCCTCTTAGACTGGGGGGAACCGCTGGAGCCCGGTCCCGACTCTGAGGAATTTCTCAGACCGCCGGTCCACCCCACTCCTGCTGACAAGAAGGTTGGTCCTGGTTTAAGCGTTTATTTTGATATTGAAGCAAAACAGAATCAGCATCACTGAACCTGTGCATCCACCTGTTACTTTAGGTGATCTCAAAGATCGTCAAGTCCATCTGGAAGCCTTGGAACTACCTGGCGGGGATCGGAGACGAGGAAGGAACCCAAGCACCAAGTGGACAGACCGGGGACGGGCAGACGGCCACCAAAAAGACAGACGAGGGGTCAACTCCATCAGGGGCAGCATCACCAAGTAAGTGACCTAATATGACCTATCACCTGGAGTGAGAGTTCATGAGTGAATACATTTCTGAAACAATGAAAACAGAGGAAAATTGATCCAAAGGGGAAAGCAGGAGAAAATCTTTTTGAGATGTTTCTGCTTGCATCATTAGCTCCTGTGTCGATGCATCATGGGACAACAGTGTCCATCAGCAGCACGCCAAAATCAACTGATTCCTTTGAGTGTAATACAATGTGTACATCTTCCAGTGTCTAAACAGGCCACGTTGTTATTATGAGCCAGGTTTCTGGAGAGGGACACAGTCACAGGATTTGAGTTTTAAAGCCACCAGAAGGCTTGATGTTAGTGTATGTTTATGAGCATGTACAGTATTCTGAACATATTGTTGCTGAGGCACTAATTGGTCTGTGATACAGGAGAAACAGGATGGTACATTAATTAGTGTAGAAAGAAGCCCTTGGAAAGAGGTTCACGAGAGAAACAGAATTAACGAGGCTAGCTTTGTGTTGAGGAGAACAGAGGGAGAGTGTCCAGCATCACCTCTTCCTTCACTAAAAACGGGCTTTTACTCTCTGCTCAAGCCGGCTCTCCTGTCGGGCCGTTAACGAGGTGCGGTTGACACTCCTGGCCTTTCTCATTTCCACACTTGGCACATCCCAGATTCCTTTCCTTGCCTCCTCTACCTGCATCTCAGTCCTGCTGAGGGGAGGAGGAGAGGAGGGAGACGTGAGGAGAGGAGGTGACGAGGCAACAGGCATTTAACAAACGAGACACCTCTGAGCTGTGTGGAACAGCGGCTTCGTCTCTAGCAGATGAGCATCACGGTGTTCATGACACTTTATATTTAACGGGTTGAAAATCTCAGGTTTCCTTCACACAGGGGTCTGTTGTACATCTGAACAATTGTAATTCATGTAGCTGCTGTATTTCACAGTGGCTGTTTTAAATTAACATTTCCAAACAGTTAAGCATTAAGTCAAACATATCTGAGCTTTCAGAAAAAAAAGGCCACTTAATTTGCTGTAATTACAACGTTACAACAAGTCCGCCGGTCAGCAGTAACTGATGTGAAATGATAATATTGTTTTGAAAGCTCATATTTATGCTCAGTGCTGAATATTAGACTTTTAATAAGCACTTCCTGCTGATTGGCAGTGCAATGCTAAATGGATCTGCCTTTATATAGTCTTTTCTAGTCTTGCAACAACTCAAAGTGCTTTACACAACATTCAGTAGTGCAAACTTGAATGGATGTAAAAACCTTCACACACAGATCCATCCACCGACAGCAGAGGCTTCACACGTTCAGGGCAATGTGGTGTTCAATATCCCAACCGAGGACAGGTGGATATGTGGACTAGAGCCGGGGATCAAACCGCCAATTTTCCAATACAAGGACGACCGGTTTTCCCCCTGAGCCACGGCCCCTTACATGCATTAAGGGAAATGTTCACACCTTTACTTTAAATATTTCTTCACAGTGTGCCAGAGGTTTGCTTGCTGGTGTTAAGTGTAGAAGGTGCTGTAGAGCAAACAGCTGACGGACAGCTCAGACAGCTTAGAAGTGTTTGTTTTGTCTCTGTTGGCAAAGCAGAGAGGATCCATAAGATGATTTTTGCTTTGTTCATCACACTGGCTTTGTCTTTTGCACTATTTTCTCTGTCTGCTATAATTGGATCCCTGACTTCACTCGTTCTTTTCCTTTTTGTGTTTGTTTTGTGCCCTCTGCAGGTTTGTATTCTTTGGGAAGTTCATGGATCAGTGGCCCCCCAAGGGAAAACTCTACACCAGCCAGTGAAGATTCTCCCACTCGTCTGGCATCTACTGTGGCTGCTATGACTACAGAGAGCACCAAGAGCTGGGAGACTTCAGAGACGCACATGTCCACCGCCTCCAGCTCTGCACCGGGAATCACCTCGACCAGCGTGGAAACCTGGGTCCGCGTTGAATCAGAGACAACAACCCAGCCAGGTGACAAGAGGGAGGAGACGGTGACCTCCAGAGGCAGCGGAAGAGGAGGCAGAGGACGGGGGAAGAAGAACAGAGGGGAGGAGAAGAGCAGAGGAGAAGACAAGGAGAGAGGGGAGGAGAAGGCGAAAGGAGAAGATGAGGGGAGTGGAGAAATCACCGGCACAGAAGCAAAAGGGGAGATACAAGTTTCACGTCGACCAGCTGGAACAAGCCGACCAAGAGAAAGATCCAGGGAAAGATCTCGAGACAGGGGTCACAGGAAGGGACAGTCCACCACTACCACCTCTACCACCACTACTGCTACCCCTGTGGAGCTCGCAGTGATGACCACAACCGGATCGGAAAGCGCTGACGTATCTACATCTGAATCCCCGACCACCTCACCAGCAGAAACCCCATCGCCCTCAAGCTCAGCAGATCCACAGCAACCCGCCTCCTCGTCTCCATCACCATCGCCCTCTGTTACTGCGTCTCTATCTCCCTCCTTTTCTCAACCATCCCCATCTCAATCCCTATCTGAATCCCCGTCCGCATCCCCATCCAATTCCCCACCCCTCCCGACGTCACCTTCATCAACTCATTCCCATTCACCGTCTCAAACCGCTGGATCAGGAGACCCAGCTCCATCTACTCACTCAGACACCCAGGACAGGTCCACTAACCCCCCGACGTCACCCCACTGGGTCCCAGTGGAGAAAGCAGTTCTGAACAGCTCTCTGGATTATCCTCCATTACTGTCAGGACCGTCAGAAATGGAGGAGCCTGCCTGGTCTCACGCCGTGGGGTCGGGGTCCTTGTTACCTGGCAACATGGAGGACGAGAACAACAGAGGAGGGGTCAACATGAGTACCATCACTCTCAGCCCAACAAGTAAGCATCGTATGCCTGTCCAGTTGTTCTTCCTGTTGGTAGGCTATCCAACAGGAAGCGTCCATGTATCTGTATATTCATCGTAATTAATTGATATCAATCTATGTACTACAGCATGGGTCTTATTTTGTAGTTTGAAAATCCAAATCAGAGGCTGGCTGCTCGTCAAAGGGAAAGTTTGACATTTTGAAAAATCATTTTTAGATGTAAGATGACAGGATCAATCTAGCCTGGATCTGTATGTAATTAAAAATGATGCCTCCCGTCGCTGCTAAAGCTAAAGCTTCTTTTTCGTAGAAAGGTCGATTTATTTTTCATAAAAAAGGGCATTAACCAAACACGCCGTGCGTATACTATGCTGTAACACGGAGGTCCCTTTGTCTGAACCAATACAGGCGTCTTGTTTACTCCTTTCATTTTAACACATTAACCACATGCCAGATCCTCTCCTTCTACTCATGTAGTACACTGTTTACCACAGGGGACTCAAATCTCTCAGCATTTCACTCAATAACATGGTTTATAGTAGTTTAGGCTACACATAAATGGATCTCAGACAGACTACAGGATGCTGATCCGTTGCCTGTGCAAATCTATTCAGTCCCTTTGTTGGACAAAGTGCTGCAAATGTTGCTTCTGATATGAGTAAATTTAATGTAAAATATTGTAGTATTTAGTATTTTCGTTTTGTTCATTCATCACACCCCCGGTGTGTAAAGGCCTTAAGTCTCCATCACAATTGCAACTTTGTGCCTGCATGTCTCAGAAATGACTTTTAACCGATAGGAGTGAAGCCAAGTGAAAATGAGACCCAAGCTGCAAGTAAATGGAGGTATCCTTTAAGATTTCATTTGCTCTTCTGACCTAGCCACTAGCATATTTATTCAAAAAAGCCCTGTGTATTCCCTCGGCTGCACACGTCCTCTTCACACCAGAAGCAGAGACCCCATTCCCGACACACAATCTGTTGATTGAGTCTGCAGCCCCGTATTTCTCACTGAAGCTCCTTGCTGGCCATCTGCTTTACTTATTTTTCGCTTGATAATGAGAGTTCTATCACCGGGCGTCTCAAAGTCCTGCGGGCATCACGCTATCTCGCATTGCTGTGGTGATTTATTCTGCTCCCTTTGAAAGCGGCTCGTGGCTGAGCTGCTCGGGCTGTTAGGTGTCTGCGGGTGGAAAACAGCTGTAAACTGTATCGACAAGAAGCCGCGAGCAACCATCTGGGTTTCTCGCGTACAGTATGAGGGCTGATTGATTGACTGACACCCTGGAGTCATGCAGGCAGAAGGCCATAAACACACAAACACATAATGGTGTGTATCTTTGCCGCACAAACAGAAGAAGTGGATGGATGCACTCGCAGGAGAGTCGGGCAGAATAATGGCCTCCGACGCTATCTCTCTTGTGTACACAGTCCCGGCTCTAGTTCGGTCCCTCGTGGTCGGATTTCATTTGGTGGTCATTGTTTTCTCTCCTGACTGGATCACGGAGCTCTTCATCCGTCGGTTCAATCAATGAGAGAGAAAAAGAGACGCCTCGGCTTCGATTTCAAGGACCTTCACTAGAAAAGCACATTCATCTCAAATCCTAACATGCAGAGATTCAACACAAACGCCATCACCTTTAATTCCCATTGTCTGATCTTTTTAAGCCGGTTTTCATCACACCATCTTTCTGTAACACATAAATTGCAGACGTTTCCTCGTTTCCACCTACCTCTCCGTGCCCTCCTGCCCTCACAGAAATGCCAACAACACCTGCAAGGTTTAAAGCACTTATCAGAAAATCAGATTTCCAGAGCAAACTGTATTTCCACTGTGTCACTGGCTGTTATTACTTGAAGCGAGGGCTCTGTCTGATGTGTGGATTAATACTTGGAGGCATCCCAGCGTTGCCTCTGCCACGTATTATCCCCCTTTCTGAGCTATTTCTGAAAACGTATTAGTTGGATTTGACTGTTGCCAGCTTGTTGTTGTTGTTGTTGTTGTTGTTGTTTGTGTCGGTTGTTGTACGGAGACGGTCCACTCTGTCAGCTCCTTCTGCCGACTTCTATTGATTTTTCTGCACCACTCGCTTTAATGAACGGCCAATCGCACAAGGTTTATCTTTCTCACACACACACACACACACACACACACACACACACACGCACGCTGTAGTAAATCTGCTTGTCATAACAGTTGGTATTTGTCAAGGCGTGCCGTGACCTTGACTGATGCAGAGGGTGCGAGTGCGCCTCGGCTCGGACTGATGTACATTAAATGAAATGCATGGCCGGTTTTAGCGCCTGACTTCAGCAGAATCCAAACCATGAGCCGAGGATCAGCTCTGGAAAACTTAACATAAATCTAGGAACGTTATTGATGAATCTGGCTCTTGTGATTGAAAACCCTCTTTTACTTTTTTAGTTTTTCACCCGTGAACATTTACCAACACAGCAGCCGGCATCCTGATTATTCAGAGGATGTGAGCTCTAGATGTCTGCTTCTGGGTAGTTATTGGACAGGATCAGCCTCCAGGCTAATCATAGCCAGAATTTCACTCGTTGTACCGTGTAAACACAAACCCACGCACACACACACACACACACACACACACACACACACTGTCAACCTCATACACCACCCCCTCCTAAGCATCCCTCAGTGTCAGAGAGAGCTGGCAGAACAAAGACTCACACGGCCGACCAGGATTGAACGAGAGGTGGTTTTCAAAGACCTTAAGTTGCTATAATGAGCGGCTCCGGGGAGAAACACGTGGTAGTGTGTCAATTGATATGGAAATTTGTAATTGTGGACGGAGACCACACACACACACACACACACACACACACACACACATTTGGGGGGGGGGGGGGGGGGGGGGTCGCTCCGCGGGAGGTCTGCTCATTTCTGTTGAGGATGGCTAATGTCTGAAGTTCTCACACTGCCCACTACGCTCAGCGGAGTGAGCCAAGGACTCGCTTTCCATATGGTAACCATGACAACTGTGGCTATGAGTGGATGGCGAGGTTGAGGCTGTCTGGCTTCTGATCCCTTAGAAAAGAGTGTGATATGGATACGCATACGTTCTAACCGCTGGATTTGGCTGCGCTGCAATGATGGAAAATGAGGGTGGTATGATATTTCTGAGTGATGCCATTTTTCATTTTGTATTCAAAACCCTAGCATCGGTGAGGGTAAATGTGTTCAAGCCATCCAACGGTAGATATATATTTTAGTTTGACTCAGCTGGCGAGTTTAGATGCACCTGTTTAGTCTTAAATCACAAACAGAGAAACCATACTCCTCTACAGTATCACTAATTAACTGCCTTACTTTGAATCCCGAAATTCCCCTCCACCCCCAACCGTCTGTCCCGTACAGGCGGAGTGGAGCCCTGCGTGACAAACCCATGTCTGCACGGAGGGAAGTGTCTTCCACAGGGAACGGGCTACAGCTGCTACTGCCCACAAGGATACACTGGGGAGAACTGTGAGATTGGTGAGTGACACACACACACACACACACACACACACACACACACACACACACACACACACACACACACACACACTCACACACACACACACACACACAAGCAAACACATTCAATGGCATGATAAAGTCAGCTTAGTACATATTGATGCAAGGCTCTCCAATGGCCTATCGACAGGTCAAAGGTCGAGCTGTCCATCACATTGTGGGAGGAGGGTGAATGGAGATGTGGGGTCAAAGGTTAGGGTCAGACCGGCAACATTAGTTTGATGGTTTTGCTCCGTCAAGGTTAAACTATTGG
>NC_139918.1:30846855-31264355 GCF_963514095.1 Eutrigla gurnardus | reverse complement strand
TCCAGCTGACGAATAAAGTTTCTTACTCTTTAACATACAGTTTATCTCGATAACCCACACCCCCGAGTCTGGGTGTTTTTTTAACCTTCTTTTTGTTTTCAGCCTGCTTCCTTTAACTGAGGTCCATGCGAACACTAACTATAACAGTAACTCTTATTAACATCTCAGTGCAGTTAATCCCTCCTCCCCTCTGTGAACTAAACCCTCTCTCTCAGGCTGCCACACCGGCAGCCATGTGTAAGTGTGTGTGAGTGTATGCATGTCAGAGAGAAACTTAGAAAAGTGCAAAAAGGTTTGCTTGTCCTACATGAAACCATGACTCTCATCCTAGTATTCTGTTTACAAAGCACATTATGTAATTGATGCAAGATAGCGTTCAGTCCCTGGTGACCCTGAGCTTTTTGTACGTGTACCGTAGCCGTTACTTTTCCATAGAGCACCTGAATAGCTTTGCTTTTTCTAATATTTGCTATTTCTTGTGTTATGTTACTATTTATTATGAATTGTTGCTAGTGAATATGCTTTTTTATTTTTTACTTATACTTCAGAGAGCCGATGTAACATCATTTTTCTATACCAGTATGTAAGTCCAACAATCAACAATTAATTCAATTAATCATTTGATTGCGTCTAATCTCTGTATTGTAAATATTGTGGTGTTTCTGGCTGGTCCCTGATCAATAGTTGGACCTTGTCTGATCAAATAGACCCCCCCCCCCCCCCCCATCTCATCCCATACCCATAAGCACTCTCTGCTAGTGAATATGTCCCAGTGACATACAGTGTGGATGGGATTCAGAGTACCTTCTTGAGATAACCCCTTGATTGTATCTGAATTTCTAAAAACGTTCAACCTTTGCACGGCTATATTCACATGATGGGTAGAATGTCACTATTCTTTTTGTCTTTGGTCCCTTTGATATTTGATCAGTCATCCACTTTTTTGGTGTTCTTATGACTTTTTGTCCTGCTGTTGTATTCCATTCTTAATAAAGTGGAGAAAAAAAATCAAACAACTGCATTTCTGGTGTTTTTTCTTTTACTAATTCAAGCCTTCATCTTCTACCAAGCACATTTATTAGCAATGCTAGCGCTACAACACGTGGGTCCAGACTGAGGAAGAAAAATAAACACTGTAGTCAACAGATCAAAAACTATTAAAATGACAGAAACCAAATAAAAGCCAGAAGGTGTAACCCACTCAAAATATCCTATGATAGGAATCCATGTATCGTTCATTCTTTGGTCATTTCTTTATGTGAAGCAGCAGGGGACGTGAAAACTAATGTATATCCATATAGATATATTTAATTGTTAGACAGACTGAATTCATATTATTGCGACAGTGTTGGACTGACTGTGCTTGTTTGAAATGACCTAAATAGATATAGATATAGATATAGATATATATCACAGACATCCCTGTAGCCAGAGTTACTAGCATGACTGTAAGCTTGAGTTTGTTTTAGCCTAAAGATCCGATATCATTACTTTTAGGAAACAAGCTGTTGTGTTGGAAGACCGTTCTCTTGTGTTATCTTGGTATAGCCCAGCTGATGAAACACGATCAAACCCCTTTATTTTGGGTTTGTCTTTCTGAGTTGTGCTTCTCAGTTTTTATTGCAATGGTCTGGTCTCTGTTGTGTCTGTGAGCAGAATATTTTAGGGGGAAAGGATGTCCTACCAGGGGGATGTGACATAAAAGACCATTTGCTAGAATGACTAACCCATTTCTTCTAGTGAATTGCTGTTTTATGTTAATCTGATTGTTCAACCACAGAAATCTATTAAATAGTTGTGTCTGAAGACTTCCTAGTGTTCTTTGAAAGCTTTATCTTAGGCAACTGCACCTCAAAATTCTCCTTTAAAGAAATCAAAACACCACCATGTGTGACTTCAGGCTGCAACATGAGAAAATTACCCTTTAGCACCCAGAAGAAGAAACGTTTGGGCAGTGAACAGCTGAGCGACGTGTCATGTGATCGGTGTGGTTGTGGCCGACCTAAATCCAGGGTTCACCTCTTATCAGTCAGGTAGTTGCAGCAGAGGTAACTGGGCTAGCGTTTCACCACAGAAGAGCACAATGACCTCGCCCACCAGAGATGGTGTTGACATCCGAAGACTGTTAAACACCTCAGTTTGTGAATAAAAACCTTCTCATCGACTTGTTTGTTTTAATAAGACAGACAGCAGATAGACAGCAGTTATTCAGTAACTCAACTCAAATCATCTCTATCCGTTTTAATGCAAACAAGCCCAATTCAGTGCTCCATTTATTTTTTTTGTATAAAATAAAGTGAACATGAAACATAAAAAACACTCACTGAGATGCAGTTACAACTGAAATTGATGAGTTGATGGACAAAAATATTCTGATAATCAATTCTCTAATATGAAGGTTTGCCATTTTCCTCATTTATATCATTATAAACTGGATATCTGTAGGTTTTGAACAGTTGGTTGGACAAAAAAAAAGGTTTATTTCATCAATATGAGGCCATAGTGGAGACATAGCACGGGTTAATGGTCTGTTTGGGAAGATATGATCTGCATCTGCATGAGTCACCTGAAAGCTGATGATGCCCTCAGCCCCATCAACAGCCTTCTTATCAGGGTCCAATAGTCCATGCAGGGAGTGTTGCGGCTGCCGTGCGAGGTCACTGATACTGAACAGTTGACTCGCAGAGTAAAGTTTTTGGGTTTCCTCTGGAAACTGAAAAAATGTGTTTAATGCAGCCAGAAGAGAGTCCCCAGAAACCATTATCCATGTCACAATATGAAGTGTTCCTCCACAGTCTGTGCTGGAGTGTGGTCTAGTTTTTCTTCTTCTGGTCGTTGGTCTGTCCCTTGGGAACAGGTTTCATAAAGTAAGCAGGGTTGGCCCAGCAGCGCAGGGCCAGCAGAGCCGGCACAGCAGCCAGCAGCACATTCAGGGTGATGACAGGCCAGCGTTTGTCTGCGGGGACTCGGTATGTGAAGGGAGTGCGGGAGTGCAGAGATGCTCCGATGTGGCACCACTGGGTCTGAGAGAACAGCGGCAGGAAGTCAGCTTTCATGCTGTGCTTTTTTCCATATCAATAACAGCAAAGACATAAATCACCAACGTTACCTGAGCCATGGCCCCTGCAAAGAAGATGGTCCAGTCCAACATCCAGCTGCATCCAGGTGTTTTCAGACCGTAGGTGAAGAGAGTCAGTAAGGGCAGCGCGTAGAACAAATACACCAGCATCTGCAGGAATGAGGCACAAAAAGATTAGTTTTGAAACAAGAATATATTTTATCCAGTGCAACTTTCTCCAGACTGACCATAACCCTGGGGAAGCCAACCGGGTCTTTGAGGTAGGGCTCGTACTGGTAGATGTAGGTGAAACAGGCGTCCAGAGGGCAGTCGAGGACCACCTGGAGCAGAGCAGGAGGAGCGAGTTAGAGCATCCATACAGCATGGGACAGATGTGGAGATACAGCTTCCACGCTGTTTTACTCACAAAGCCTCTGAAAACAGAGAAGGCCATCGCTCCGAATAACAGAAGAGACAAAAGCAGGTCAACAGGTCGAGACGGGAGACCTTTCTTCTGCTCCATGGAAATCTAGTGAACACAGGGGGGAAATAATCAATAACTTGATTTAAATATTACTTTAAATGCTCATTAAAGCCTGACCAATTTCGGCACATTTGCAGATTTTATGCATATTTGAATTCAAGTTAAAATATTTTTGATTGATTGATTTTTTTAATATGCAGTTAATATCAGCATCGTTCCATTCCAGAATCCATTATCAGTGCGACTGTGATAATCATTCAAGTAAACGGGGGGTCGCAAGATTAATATTGTCCAAAATAAATGTATTTTTCATACTTTTATTTCATCTTTTTCTTACTGTAGAGATGAATACTGAGGTTTTACCACTTTGCCCCTGACAATAGCTCCAATACCCTCCCAACACTCTAAAGAAAAGGACTACTCATCCTATCATAAATGTCTGACTGCTGAGACTGACCTTGTCTGCTGGAATGACCGGCATCTCTCGGGGTCGGCTGAAGAGCAGCGAGGCCGCCCAGAAAGGCACCACGAAGAAGGGGACGTTCCTCCAAAAGGCTGGTCGGATGCTGGACCCGTATTTCCCTGTAAACACGAGAACATCAGCAACAGACACAAGCGGCGTGGAGGATGTGAGGAATCAAACGCAGGCAGCTCTCACCAATCACCACTCCGGGGATGTGGACTATCTGATGGGCGATGGAGGAGCCGGCCCACAGCAGCCCGAGGCTACGGTAGGACTTCCTGCATGGACAGAAGATGATCAGTGTCTCCAGAGGACTCACCGGACACGGAGGACCGGTTTGTGATGGTGAAGCTGCAGCTTACCCTTTGAACATGCGGTGGATGATGGTGAGGAGGAGGACCAAGTGAACGATGCCGTCCCAGTATGACATCATCACAGCATAGGCGGTGCTTAGATGAGGCTCGCCCTGAGGAGACGCCGTCACATGATTTAAAATACAATCCATTCATACGACTCATCGTAGACGGAGAGGCGGATGTTTTACCATCTTTAGGTAGAAGCCCATGAAGCCGGAGACGAACCCGTCCTGCTCCAAAGCGTTAGTCAGGCCAACCATGCAGGTGAAGGAAAACTCTGCAAATACTGAACACACACACAGGGGCACGATGAAACATCACTCTTCTTTCACTGATAGCTGTCAAAGTGAGTCTTTGTCTGGTTGTACCATAAAATAAAGGGTCCACTTTCATCTTGTTCTGTCCAATGAGGAGGAGGAGGAGGAGGAGAACCAGTCCCAGGACCAGCATTCCCATTCCCAGGATAGGAAGAGGCCTGCGTTCACACAGCAGTTCACAAATGACGAGTTAGAAAATGATCACTTCTTCCATTTTCAGACATTTTATTAATTCATCTCAAGTAATTGTGAACATAATTATTAAATAATCTAGTCCCAGCTGAGCATGAAGAATCGCAAGAGGTTAGGTTGAGATAAGCTTTTTAAAGGGACGGGACGATATAAGATTTTATTGTGGATTGGGATAAAAAAAATCACTTATAATAAGTTAATTGTGGTGAATGTTCATTATCATAAATATCGCTATAAGTGATTTGAAAAAGCTGTCTAGTTCCCGATAGTTCTAGTAAAAAATTCCAGCCCGATTTTAGAAAATACAGAAACGATCATGAAATTAAAATATTGACTCACTCCTTTGATTTTCACACAAAAAACTGTTCTCTTTGTGACGCAATAAAATTAGATGTTGTTTTTTAGCCGTTTTTTAAGTTTTAAGCACATTTTGGTGAGCATAATCGTAGCATAAAATGTTAATATCTTCCCATTTCCATTCAAACATATATTACATTTTCTTAAGTCTTAAGTGCATCTTGTTGTCTGTGTTGGCTCTAAGAACCTCCAGGATGAAAGGCCTTTGCCCACCTGTTAAAACCAGCGGCTCCATGCAACAGGCCACAGTGAGAGTGACATTACTGCAGTACATGCACACTTACTCCTGGAGCGCCGCAACGTTGTTCATGGCAAACAAGACTCCGGGAGCCAAGAGAGAGAGGACCAACACGCAGACTTCCACCGGCGGCCTCATGGTTGAAACGCTGTCCTTATTATTCCTTCTTTAGAGACAAACGTCCACGTGGAGACGGTCCAGTGTGTCCTCTCCACTCCACCGGGGGAAGGAGGTCACCCCACGTCGCCTTTTGATCTGTGATGATGAAGCAACACTGCTGCTCTGATTGTCTGCCGTGTGGTCGGGGTCAAAGTTCAGCGAAGGAGGAGTCACGGCTCATGTGTGTGGGATAAAGTGCAGACTTCCTGCGTAATGTGTTAAACAATCATTTCCAAATGAATCCAAGGACTTTGGTGTTTCTGGCTGCAGCTGACAGTTCAACTATCTCCTGTGTGATATGAGGAACTAGCATTGGGCGTCGCCACCATATATTGAGGGGGGGTCAGGACCCCCCCACCTTTTATAAAAAGTCCTTTGGACCCTCTGACATTTGCCATTAAAATATTAGTGCATGACGGGTCTTATTTGTCCAGCGCTCTTTTCATTGCTTCACAATCAAATCAGTTCCACTTTATCAGTAAGAGAATACACAGCAATAGGAATCCACTCTGTGTTTTCCTGGTTTCCTACACACACACACACACACACACACACACACACACACACACACACACACACACACACACACACACACACACACACACACACACACACGAGCACCAAAGGAAGTTTGCTTCTTGCAGATACTAGGTCAACAAGTTGATGCCAGCAACAGGGGCTGATGTTACCATCATGAATCTCAGACGTATTAAAGCAGGTGATGGTACGGCCCTCAGCCACAACACTGCCGGTCAAACTTGGACCGCTCCACTTTTTGTTCAACCTGATTGACTCAGCCTGACCCCTGAAGTTACACAGAGAAAATGAAAAAATGTTGAAATGAAAAAAAGGTGGTGATGAGAAAGAAATGAGTGGCGTGGATAATTTAAGTCACTGAAAAAAAGCCTTGTGTAAATTAACAACAGTTAATATTTAGGCTATCATGAGTGTATGTGATATACACTGTGCTTGTTTGGATTCTGTAGTCATTTGTACCACTACTATTGCAAAGGCATTATCATAAATGTCAGAATAGCAATCATAGGCCTATTTAATTCTCATTTTCATTTCTAGGAACAAGAGACATTAGATACGGAAGAGACATCTTCTAAAAACATGCACCAGAATGTGGGTTCCACACACACACACACACACACACACACACACACACACACACACACACACACATATCAAATGCTGCTGATGCCCCTGGGAATTAGGCAACCCATCACACAATCTATTGTCATTCACTGTATGCTTGCACTTACTGCCACCTGGTGGAGGATCTTCTCTCGTGTCTGAGGTTTATTTCACCTTTGTGTTTCTGCTCTCTCATTCCATCCGGTGTATGAAGGCAGGTAGATGAGATAAATCTAGTTGAAGTGATGTCGGGCCCCCGTGGTCCCTGAGGCCCCTAAGGTTGGACTAAGAGCCATCTGTCCTGTTTGGTGTAAGATTAAGAACTCCTCCATCTGATGTCTCCGGTCTTGATTAGTTTCTGGATTATATCTGAGAGAACATAACATTCAGAACAAGGATTATGTTTTTCTTCTTTCTCTTTTTTTTAAATTATTGTTTCAGTTTATTTACAGAATTCTGTCTCATGCCACTTTTTCTCTGCATATTGTAAACATGTGCATTATGCAACATCTTATGGATGCATGTGTGTGTGTGTGTGTGTGTGTGTGTGTGTGTGTGTGTGTAGCAAGCCCACATCTAATGCAACGTTATCTTCTGCAACAAAGCGGCTGAAGAGGATTATGCTGCTGCTGCTACAGAAACTTAGTGTCCAGTGGAAAGAGAGTGGAGGGGTGGGGAGTCCAGAGAGAAGCCAACAGAGAGGCGATTCAATCAGACACAGGGACAGCCCTTCGCCCACACAGCAGACACACACGCACACATATACACATAGTTTTTTTAGGTGACACAGATTCTTTAAAAAACACCAACAATGCTACACCCTTTAATCATCGGCATTCTGACCGTAAACACCTCCATAACCGTCGTCTACTGGGCCTTCATCCTGAGTGATGCCTACTTCAAGTGGATGTCGGAGCCAGAAGACAAACCCAAGAAGCTGGTCACCCCGGCCTGAGGGAGTCCAGCACATGGACTGACTGACTGACCGGGTGTTATGCTGTTTTTTTGTTTTTTTGCTTAGTAGTGAGCAGGAGCAGTTCAGCTTGTAGTGCGTTCTGTTTCACCTGGAGAAGACTTGGAAACTAACTGTTTTACTGCTGCAAGTGAAAGAGAAAGTCCTTCTTACAGGTAATGATTTATCTCAAACTTTAGAGCAGGGAAATGACTTGAGTTAGACATTGTATTACGTGGGGTTTGTCTTTTAGTTGTATTTGTGGTTTTCAGTGTGAATCGGCTGTTAAAACTGCACCAAACATCAGTGTCAGGTACGCCAGGTAAATGACCCCTGTCTTCCCTTTGCTATCTGCTGACTCAGGGAAAAGGTGACAGTGAGAGTGTCAAGCAAATCCTTTCTGGATTACTGAAGAACATCTTCATACTGACACGGATGTCCTGACTCCGCCGACAGCCTTCTCACATTCAGACAGACACATTCAGGGACATAACGCTGCTTTATTTCTTCTCATTACATCCATCGTTGTGATTTGTCTGTTTTTGATCTTCTTGTTTACGGGGACTCGTTCAAGTCGATCATCCTTTTCAATCTTTTTCATTTTTCTTCCACATCTTTCGACTTCGACACAACATGACTCACACCTTCTATTTTGGTCTGCACCCGGTCTCTTGGTTCATACTCTTTGCCAATGTTGCCATCACAATCATAGAATGGCAATTTCTGGTTTCTCGGTTTTGCAAAGTTCCCGAGCCGCCAAAGGACAATGAATCTAAAGCATAGAGAAGGGATCTACGGCCCGACGCTCCTCCACCGAGAACACCTGAGAGGAGGGAAGCTTATTTTTGGATCATTGTTTATTTGCCCACATAATCACTGATGGTGGGTTTCCTTGAGTTTGCTGTGATGGAGCGATAAGCCTTTTTGTTTGCATGACTTTGTGTTTTTGTTTTTGTGGTTACAGAGAATACGACACACCAATTCATTCACAAGTCAAAGAAAAGATCTGAGGAGCCGTTTCCATCTTGATTACAAGGTAAGGAATCATAAAACGTCACCATAATGTCTCAAAACCTCATTTCATCAACATTTGTTCCTTTTCATCTCAAACAGATTCTCATTCATTCTCAGGCATTTGAAACATTTGGTCACATTTATTTCATAACAGTCAGTGTTGTACTTTTTTTTTTATACCCATGGGGATATTTATTGGTCTCATTTTGAAATATCACCATCTGGCTTGTCATTAGGCAAAAAATGAGCAAGTGAAGCTACTTTAAACCCAAAAGAAAGTATACGCAACACGGTCTATATATAAAAATATATGTATATTATCTGTGTGTCTATATAAATATACGGTCATGGAGATCCATAAGCCTCTTTGCGTATTACTGTCCACCTCTCCTCGCTCATATCTCTAATCCCTACAGATGGAAAGCTGATACTTCTGTGACAGACTGGATCCTATTAAGTCTGTCTGTCCTATATTCACCTCTCCTCCGTCTCACACTCCTCGCTCCCCTGGAAGGTTTGACCGAAGGCCCCTCTCTAAAAACACTAGAAGGACGAATGCTGGGATTTAGGTCTAGACTAAAGATTAGGGCGGTTGGCACACTTATCGCATCACATTTGGTGAACTACATTTCATGTAGCGCTATTTCGTGACAGAGAGCTGTCACTCACCAGAGAACATGTCGTTATGTCAGCTCCATCTGCCATCAATCCTTCCCTTCTTACCGGCTTCAGAAAATATAAAAATGTGTCCCTCCTCCTCTCTGATGCGTCTTTTCTACCCGTTTCCAAGTTCTCCCAGTGCAGCGAAGGAGCTTGGATCTGCAACACGACAATAAATCACCCAAAGCCTCACATCCTTTAAAGACAGTATCCACTCGTCAGAATCGACTATAACCATGAGCCAGCCACCAGTTGTGTCCCTAAACGCCTCAGGAGGAGCTCTGACTTTCACCCGGCTGCTGTTTGAGCACCGACAGCTGCTCCAGCTGTCCAGGAGGAAGGAGGAGGAGGCCTATTTTCTGGACTACATACCACCGGCGAGAGACGCTATAACTCTGCCACGCAATGTAGTCTACGTCCTAGTGGGAGTGGTTTTGGTCATACTGGCCACTTACGCCATAGTGGGACATCTGATCAAAGATCTGATGCATGACCTAGCAGGTAACCCCTGGCTGGTGTCCCCATCTCTCTCCCCACTCTGGTGTCTTTGAGTCCTTTTGTTCCTCCCTGAGCTCTCGGGCGAAGGCTGCATCAGTGTTTGGTCTTTTTGTCGTTCACCCTGAGGTTTGTGTGACGAGGTCAACCTTCCCAGCAGTTATCCTTGTTATGCCTTCCTGGTGACTAACAAAAAAAAGAGTGCTGCAAACTTTCACCTTAAAGGGGTACTCCACTGATTTTTTAGTTTCTATTATAGCACTTTCACAAAGTTGGAAGGCCAATATCTCTAGACTTGTATTCCCCAAAACACTGCAACTCAATAGCATCTTTGCTTTGACCTCCCCTGTCTGGTAATGCTCACTTGTTTCCAACGCCATGCCCTTGTTTGTAATGCATGCTCTGTTTTTTTCTTTATTTTAAAAAGCTTCCTACAGAGCCACAGAAAAACATTTCTCAGTCTCCATCGCAAAAGTTGGCGGAGTACCTCTTTAAGAGACCCCTTAGATGTCACAGCATGTCATTTGATTTAATTCTCATGTTTTTCTCCTCACAGACTTGATTCTTGGTCCCAAACCAATGGAGGATGATTCAGAGGAAGGGAGAGCAGAAATAGAAGAAGAGCACCGACTCAGCGTTGGCAGTGAGCTGAAGATGGAAAAGGACGGCTTGCTTCCCGGGTTCCAGCAGGCCGATGGAGGTTGCCGCTGTCCATCCAGCCCTCCTCCACCGAGAAGCGCCGTCGCTTCATCGTTCCCCCGAGAAAAAAGAGCATCTACTCATAGCGTGACCTTCGCCCGCCCCGTCACTCCTTATGCCACTTCCCTTTGAGTTTTCCTCTCTGCGATAGTTCAGATCTCATTGGAGTGCAGTGATGTTGTCTTTTGGCTGTAGTGATGCATAATGTCAAAGCTTTTTTTTGTTTTATATAAAACAATTATAGTTTGTACTCATTTTGCTAAACAAACAAATGCTTACTTAAATAAATTATTAAAAAATGTTTATGAACATGGCCCTTTATGTCAAGTCATTCCAAATATTTTGCACGATATCATTGTTTGCTGCCCAAACATTTTCTTCTCGCGCTCAAAAATGCTAATTATGTATCATGTAAACACCAATGATGCTGATGTAGGCTGCAAAAAAAAAAAAATCAATAACTGACACATAAATCCAAATATTGTATATGTATGTCTGCATATATAGGCCTATATATACTTCTATCAAGAAAGTTAAAAAAATGCATTTTCCTCACCAAGCAGTCAAACTGTCATTGCCCACATGTTTCCATGACGACACACATGATGCTGTAATGTGCCGTGCTGTAACGGTTTTGTCTGTTCTGGTGTTGGACTAAGTTTCTCTCCAGTAAACCACTGAATAAAACAGGTGTGTTGTTATGTCTTGTCTCTGTCCTTTAATCCATCTTACCTTCCTCTAATACCTGGTTATACCAGGGGGATGACCTTGTTTATTAATGCCAAGGATTACTGTACATTAGTCTTATTAAATACTGCAGGATAATGATGCAAGCAGAGGATAGATAGGTAGATGCATGGATACATAAACATACATAGGCCTACATGCATCCATAGAAATAGACATAGAAGGATCTGCATGCTTTTCTATATGCATCGGGTAATTCCCACTTCTTCATTAGGAAACTGTGCTCACAGCATCGTTCCTCTGACCTTGACTACCTCAAGCTGCTGCAGCTAATCTGGTTTGCCATCTGCGTAGCTCCGAAAGCAGACAGATAGGGAGTTTGTATAGTGAAACCAAATAAAAAAAATGTGTCAGGTTGAGAGATATAGCTATACTTTTAATTAAAGTATGTTCCTGCTTCGTGCTGCCAGGAGTGTGAACACATCCAGTGAATTGGAGGATCGTTGCCTGCTTCATTACTGTAATGTAGAAGTTTTCTATTCTGCAAAACTTTTGTTGATGAGGTATATTGCATTTTCACTGTGTCACATTGTGTGGAGCAATGTAATATTTCTTCCTGATCTCTTTGTGTTTTGCATAGAAAGACCTTTGTGTTGGCTTCTCTCCATAGAGCGATGACCCTGAGATATTAAGTGGATTCCCAGGCGGACGGCTGTAAAGCCTCACAGACAGCAGTGGAGGTGATGGAGGACAGCTTGCATGTTCGTTACAAGGAAGACGATGGAACGGTGTTGTTTGAGAGCTACATACCCCCTTCTCGGGATGCTATCCACCTGCCCATCTATGTCCTCTACCTGATCATGGCCGTCTTTATCCTCCTGGGTGTTCTTTATGCCATCATCGGTCACCTCATCAAAGACCTCATCCATGACATTGCAGGTTTGTCACTGTACTGCACTTCCTCCGTAAGCTATAAGATATGAAAAGTGTGTATTTATACTATTAGATATGATCACACGCACGCGTTTCTCTCACATCCACACTGTTTCCTCCTTCTGTTTTCCAGACATGGTGTTAGGGGAGCAGCCCGAGGAAGTGGTGGTGAATTATTGTGAGGCCAAGGATAAGTTCATGGTGGACTGGTGCCCAGAAACCTCCCCCGAACTAGAGGCGATGGCACGGGCTGAGGAGAACAAGATGTTTGACAGGGACTTCATGAAAGCTCCCGCCATCTGGATCATCTCTGATGACACTGTGGGAAGCAAGTCGGGACCCCGTGTGGCCTTTGAGAGGATGACTTAGGACAAAGAAGATGACGTGAGATCAGAGACTTGTTCTGTATCTGGTGTGATTGTAGTGAGATGACTGAAATGTGAAGTGAAGGGCTGTATGAGGGCTGGAAATGTGGCTGGTGTTCTTTTGATGCCATCTAGTGGTCGACTGAGGACATCGCAGTGGATCAACACAAGAACCACATTATACACAAATATCAGCACAGGTTTGTTGGTCAGAGATTTAAAACAAAATGTAGATTTGTCTCTTCTGTAGTGTTGTTAATATAAAGCTAGTTATTTCTAATGTATTAAGTTTTAAATTAAGTTGCAAAGTCGCCTAATTTAAATAAAGGTGGAGGTCTCAGTTCATTTTGTATATTGTTTTTTATGACACATAATTTATCGTGTTTTTCTGCACAATTCAACAAAACATATACAGTGCTCGTAAGTGCCAGTGTAAAGAGATAATAAACAACATGTAAAATAGTACAAATGGAAAAAGAATATTATATATATACAAATATACATATATATATATACAAATATATATACATATATATATATATATATATATATATATATAGAGAGAGAGAGAGAGAGAGAGAGAGAGAGAGAGAGAGAGAGAGAGAGAGAGAGAGAGAGAAGCATACACCAAAATAGATTAAAAGACAATAAATAATAAAAACAAACAGTCAGCATTTATGTCTGAATAGAAAAAAAGAATAGAAAAATATGATTGGATCTTATTCAGGGATAGTTGAAAAAGTAATTATCTTGAATAAACCAAGAAATGTCCCCACATTTCACCATTTTTTTGGAAGAACGTCTGAGTGTACACCGTAGTTTCTCAAGTTGCATTTTGTATGTTTAATTTCCATTGGTATCCATTTATATGAAGAAATGCACCAGAAAGTATGGGAAACATAATTTATGAGGAAAAGTATTATATTTTTTGGATGCACAAAGTAAGAGCATCACAACTTACTGTCACATGCAAATTAATTTCAGAATAACACACAAAAGTATAAAGTTGTTACACTAGGTAAACAGATAAAACATTTATAACAAGCATTCCTGAATAATTCTGTTGGACTTGGAAGCAAAGGGCATTCACATGGAACCACTGATGCTATCAAGACTTTCAGGCTAATGTCAACGTGTTGGTCTAAGAAGTGACAACTAGGCTTCCAGTAATAAAGTAAATATCCTTCATAAAGTCAGAGAAATGAATCTGGTTCTGTTGCCTCTAACAAGATTACCAAAGCTGTACTCCCTTTCACATCTTGCTGCTGTTACCAACTGCTAAAGCAAACAGGGACATAATCTTATTAACTTTGTCGCCCCTAATCCCCCTACCCTTTCAGAGCAGGACCCCCGAGTCACTAACCTCCGCCTCTGCAACATGATAGGAATACCAGCTGTGTGTGGGATTTACTGTGTCACGATTAGCATTTTCACTTGTGTGAAAAAAAGTTGCTGTGAGGCCATAAAAATCATATCAACAGTTAAATGCAAAAGCCTTTTTAAAGGTACACATGTTTGATATTTTCTCTCAGTAAAATTTGCTCTGAAAACCAGTTCTTTTGTTTTGGAAAAATCAAATCCAGACATTTTTTTTTAAGGATGTTGTCTATCTGTAGAAAGCTATGTTCGAGTTGAAAGAGTTGAGACGTCTTGGTAGCAGAGCGGTCACAGCACATGCCACATTATTGCAACGTCCCGGGTTTGATTGGGATGTTTGTAGCTTTTTCCATGCATGATAATTCTGTTCAAATTAGAAATAGATCATGTTATTGGATGGAACTGTTATGCAACCATATACAAGGGATTTCTGTTTGCAGTTGAACAAACCTTATTCCTCTGATTATTAATGGTGTATTAGCCTACTTGTATAAATAAGTTGTATAATTTGTCCTTTCTTGTATTGACTTGTGTTTCCTACACCTTTATACTTGTACATGTGTAAATATTGCATGCCGATATTGTTGATACTACTTGACATCTTGAATGAATGTCATTTACATTTAAACCAGCAGTTCATGTGAGACATGGTGAGACTGTTAAGTATATGTGTTTAGGTAACTCAACCTTGTGGAAATCACTCCGTTGTTTATTTTTATTTAAAATTACTGTACCAGTCTAATATTAGCTGGTAATATCGATACTCTCTCATTACATCTCTCTACGACGTAGACCTGAATAACAAGCCCACTCGTCCTCCCTTGGCTGCACCCCATTGATCAAAAGTTCTCTTGCTGGCTCTGATTGGACTTTGTAACCAGGAAGCAGTGAGATAAACAGGCTTGCGTGAGTTACCGCTCAACGTTGGTTTAAGATCCGCAGAGAAGATACTGGTCAGAACAACTTCCCAACATGTCCCAGCATTTAAACTAGGAAGACGCACTGGGAGAAGTTGGAAATCATTCATTTTATCGCATGAATCTTCAGTACGAGCTGGGAATTCCGACAAGACCGAGGAGTAACTTTCAGCCAGGCTCCGCCCTCTGAGCTGCCAATCACAACAGAGCCAGGAGAGACGTTGGAAAAAAAATGGTGTCTTAAATAACTGGGTTTGAGGTAGAAGGAGCTTCATAACGACAGGTGAGTTTTAACTAACCTTGACAAACATCTTCAGGTGAGTTCTGAAACATTTACTGAATCTGGACAAAAACCTTAACAAGCAAACTATGTGAAACAGAAAGCAGCTTCGGTAAACATGGAGGTTTATGTAAGCTAGGTGGCGATCAGCTACAGGTAATTAGCATTTTGATAAACACCTGGATTCACCGCATCTCATCGAAAATAGACATTAAACAAAAACAACAGAAGGGAACAACATAACGTAAATGTGACGTGGAACAGCAGGAAGACTGAACGCTCTGTCTCACTGTAAACCAGAGGAATACTCCCGTGGCTGCGGTACTTTTATTTTGAAGGGGGGAAAAATCCTCTTTCTTCAGTTAATCAGGAAACGTTGAGGTCCTTATTTGTACTGAGCAGCATCTCCTCTCATGTGTCGGTGGGCTGGTTGAACAGCAGGGGCTCTGCTCTGTGGGACGGATGGGCTCTCTGGCTTTCATTTCTCAGGGCGCGCATCTTCACACACCACCTCCTCCTCCTCCTCCTCCTCCTCCATTCTCCTCCAAACCTGAGCGGTGCGTGACGCTCAACGTGTTCCTGTCGTGGTTGCATTTGCTCCAAAATGAATAATGGACGGGTGATTTAAATAAGAAAGGCTTTGCCGGCATGGATGCCCGTTGATTGAAGGAACAGCCTATATGGATTGGAGCTCATCGCCGCCGGAGCAAATCTGGGGAGAGTCTGAGAGGTGAGGCGGCATTTTAGCGGATTGTTTGCGGGAGGTGAGGGTGGGGGGGACACCGCAGGGGGACACAACGCGACTCGGGTCTATAAACCGCGGGTATCGCGAATTAAAACCCACATTTCGTTCACAACGCCGTTATTTTCTACCGTGTGTTGTTATCAGTCCAATCCCGCCACACAGCACCCTCCGGTATTATAGTACAGGCCGTGGCTCACTGTATACTGGAGGGATACAGCTGACCATACAGACTTCGATGTCATTGCTGCACCGGATGTCTGTATTTTCCTCAAATACATTCATAATATATATATTTCTGTGTGGAAATAAATGGATATAAACGCACTTCCGGAGGCTTAATTGTGGCCTTCTTTACACAAACGAACTTGCATTGCGATACAGTAGCAAATATTTAAAGGGCCCAGTCGAGCATTCTGGGAAATGGGGTTCAGCAGACTTAAAATAGCAGGTCCAGACTGAATAACTCAGAATGTGCTTTGGCAACACATTTCATGTCATGCCAATAAAGTCTTGAATTTAATTGAATAAATTCCTTTATGGACTCGGGGGCCGAGAGAGAACACAATACTGACTGAATGCATGACGTGCACAATCAAAAACGTTCATATGCATGAAATACAGTCTAAGAGTTATTAATTCAGACTGAGTGGTTGCAGGCTCCACAGTTAAGATTCCCCGTGCAGTGGGTGGTGTCGTATGTAGGTTATACCGCATCACCAGATCCCTCCCACGTTCAGGGACACTCACCGTGACGATAAATGGACCGTCCCAGTGTTATTTGCCCACTCCTCTGAATATAGTGTAAAAAGTATTGATATTTAAACCCCCCCCCCCCCCCCCCCCCCCCCCCACAATGATGCAGGGCAGCTGACCACTCATCCACCTGGTGAACTTTTAAATCCCTGGCATGCACCAACTGTCTGTACATTTAGGGAGCAGCTGTAGGAGGAATTTACACACTGGAAAGACTGGTATGGAGTGGGGACACTGGTATTCTGTGCTCAATAATCAGGGTGTTTTAGTGTCGTTTTCTTGTCTATCACTCAGTTGTAACCAGATTAAGGGAACCATTATTCCACTGATTGCAACTTTCACATGCAGGGCAACCCCAGTTTGGGTTGTCGGTCTGCAAGTAGTGGAGTGCATTAAAGGCCTGAGAGGCTCAGTTGAACGTTGACCCTCAGTGGCTCCTCCTATCCCTCCTCTCTCCTGCTGGGACTCCCTGATACCCCCCCCCCCCCCCCCATTCCCCACAGAGGTGCAAATGAGATCATGCTGTTACACTTTTAGTGGCCTTTCCCTTTCCTGAAGAGCTCTCTGCTTATTTTGTGTGATAATCAGACCTCTATGTGTTGGCTATGCTGCTGTCAGTTTTTGATACCACAGGTTTGTTTACCACTCTCTCCCTTATGTGTAATGTGTGTGTGTGTGTGTGTGTGTGTGTGTGTGTGTGTGTGTGTGTGTGTGTGTGTTTACAATGTGTTTGCTTTTGTTTCTATGGACAGTGCTGTGGAAGACCAGACTTCATCCAAGATCCCAGGTCACATAACTGTTATTTAAAAATAACTATCAGACTTGTGCAAAAACATTTCCACAATTCCACGATTTCTAGCGATTAAACCTTTATTTCCCCCCCTCTGCTTAGATTTGTGTAGCGGTGAAACAGACAACTCTCCTCCTCTTCAGCTTCACACACTCAAGGAGTTTGAACAGGTGAGGATGTTTATTTTCAGTTGTCTCTGAGCTTCATGTGAGTGACAACCTTGTCTTTCATCACAACAAACAATTCTCTAGCGAGTAATAATGGGCCGAATGAAAATATGCTCTACAGTGCCATCTTGTGGCTTTATGCCTTCCTACAAGAAGTAATAAGCTGATTTGGTTTGCTCTGATGCAGTAACCTCACTATTGATCACTGAGAATTTAGAATAAATCCATGCTCATAATCCACTCTTTGGAACGCATATATTAAACTACTGTACAGGAACAGAGAACACAGCTGATGATATCGGATGGAAAACACCCAGAAGTCTCCTGGTGGTGAAAGTCTGCCTCTGGCTCCGGCATGGCCCACTTTAGGATTTCTCATCCATCTCTGTCTGCTGCACTATTATTGGGCATTAAACAGAAAGGCTATATTAAATATCCTTTAATATAGCCTTAAACAAAATACATGTTTGTTGGCAGTAGTTTACTGGCCCATATTTAAACCTAGATATGATAGCAAAACCTTGTCCTGCTAAAGAGTACTCTAACAAGACACCACTTCCCTATAAACTGCAGGATCATTGATGCACCTTCATGAATTAAATTTGACAACGTAACTGTTAATTGGAAAAAAGGAATTGATCTATCTAAAACTGATGAAGATTGGATTAAGATGCAACACGTCAGGGTTTTAGTTCACTGTGCTCTGATTTGACACTTGTTTGTCAGAGCAGTGTTACATTTTATGCAGCTGTTATGTGTTGGTGGATTCTCTAAGTTAATCGCCTCCAGCATCTAGCTTCATAACTGTTTGTTATTTTCAAACTCTTGGCAGGAAAAGAAATACGTGTAAATAAATTCCCCCCAAAATATTCCTTAATACGTATGATAAGTGTGATCATAAATAAATATTGTACATCTGCAGTCTTGTGCAGTGGACATGAATGGTATTGTTCAGAAATACCCAGACAGTATGACAATGACTCCAAGCCCAACACACTTTCTCTTCAGGATGCATACCAGAATCAGAATAAAACACAAGTCTAGCACTATAACCGTCACTGAAAACCCACCGCCAGTGTCGGTAATGTTATTTAGGAGACGCTGCCGAGCCCTGTTAAAACGGGAGGTGTCACCAACCAGTCACGGAAGCTAACGCTACTTTCTGAGAGGTCTCAGGAACACAAATAAACACGTGAGTTGTACCATGCGTGGAGTTTAAAAACACACACTACTATGTACATGATGTCATCCCTAATGTCGCGTGGAGACTCCGCTTGGCGCCTGTCCTATTTAGCCACAACATGTAATGTGACACTTTAATGGGGACAATTCAATGAATGCATCACAAGCTAATTATGACGGAACTGGTAACACGTCTCAGTCGCTTAATTAATGATGCTCTTTGAACTGGGCATTCGTCTTGAAACTTGATTTTCTGATGAGATGAAGAAGACTGTCTTGCTTTCTGTTTGCTCGTCTCTCTGTGGGACGTTCAGGGATTCACCGCTCTGTGAGATTCAGGACATCTCTCTATTAATAGCACCGTGGCTCCCAGCTCCCAGGTCTCCTATTTCACCCAACTTCTTTCCATTCACCTGTTTGTCCCGTTTCCATCATCCACTCTGCTTTTCCGTGCTGGTTAGCCTCTAGTTATCGTAGGCAAGTTATAGAAAGACAGTGTTTAGTGTCTCCCTAAAGAAACACTTCCTTAATCAAGTGTAGCTGAGCTAACCTGAGTGTGTTAAAGTGCTAACTGTGCAAAACAACAACATAAAACAAACTGTATTGAGATTGTCATATCCCTAATTCAGGAGAGACAAAATAAAGGCGAGTCACTGTGATTGTATAGCATGTTAGTGTGGAGAGTTTCAGCTATTCTCTCAATAGGGCTCAACATTCACACTTAACAACATATTAAAACAGGAAGTGAAGTAGGTTCACTTGAAATTAAATATATTTTCAGTCTGAAAGGATGCACACAAACTCAAATGTAACCCCTTCGTTTCTCTTCATGTCCCTATTTGTTTCTTGGGGTGCTCTGGTTTTGCAGAGTGGTGAGATTTCCCTTCATATAACAACTGCCTGTGAGCCCTGAGCCTCTTACCTCCCCCTCCCTCCTCCTCTCCTCCCCTCTCCTCCCCTCTTCTCCCCTTCCTGGGAGCCTGGGATTCCAGGGATGTCTCCTCCTGTAAAATAAGCTCCTGTGCTGGCCCCTAGTAGACCAGAACACACCATGGAGCTGACATGGCTGCATCTCTGACCGGCCGGGCTGCAGAGTCGCCCTCTGCTCTGCAAACACCCCTGTAGACTCTAGAGAGTGTGTGTGTGTGTGTGGCGCTGTGTGAATGTGTTAGTTTTAGTGTGTGTTTGTAGTATCCCGATGGCCTGTTAGAGGCTAGGATACCACTTTGTAAATAATTAGTTTATGTTGGAGAAGGAGCTAGCATGTCTAACGGTTACCGGACTCTAACACACGGACGTGCCATGACAGTCGCTGTCTTTTAAAAATGGACTCCGAGTTCCCTCATGATACGGAGAGGTCGAAGACGACCGTTCATTTCTGACCTATAACGGACATGTCAAGCCGCGTCGGTGCTCTCTGACCGTCATGTCTAACGGTTACCGTACTTTGTCACAGCACCTGAATGACCTGAAGAAGGAGAACTTCAGCCTCAAGCTCCGCATCTACTTCCTGGAGGAGAGGATTCAGCAGAAGTACGAGGAGAGCAGTGAGGATGTCTATCGTACGGTGAGTACGGCGGCTCTCATCGAGTATTAGGAGATGATTGATGGGACTGTGATGAGTGTGGGGAGCTGCTGAGGGTCATTTTACTAACAACGCCATCAAAAATCATTGATTTTAAGTAGTTGAGGAATGTGAAATGTGTATTTAAAAGAGTTAATTTGTGCGTTATGTCATAGTAGGTGACTGTTATCATGACAGGGTATAGGTTTGTTATCCTGAAGAGTTGCTTTATAGAGTTTGTTGGTCCAGCTGTTTCCTAGATGTGGTTGAAGCCATGTGTTGTATTTGTGTTGTGGATGTTTTCGATGTGGCTGTCCTGTGAAGGGCGACGTAAGCTCGCTCTCTGCTCAGGAACCGATATATGTGATGCAGTTTGTGTGTAGCTTGCTGGCATCCGTCCAGCAGGATACTAAGGTTTGTGAAGATGTTATGGCCTTAGGTTTGACAGGGTACTTGTTTTACCCCACAGCCTAAATATACTACACTAGACAACACTAACGCTCTAGATCCAGTGAGATACACAGATGATGTGCCTTTGATAAGAAACCAAAGAACCACTAACATGGCTAGATATCGAACCTCTTTATTTTTTATACAGACTGTTGAACTATGATTGGAAAGTACATCAAATCTTTTATCTATGGATGTATCAAACAATACACTGGATTAGTATCACTGGTCCTAGACCAGCCTGAGCCAGCCATAACATCAACACTCTTTAGTGCCACAGCAGTCTTTGGCCTCATTTAACCTGATTTAAAAACTTCTTTCACTAAGTGAGGTTTCCAGATATGTATTTGTGTATTTGGAACAAAGAGAACCCTGGTATTGGAATCATGTTGGAAGTTCGGTGCATCCTTGCCGTAACCAGATACTCCCTGATTTTAAATTTATATAAATATGATAACAGAGGAGGGTTTCATCAAGGCTATGACGCAGCAAAACCTCAAATATCCTAATAATTATCTAATAAAATATCACAGCTGCATGGTGTAAATACTTCAGTAAAATTATAATAATCACAGAAATCTACCTAACAAAGAGGAAATTAGTCTAAAAGTATAGTTATTTACCAACTTTTTATTTTTAGAAATTGCATGTCTTTGGGTGTCGGGACTTCTCAGACTTTTTTAACTACATTTTCCCTTCATCTTCCTGTGTGTGATTTCTATGCACTCTGTCTCTGAGTGTGCATCCGTCTGTGTACACCTGCAGTAAGGTGACCCGGTTCAGCTGCTGTCTGTTGACACGAGCCAGCCGGCATCTAAAACTCGCCACCTTCTCCCTCCCATCGGTCCAAATCCCCTCTGATCATTACAAATCTTTGATATGAGGAAAAGTAAATTGCTACTTGATCCGTCTGAACAAGCTGACCTGGGCGTCCTGCAACTTATCCTCTGCAATTACGGCATGCCAGCCGTGATTGAGTAAACTGATCCCACGTCATCCGACGGGATTTTAAATCCTCGTGGTTCCCAATCTCTCCCTCTGTGCCGCTAAAGGTTAATCACTGTTTGAGTGGAGACTAAATCTTTGTTCCATAGTTGTTATCTGACCGGAGCGGCTCATTGCTCCCTTGGTTGAGTGTCATGTCAGTGTCAGTGTTCCTGTCCTGCAAAGCATTTCTGTGTAATAGAGAACAGACTAGGTGTGTTGGTCCTGGGCACATGCTGATCCCTCTCGTGGCTTCAGAGACTCTATTTATAGAGCGGGCTTCAGTGCACTGATTTATTTATCACACGCATGCATTCATGTCCAAATGACAAAACCCGTGCAGGTCACGTGTTTGTAAGTTTCTCTTAAACGCATGATTTCTTAGACTTACATATTTTGAAAGCGTTGAAATTCAGTCATGTCAGCACATTAATACAAAAATGTGGAGATTTGTCTGATTTGAATTGTAATGATAACTGAAGTGAAAATGATGTGCGGATTAATAGTTACTTACATATTTAGCATTTTGTACTAAAAAATGCTTTATATGGCAAAATGGGCAGCATCATCAAAAGATGAATTAAGGGTGAATTATATTATCTGTCAGTGATGTAGGTGTGTTTGGTTTATGAGTGACACTCCCTCAGTGTTTTTAAGCACAGCCCTCCCTCCTCTTGTTTGGTTATTAGGGGATCTGTTGCTGAGGGCCGGGGGGCCAGCGGGGCCAGAATAGCAGGTGCTGCACCGTGATGGGTCTCTATATATAGAGCTGTATTCAAGATGGGAAAATGTGTCTCTTACTGGAAGCCAAGTTGTTGACACACATGCAGGAATATGTGTTCCCCTGACTTGCGTGTTACATTATTTATTATAAGAGCATTTAGGGGAATCGTGTACGGCCATGAGCCATGCAGAGCACATGTCTGCTCATGTGTTGCAGAAGTTCCAGTTGTTGCTGCGTTACTTGACTTTACTGTACAGCTGAGTTCTTGAGATAAACACTCGTCAATCAATCAATGCATAAATGGGTTATTAATAAAATATGCATTTTCCTACCTAACTAAACACTACTATATGTCCCCTCAAGTTAATGTCTGCTTTTTTTTCTTACTGCACATATAAACAACGTTGATTAACTACACTATGATCTTAAGAAATCACACATGTTCTGATTTGACGTGATCAGAGCTTTGGTCACATGTGCAGAATGAATGTGTTGTTCCCATCAGCATGTTCAGCAGTAGGTTTAAGGCCATGAGCGTTGGTGTAGCCCGGCTCACTGTGAGGTGTTACGAGTATAAGAGGACAGAGAAGCTTCTAGATCAAGATGACAAAGCTGTAGTGATAAAGCCAGACAGAGATATTGTCCTCTCGCTGCTCTCTATGCTCAAAATGGAACGATGAGCCCACCGATCCTGCTGTTTAAATCCTCGGCCCCCTAGCACGGTGGAAGAGCCCCGGTCGGCCCTAAAATGTCCTCTGTGGATGCCAGCAGGTAAACAAACTGTGGCGTTTAGCCTTTTGGCCCCAGAGGTGAATATCTGAGCTTCCCCGAATACTCCAGCTCTAAATATACCAGCCATGAGAGCACGGTCAGATGTTCTGTACTGATGATACTCAGCGGTCAACAGACTGATTCACACAGAGACCCTGAGGTTAGCATGTTAGCAGGAGATGTGAAGGAGGGAAGGATAAGTAATGAAATACAGCGTGTCAAACATCGTAAAAACCTTTTTTTCTGTAGAATCTGTCACTGAACCTCATGTATACAATACAGATCTATTACATACAGACCCACTCTACAATCTCTTTATTTCATTATTATATGTGCCAAGAATAGGTGTGGTTCACAGGGACATTTTTCAAAACGCAGGGATAAAGTATAAAATATCTGCTGAGAAAAAAGAAAGAAAAGGAGAATAGATATTTTCTTTGAAAGCTTTGTATAGTTCATACGGTCATTTATCTGTTGCATAATTTAATGCCGATGTCCGAGGAGATGACGTGTGTTGATGATGTGCGATGACAGATCAACATAAAACCGACTTCCCTGCCTTTATCTGTTGCAGAACATCGAGCTGAAGGTGGAAGTAGAGAGCTTGAAGCAAGATCTACAGGAGAAACAGCAGCTTCTGGACAAAGCAATGTAAGTCCTCAAATATGGATCCTAATTATGTATTAATACATTAAAAAATAAACCTCAGTTTGTGAGTATGAATGTTGGAGTCAATAGATGCTTCACACCAAAGAGAACCTAACTGAGAAGTAAACATTTGTTTGAAAGGTGTCACCCTGTCAAAGGTCATTTCTCCACCAACTAACTGTTAAAACTACTGGATCCATTTACACATCAGCTTTGATTAATACAGTACACAGTGTGCACCGGTGGGCAGATGTACAAGTTGTAATATCCATCCGTGAGTGTGTGCACCTCCATCTATGGGTGTCGGCTCTGTGGCCCTGCCTTCACTGTGGTAGCACCTTGTACTTCAAACAGCTCGTATGTCATGGAGCAGCTGAGATAACACACACACACACATCATGGACACACACACACATTAATTGATGGGTGAGTGAGACCCCCGACTTAAATCCCTGATGCGTTGCATAAGTCAGTTTAGAACTCAACAGGCTGTAACAACTGCTGTAAATGTGGCATCATGATGAGGGAGCCTGTATCCATTAAAGCCAGAATCCCTGTTTCTGGACCAAATAAATCTGTGCTTGAACAGCTGTCTCAGGTCGGCGTGGGGCAATATGAAAATTTCATGTCACAATTATCCTGAACCAGAATAATTACGATTAAGGATATTATCCCAATAATCATCCAAAATATGCTCAAACCTCTGAATCAAGAGATGCTGCTTGATGTTCCCGGTTGTTGACCTTTGGATCATCACTGGACAGCTGTTATTGCTCTGGGAAAGGATGAATCAGGTCATATCTCTATTTGTGTTGCGGTGGTCACTCCCTCTCGTCCCACTCTGTAGTAATGTTACCGTCTGACCGAACACTTGTTCCTGCGTTTGTCACATTTTTAAGCACAAACATATCGGACAGTGTCTTGAATCTGGTGAACTTGAGGCTGCGCAGCATTTCTCAGTGTTGACACAACAAGATTACTGACGCCTCACAGAAAGCCTGTCCACTGCACATAAAGGACACTTGTCCATGACATTTGCATTACTCAGACTGGTTGAGAATATCCCAGTTATTTGAGCTGTTGCATGCGGTGCACAGGAGTTAAAAACGTACATAGAGCGGGTCCAGGACAGGACTCATGGCGACAGAGTGGCGTGGGCCATTCTTGGAGCAGAAATTCTGGGATGGCGTCGTCGACTGTCTAAGTGATATGGACAGATGCTCTCACAGTCCGGAGGAGTGAGGGGGACACTTGCATCGTGAATCGAGAATGCAAAGAAAAAGAATGTGTGTGAGGAATTTCAGAAAGTTTAAAATATGCATTAACATTTATATATGCAGCTTTCTCAGCGTGTATCAGTTGAGGTCCAGGTTACTTATAACAGCAAAAATGACTCAAATTGCATTCACTACCGTGCCTATTCTACGCTGAGCCTTTCACCACATTCAGACTGTGTGAACATCACCAACCGTGACAATAAAAGCCGGCACCACTGGGTGGGGCGACTCACTTAATCTCTGCTATAAGTGGAAGGGTGTTTGGTATCCCATGAGCACTGTAGACAGACAGGAAAGTGATGACATCACTTTGTCTTGGCTCTCCATCTCCATGAAGCCTCTGGCTACGTTGGCATTTAAAGTGAGTTGGCTGTATTCAGTACTAATACCTCTGATCACCTCTGACTTGCTCCTTTTCCTTGTTGAACAGCAAAACAGCGGAGAGCTTGACCACTCACAATGAGGCAGAGCTGCAGAGACGCTGTCTGGAGAGACAGCAGGAGATCGACCACATGGAGCAAGTGCTTGAGACCAAGATTCAGCTCCTGCAGGAGGTCCGTCCGCTCTCACCTTTAGCTCGTTTAACTGAAGCACAGGTGCCTCATGTTGACAAATCAAAACCGTATGTATTTACAGGAGGCCCAGCTAGCACGCAGTGAGGCTGAGCGGATGGCCTCGCTGGCTGGATCGCACTCCCAGACCTCCCTCCTCTCTCTAGACACCCCCATGGAGGACATCCCAGAGGACATGAGGCCTCCAAGCATCCTGTCACCATCCAACACCAACAAAGACAGGTGCAAAACGCCAAGACATCTCCTAAAACACCACCAATATCAACCAAACCATGGTCTCACTGGCAATATCTTTGTCTGTGTTCAGGTTAATAATGGAGCTGACTCAAGAGCTTTGCTCCAAGGAGGCGCTGATCACGGAGCTGAGCGGAGAGAAGACGACGCTCACGCTCAGGGTGGGAGAGCTGGAGGGGCAGGTTCATGAGCTGTCTTCATCTCTGCTGCAAAAGGAAAAGGATGTGGATGTATGTACACATTTAATTCCTGCTTTGAACATCAAAAACCCTCTTTGGAGTCTTAGAAAAAGGATTCCCAAACATTCTTTAACCTGAGCAAGTGTTGGAAACCTTCGGTTAACGATTATTATAAACCCCTTCTTATATTACTGCATTCCCGTGGACCACCATGTCTCCACTGGACAGACTTCTATTCTAGAAAGAGGCTCCCGAAGCAGCACATTTAACATTCCTAAACCGTATTTAACAGCCATTCATGTGAGTCACAGGAGCTATTTACATTCAAAAACTTCTACTTAAACAAACACACACACACTGAAGAGGCACATGTAAGATACATGCAAGTACACACACACATGAAGTGTCATCACAGAAATTAACAATAGTTCCTTGAAGGTTTATTCGGTCACTTTCCTCTTTGTGTGTCTTTCCTTAATTTTAAATGATCATGTTTATTTTTGTAATTATCAGATAAGCAAACACAATCTGTTTATATTCTGTCTCCTCCTTTTACAGTTTTATCAGGAGGAACTTAGTCGAGAGAGGCTGCGCATCGAACAGGAGATGCAGGTATGGAGCTGTGTTTTACTCTGTTCATTAGTCTCCACATGTTATTATAGAGTTCTCCACTAAGTGTCAGCATCACTGTTGTCATTGTTTAACGTCGGGCGGACTCTGCCCCCTTATGGAGAAGTGACAGAGCATTTTAACACGGGTTGATGATTGTAGATAAAACATGATCCATATTTGAGTAATTTGGACATTTACAACGTATGTAAGTTCATTTCCTGTATGACCAGTAGGTGAGAGGTTGTGATACAGAACCTGTAAACTGTATCAAAGCTTTACCATGTTTTTTATCATTTTGCCACTGAAAAAAACTGCAGAATAGTTTGTCTTCACAAAGTTTTGTGCAGAAATCAACATAAAAAAAAACCAATACAACAGCATGGCAAAAAGTAAAGTGAGCTGAAACTTTGTCTTTCTCAACCTGATTGTTTCTTCATCGACAGTGGCTTAATCCACTCTGACACGTGTTGCTGAACTTCCCTCTAAAGCGAACAGACAGTTAGTGTTGTCATACTGTAATGAATGGAGCAACATGTTGGGACAATCTTACAGAGGGTTTATCTCATCACACAAAGTGCCAGAATGGCATTACATTTACAGGCTTTAGATGCACTTCCCTGAGGACGCACTGCTCTCCTGATGTCTAATGACACCACAAATGGAGGGGGACCATTAGCTTCATGTCAGCTCCCTGGAGTCGGAGGGAGTCTTCACCATTCTAGAAATGAATATTAATCACAGTTGGCCTTGTTGTTCACCTTTCTGCTGTTGTGCAGTGTTGTTTCATTTTATTTGGCTGCAGCCTGGCAGTGCGTCACAGAATTGACTGCAAACACATTGGTTGTTGTTGGTGATTTAACTTGTAAATCAGTTGTAGATGATGGATGCAAATTAGTGTGTGTGTGTGTGTGTGTGTGTGTGTGTGTGTGTGTGTGTGTGTGTGTGTGTGTGTGTGTGTGTGTGTGTGTGTGTGTGTGTGTGTGTGTGTGTGTGTGTGTGTGTGTGTGTGTGTGTGTGTGTGTGTGTGTGTGCGCGCACTGAAGGAAGCTGAGTACTATGTTCATGTTAACTGTGTGCAGAATATTTCGTCTCCACGGTAACAGTGGGCTTCTGTCGTAGTGTGAAAAGTCTAGGAATTTACATATCATATGCAGCGTTTTGTATCTGAGTTTTTTTAATATAAATAAGAAAGGACATAGTCTTTAATACAAGCACAAGGAGGAGATGTTTGGGTTTTTTGGGGCTAAATTTGAAGTACCAGTTTGTTGTAGTGTGGCTTTTGGGGTCAATTTGCAAAAGGCAGGTGACGTTTGTCGGCACATGAATGACACAGCATGTAGATTACACCATTGCAAATAAAATATGCCAAAAACAAAAATGGTCTGCCATATACTGTAGCTTTTTACTGCCATTAATTTAAGCTCTGCAACAGTGACAGACAGTGTTCATCAGCTTCATCTTCTCACAGAAATCATGTGAGGATCAGTAACTGGGATTGTGGGGGGGGGGGGGGGGGGGTCAGCAGGTCTGGTTTCAGCCGGGTTGTCGATAGGTCAGGTTGACCTTTGAGCGCTCAGCGACCCCAACACTGATATCAAGTTGTGCTGTTTCAGACAGACGCTTCCAATAAGAGCTCTTAATTAGTTCCCCAGACACCACAGCAATTTAGATCAGATCTACGTCTGGAGAGGGAGGAAGAGCCAAGAAAGAAATATCATATGTCCAGACATACTCCGCTGCATTCTTCCCACGTGTTGTTGGCTGTCTGCGGCCTCCTTTAAGGAAACTTAACTTTAAAAAAATCACCAATCAAGGTGCAACGACTCTGACTCACACATTAACGATGATGCACATGATCACTACTCCTAGTAATAAATCTGCTTTGAGGATGAAGGTGTATCGACGGGGGCTTTTATACTGCATATCAGCAGGGAAGTCACAGCCTGATGGCGTGACCATCTGTTTGTGCACCTTCAGGGAAAACAAAAACTGGGTCTACTGCAGAGATGCAGAGTCGAATGCATGAGAAAGGCCCGGTTGTTTGACCATCACAGTCAAGTCATTGTGGAAGTATCTGCACCATGGCAACAAGAAGTAAAATTAATACTAATCTTGAGGCGGTAGCATGTTTTGACACAGTAGCGCTGGTCTGATGAGAGTGCTATTAAAGGACCAAAACCAAAATGGTTATTACAGCTGGATTTAGTAAACTCAGTGATATGCTAGCAAGTTGGCAAGTCAACTAGGGGAGGTTTGATTTATTTTTTTATTTTTTTAATGTAGCATTAATTCAGGCCTTATATAATGACACGTGCCCAAATAAGCAAAATCCCACAAGTCTTAAAAAAGCCTAATTTCATTACAATTACGTAATAAAAGATAGCAATTGTAACAATAGTTAAACTGTTTGTGTGTAAAAGCTTTAACTCGCCACACAGCAGTCATCTTTAACTGTTGTACATGTAAATGTGTTGCCTTGGTAACTGATTTATTTACACTTAGCAACTAAAAACCTCGTGACTAAAGGTCAGGAGGAAGACCCCGGATACATGCATTACAGTGCATTTAGTGTGAACAGAACTGTATTTATTTATAGGAATATAATTTTTAAATATATGTCTTATAATATCTGGTCGTATCAGAATGATTATACATATAATTATATTGTAAACATTATATAATGAATGGAAAAAGGTCATATTAATAAAAACTGAAGGATTGGATAAAAACAGACTGGGATATATAGTCTTTAATTTTACAGAGCGTCACTAATGTTACTATGCTACTGAGCATTTCACCTGTTCAGTCAGGCGTTTAAACCGGGCAGGGGGAAGTAACGGACTCCCGGGGTGACGTCACGCCGTCTCTTTGCCAATAAACCCCAAATACAGCTCATATTCGCCGGGTTTAACTCCTATGGCGTTTTTTAAACATAGAATGGCCGTTTTGAGTGTGAATCCCGGTGGATATTAAACCGTGAGCATCTCCGCTGAGTGCGCCGTCCCGGTCCCACCCTGTATTCTGTGAATGGTTCGCTCCGCCGCTGCAGGTCTGGTCCGGGCAGCCGCGACGCGCTCAGCCGGGAGGAGCTCCTCGCCTGAGCGCGTGTTCGCCTCTCTCGCTGCCGGTGAAGGATCGGGAATGAATGAAGAGTCTCTTCCTCGGATCCAGAGGCTTCAGCGACTCGGAGGACCGTCCCGGGACGCCTGTGACTGCCGTGTCCATGTCCGGATTATTATCGATCCGCGGTCATTATTAACCTGGCGGCGATGCAACTGATGGTGGCGCAGAGGCGCGTGACAGAAACGGCGTTTTGGTGACGAGCGCGAGCACGATATCCAGATAAATAGCGCCTGTGATCGATGAGACGTTCACATGGCTGCGCTGTGCGTCTGTGGGGGTGCGCCATATTCCCGATGCACCTGCAGCTCCGGCATATGATCCCGATCCCGGGCTGATGGATATCTTTTCATGAAAGTCACGATATCTGTTGGGTTTCAGTCGTTCCAAGAATGTGCAACCATTCTTTACAAGCACATCTGCTTCTCTCTGTCTACCTCATCTCATTCATTTAAAACCAGTGAATTTAATGCCATTTCAAGGACTGATGTCATGAGGAACTTCAGATCAAAAGGCCTTTTATTGTGCCATAAATCTTTATTCTGATGCAGCTTCAATCATTAAGCTCTTTTGTTGTCATGGGATCACGTTCATGATAAGAATTCGTCCCCATGCTGGTGTGGATAAAGGTAATCAGCAACTCGTGGAATGCTTGATCTCAAGATGAAGGAGACGTGTCGTGTGTGTGGTCGGGAGCTCTGCGGTAACCAGCGGCGATGGATCTTCCATCCCACCCCCAAGCTCAACCTGCAGGTGCTGCTGTCTCACACTCTTGGGCAGGAGCTTACCCGGGACGGCAAAGGGGAGTTCGCCTGCTCCAAGTGCACCTTCATGTTGGACCGCATGTACCGCTTCGACACGGTGATCGCCCGCGTGGAGGCCCTGTCCATCGAGAGGTTGCAGCGTCTCCTGCAGGAGAAACACCGGCTGAGGCAGTGCATCAATGGGCTCTACCGGAAAACAAATTCAGAAGAGGGTGCTGGGACACTACCTGGAGGGAATGAAGGACCAGGGGATGGGATGGTGGACATTTCGGGTCTCACTCATGCAAAGTACTGCACCTTGCTCCAGGATGATCTGGTCTACTCTCTGTACGAGTCCTGGGCTGACGAGGGCCTGGACTGTCAACACCACCACCATCCTCAGTGTCCTGCCGGCCCAGGGTCAGAGGTCACAGTTGCAGACTCACACCATTGTGTTCCAAGCACTCCCAGGAGGTGTCGGGGTTGTTCCTACTGGCGGGTGGCGGACTCTGACTATGAAGCGGTTTGCAAGGTGCCCAGGAAGCTGGCCAGGAGTATTTCCTGCGGGCCGTCATCCAGATATTCAGCCAGTGTTATTGGAGGGAGTGTGTCTGGAAGAGGAGGACGTGGTGGAGAAAGAAATGATGTGGAGGATTCAGAAGAGCAGCCCTCCTCTTTAACTCTGGTCCCTGGTTCTCAGGACCCCTCGAGGACGTCAGATAGTGATCGCACCCTGGCTGGCCGAGCCAGCTCCAGCCCCTCTATAGGATCCTTGGAGACGACTGAGGAATATATTCAGCCCGGAGCTATAACAGATGGCCGGCTGAGATCCCCCAGGGAGAGAATAGATGACCGGATATCTGACTCCGTCTTTGAGGAGCACATGGGAGCCCCACATGGCCCCACCTCACCGGGACCCAGCCTCTCTCTGGCCCTCTGTTTGCTGCATAGCTACTCTGTCTACCGGCCGGTCCTGAGCTCTAAGGGAAGCAAGCTGCCAGTGCTGCTCCGCCGGAGCTCCAGTAATGGAGGTTCGAGGCTGGGCTTCCCTGATCCTTTTCTGGGAATGTCTTATGGATCTCCAGAGGGAGAAAGAGACGACCACATACCAACACCTGAGCTGGAGATCCCCCCGATCAGGCTGCTCCACCAGGATCTTAACCTGCCTTACATGGAAAACTTGTCTGAAGATTTGTACAAAGAGTATCCTCGCCCACGTCCTCACCAGGTATAAAACCTCGACAGGGATGGTGATGAATGCAGGGCTTTTACTACTGCAGGATGATGATACACAGTGGGGAAGTGCATCTTGCCTACGTACTGGAAATGTGCAGCATTATGAAAGACCCAACCAAACAGGCGTTTATGTTTGACAGACACATGGCCTGCCCACAGAACATGTATTCTCACTCCTTTTAAAAGAAATCTTAATTAGCCACATAAGCCCACTGTCAGTCACTTAAATCCTGCCCACAGCTTCTCAGACGAGGAGGATGTGAGCTACAGTGCCGTGTGTGGATGTTTGTGTGCGTGCACCTTGGTTGTCTATGTTTGGGGATACATTACGTAAGCAGTCAGGTGAGGGTAAGCTGTGACACTTGACATGGCCCTAATAACCTATTAACGACCTCTCTGTGCATGCACAAAGAGGTCGTTAATCACGTCAATAAAGTAGTAAGCAGACAGCGAAATGCTGCCATTTTAGCAATTTAGTGACTGTAAATATCTATAAAGTCAATATGTGATTGCTTATATATTTCAATGGTTTTAGATTACATTTTTTGAGGATTTATATGAACTTCCGTCACAACTGCCAAATACTCTGAAGTATGAACAAAGCCCGACATTCTCCCAGGTTTTCCAATTACAAACTAGTACGTTGTAACACAGGATTGTTAGCCGTGTGTGTTTATTGTGGGGGTTTATCTGCCCCTGTGTGATCTCCCAGCCGGGGCTGCAGACTGAAGTAGGTTAGATGTGGGGAGACATTAAGACAGAGTGACTGCAGTACTGGCCTATTTTTACTCCAAGCCCTTAAGGCAAAGTGATCCACACAATGTCAGACCATCCTATCGTCTCAACACTGGTTGGCTCGTAGAATAACCCCATTTAAAAGGTTATGTTCACCTAATATGAATCTCATCTGCATTTAACTGCAAAAGTACAAGTGTTTGTGTTCGTGAGTTCCTTCCTCTAGTAAGTTAAATGTGTAAACAACCTTATGTAAAGATAATAGTGATGCAGCTCACTCATGCTAACTCATGCGTGCAAACACTCTCACGCCACTTCCGAGGCTCTCTCTCCCATCATGGCTTGGTAAAGTACACATGAATGGGCAGAGTTTGTACACGTTGTAAACAGCCCACGGTGAGGTTTATGCAGCTCACAGCCTCCGTATTTGTCATGAATTTGAAACAAACAAACATCCTCACAAATAATTCAGCTGCTGGAATTGTTCAGAGGACGAAGCAAGTATAACTTGATACACTGACACCTTATTGTCTCCGTTGCAGAGCCTCGTTGAGGAGCAGCAGAGTCAACTGAACCAGTACGAGTGCGCCGCGGGTCAGTGTGTCAGCGAGCTGCACAAGGCCCAGCTCCAGGTCCAATCCCTGCAGGCCAAGATCCACGAGAGTGAGGCCAACAATATGGTACGGCACATAAAAAATGCCCCGGTCCAGTTTGATGAATCCACATCTGAGAAGGGATGTCAGCCTAACGGTGCTGCCTGTTTCCATCTGTAGAAGCTGCAGGAGAAGCTGAACGAGATGGAGTGTGAGCTGCGTTCAATCCGCCAGGCTGCTCAGAGTCAAGAAAGAACCATTCAGGGTCTCACAGAGTCCAACAGCAGCAAAGACAGCGAGGTGGGTGTTTGTCTTTGTTGTGAGCCTGTGTGAGGTGATACCTGTATACCTGAGGAGGTGCTCATGCCAACAATCCACTATGCTTTCAGGCCCTTGAGTTGTACCAGCTGATGGAAGGGCAGAACACCACGCTGTGTAAGCTGAGAGAGATGGTCCACCGCAACCAGCTTGCTCAATACAAGGTGAGACGTGGTGCACATGTAGTGGCAGCACACCCTGATCCAAGGTCAGTTCTTATTGGTAGTGAGAAATCTTTGACGTGCCAACTTTGGTCTGTGGTCATTCTTTAGGCTCCGGAGGGTATCAGCGAGTCCTTGAAGCTCGCCCAGCTGCAGGACGAGCTGGTGGAGGTGCAAAGCTCCTTGTTCTCTCTCGGTCTGGAGCTGGAGTCCAGCCAGAGGAGTCTGAGACAGAGCCAGAGGCAAGGAGATGACCTGTCGAGGTTCAAGATCAGACTCAACTCTGATCTACAGGAGGTGCAGCAGCACAGGGAGGTCACTGAAAAGCACAACCAGGTTAGTGCGTTTTTGGATTGTGTGAGAAATATGAAGGATGCAGCGTTGTTGACGCGTCGTCTCCGTGTCGCAGGACCTGCGCTGTGCCCTTCAGAAGACTCGCTCCGAGCTTCAGGCCAAAGAAGCCGCTCTGAAGGAGGCCGAGGTAGAAAGACATACTGTGGTGCAGGAAAAAGACCGGAGCATCACACAGCTCAAACGCTCGCTGCAGGACAAGGAGCAGCAGTTACAGGTAATCAGTCAATTCATACAGTGTGTGTAGTTACGTAGATGCACACACAGGCACACATGTCTGATCCTGTGTGATCTGTAGGAATACTCCGAGATGTTGGAGTCGACGGGAAGCTCCAAGCCAAGAGATACCCTGCTGGAGAAACTAAAAGAGCGTATTAAAGATAGAGACAGAGCTCTGGAGGTACACTCACACACACACACACATTTAATTCATGTGTAAGGAACAGGAGCTTTTGCTTCTGCAGACCTGCCCAGAACATGATGAATATCACAGGTGCGGGTGCCAAGAATAGCAGCAGTGTGATTTTCCTCCCTGTCCACCATCTGCAGCGCTCCATCGATGACAAGTTCCATTGTGTGGAGGAGCGGGAGGCCCAGGTGAGGAGGCTGCAGCTGGCCCTCAGGGAGAAGGAACGGGACCTGGAGAGACTCCGCTGCATCCTGTCCAACAACGAGGAGACCATCACTGTAGGCTCATCACATGCAGTGCAGACATATCACACCTGCCAGCTTGGTGTTTTTTTACACATGTACGAGGTGTTGTCATTTTCATTTTGCGTTGTTCCACCTGTGATTGTGACCATCAGAGTCTGGACACCTGTGTGCGTGGCAAAGAGCTGGAGCTGGAGCAGGCAGCAGAGGCCTACAGGAACCTCCAGTGGCTGAAGCAGCAGGGCGAGGAGAAGGAGAGGAACACTCTGAGAGAGAAAGACACCATCATCAGCCAGCTACAGGAAGCTCTACAGACACACAGCCAGGAGGCACAGGTAACACACACACACACACACACAGTTATTGTCGTGGCCTCTAATTGATTGCTTTGTCATTTTCAAATAATTGGAAAACCAGTCCATGTAGACAAACTTGTACTGCTTGTTTTCACTTTCACAAATACGACAGGTGTGATGAAACAGGCTTTTCTCTCTGTGTGTGTGTGTGTGTGTGTGTGTGTCTGTGTGTCTGTGGTGTGTGTGGTGTGTGTGTGTGTGTGTGTGTACACAGGATCTGACAGCCGCCCTCGTTGCCAGGGTTCAGGCTGGTCCCGCTGAGGTTGTAGAGGAGTTGAAGGCTCGGCTGGCGCTGAAAGAGAAACTCTTCCAGGATCTGCTGTCGGACCGAAGCCGCCAGTCTAATGAACACCAAGCACAGGTCCAGGAAATGCTCAACACTCTCAGCTCCAAAGACCAGTATCTGCAGGTGAGTCGTGCGGCTGGTGTGGTACAGAAATGCAGCCGATGGATTGTGCACATACCTCAATCTCTTCCCAACTCTCCCTCAGGACTACTCCTACAGGCTCTCTCTGGTGATTGGTGAGCGGACTGGCCAACTCCAGGAGCTCCGCAGACAGCTGTCATCAAAGGAGGAAGAGCTGTGTGAGCTGAAACAGGACAAGGAAAGGAAGATGGGAGCAGAGACGGCAAATCTGCAGAGTCTGCTCAAAGAGAAAGAAGCCTTTATCAAGGTACCTATTTATTTTTGTTTCCCCTTCCCCCGCCTTGCACCCTCACCTCCTGTACAGCTTCATATTCTACTTTATGCGTCAGGAGCTGATGCAGGGCCAGGAGGAGGCGATGCATCCGTCCTCTGAAGAGACTGAGGCAGAGATGAAGGCTCTCCAGGAGGAGTTACAGCTGGTGATGAAGAAGGAGAGGGAGGCTCAGGTATGTGGACACGGTGACGATGCAAAAAGCCCTTCCTTTTAGTAAGGGAGATGCTTTTAGCACCAGAATCAGAAGGCAACAATACTATTTGCAGCCAGACAGAAGAGCCAATGTGGCTGTTTAACCCCAGGTCTATATCGCATGGCAGAGACAAGCACCCCGGTGTCCATAGCAATCCCAAAAAAAATGGTATAAATAGCCAAATAGCTGCCATGTCCATATTCTCACCCAGGTGCAAAAAGATGCTTTTTTGAATCTCACAAATCTTTGTGCCATCTCCCTGCAGAAGGAGCTCACTGCTCTACGTTTATCTGTGGCTCACCAGCAGGACACTCAGGACATCACTGACCACCAAGTAAGAGTTTTGTTTCGTTCTCAGTCAATTAGACAATATTTGGCTGCTTAATAATGAACATTTATTCTCGTCTTCCTCCCCAACCCTGCCTGCCACTCTGATCTAGTGTGTGCTGGAGCAGCTGGTGTCAGAGTACAACAAGCTGAATGACGCCCTCAAGGCGGAGAAGAGATTATACCAGAATCTCACACACATTCACACCAACAGTGAAAGGTAGGGAAGCTTTGCTCAGGGTTGTGACTAGTTCTCTTTACTTTTTGCTCTAACGCACGTGTTCCTTTTCCTCAGCTCTGAGCAGATCCAGGCCCTCCACACCGAGCTAGACTCGGTCCAGGCACTCCGCAGACAGCTGGAGGAGGTCCTGGCCAGGACCCGTAACATGGCCCTGGCGCTGGAACGGGCAGCTCAAAGGCAGCCTGACTTTGGAGGTGGGGATGGGCAGGGTCCAGCCTCCAGGGCTGCAAGGGGCACCGTCACTAACGCTCTGTGATGCTCTGTCTGACCACAGCACTGCTGAGTGACACTCTGTATGTGAGATGGAGCTGTCTGTAGCCACTGATGGTCATATATTAATGAAAAAATATGGAGAAAGTCAATATGATTGCAATTAAGTGTGATTAGAAATAAAAATCTGACAGTCAGTCTTCAGGCAGCTTCATCCAGAAAGCACAAGCACTATCACAGCAGCAGCAGCCTGTTCACATTAACCTGAATGCTTTGAAGTGGCAACATGCAACCCAGAGTCTTATTTATTAATATATTTTGTGAGCGTGGTGTGAATATGTTTTTGTATTGCTTCGCAGTGCGATTATTCTGTATTGCCATTTCTGTGTGCTGTCTCTCACCGGTGTCATTCTTCAAGCCTTACCGTCACAGTGAAGTTAACGTCTTGTGGAGAAAGTCCCCCTCATGCCTTACAGTGGAACGTCTCCCCATCCATCATTTGTTTTTCTATCATCTGTTTGTGAACAGGATATGCACACTTAAAAAGGCCCGAGTAAATACAACTCCCAAAAGATGGCCGAGTAGTTTTCCTTCCGTTCAGCTTAACCTGGGATTGTTCCCATGCACCGGTTTACCTGCTCTAGTTACATGTTAGTCTGACAGATATGCAAGAAACATTCGATCAGCCGCATTGATATAAATCGGTAGGTGCATGCTTATTCCTTTACAGTAACGTTATGGTAGTTTGGTATGTTTTACTTTTAGAAAGTCTGCTTGTTGAACTTAAGCTCAGCTTTGTACCAAGAAGGCAGGATAACTTAATATGAAGTACCTTTACTGTCTGCACTGAGCTCTCTATAAATCACATGAGATGTGAATGCCAGAGATAATACTTTCCCATTAAATATTAATACTATTAGGTAGAGGAAATGTTCTTCCATCAACTAGCCTCACAGATGGAATCCTTGTCAACACTTTGTATTTTAATGCAACATAAATAAAAACGTGCTGGCTTTTTGTCAAAAGCACTTCTGTTTGTTGTGTTTGATTGGGAATTTGTATAAATAACATCCCAAATCTGAAGCCCCTCCCCCACACAGACCTGGATTTACCTTCCTCCTTTCCCCAGAGATCAACCCACAGTGTCTTCTTCTCCCTATCCGAACCACTTCTGTCCTCCTCAGCCCCCTAGTTTGTCCTAGTCTTAGAATATAAGAACAGAATTGTTATAAATGTATTTAAATATGGTTGAAAATATCTGAATTTGTCAGATTGCTATAGATAATTCAGTCTTTATGTATAACTAATAATGTATATCATGAGAATCTTCCAATCCAAGTTTGTGTTTTTCCTCATGTCCTCCCTCATGCATGATAATGTGGCATGGTTTTCATGTTTGCATGGCTGTCCTGCTCTAACGTCCACTTAGATATTCACTAAAATGCCACATTCACCAAATAAGGTGAGCCCTTTTACCCAATGTTTAAATGACAAACACAACCAACATCATACAGCGTTTGGAGGTGTGACCCTTTCTGTATGTTCCCAGTATGAGAGTGGTGACAGTATGTAATGCCACAGTGTGTAAACGGCCCCACATTCAGTCAGTGCAGCTTCCAGATTGTTCCGTATATAATAACCCAGCAGCACGCTCCCTCAACCCCCTGCCGTCTCACTAGCAGCACAAGACATTTCATATATTCAACCCTGATACTTGTTTTAGGGTGGAGACGGATTAAGTGCCTTTAAACTTTATCCAGATTATGAAGTAATCCCATAATAGGTCCCAAAAATGCACTGAGCACCAGTAGATACACACATCTACGGTCTGTTGCGTGTCATTGGGCCGCTCACTTTCCACTGAGCCTCTGCATCCTGTGTGTGAATGCAATACTTTAATAACACCATAAAGCTGCGTACATATTCCGTTTTGGCACAGAATCACCACAAACATGTCCTGTGAGTGAATAGAAATGATCCTCAATCCATTACTTCTGTCTGTTTCTCATGAAAACAAACACACACACACTCTTGCGCTGCCTTGAGTGTGTTTTTGGCTGGCAGGCACCATATGACATAACATTTCCCTTTAGTCCCATGACTTCCAAAGTGGTGATTCAGCATCCGAACAGGAGTTCTGGAAAGAATGGGATAGAGAGTGGAGGCTAGAGAGGGAGAGACGGGCGAAGAACAAGAAGCAAAACTGGATTAAGAAACGATAAAAAGGGAATAAAAGTGAATGGATAGCGTGTCCTTATATGGTTGTTTTGTTTCCAGAGCTCAGCACGGAGGAGGAGGAGGAGGAGGAGGAGGGAGACGATGAAGATGGCAGCAGTGACGAGTTCACGGACAGCATAGAGGAGGATGATGATAAAGTGACGGCCAGGAGTTTGGCCTCCATCGAGGTAAGATACTTTACATTTCCCTGTTAAATCCCTTTGAATCAGGCAGTTTTAACCACAGATTTATGGATCTCTTGCTAGTTTAAACCCTTTCCTTACATACGGTGGCACAATAACAAACGCCATCTTCTGTTCAGGCTCGTGGAGCTGAGGGTGTGAGTGGACCGCTGGTCTCCCAGAGAGCTGATGTAAACCAGCTCGAAGAAGCAAAGAAGACACTTGAAGGCCAGCTTGAAGAAATCCGCCTACAACTGGAGAGGGATGGATACGCCTCCGTGGCTCAGATGAGGTGCACATTTATCTCAGAAACCTAATGTTTTGGTTGTCTAAGAGGACAACCCTGTCGATCCGGAGCTCTAGGGAACGTTAAATGTGACACCTTCATCATGTTTATTTGTCGTTTTGGTCTAGGAGTGCCCTGCAGAGGCTGCAGCAGGAGAACCAGGCTCTGAAAGAAACCCGAGGACGAGTTGGAGCTGCGGGACTGAGGACAAACCCAGACAGGAATCCCAGGAGTCTCAAACAGGAAGATGGGGAGGAGGATATTGATGAAGAAGATGAAGAGGAGGAAACATCTCCAGTGCCAGTGGGAAAGCGGAGCCATCCGTGTGTGAGCTTGAGTGACGAGCGAGGGAAGAGGCACTGCAAGAGGCCGCGCTCTCTGACGTCCCGTTATCCCACACACCAGCCGGAGACGGTACACGTGCTTTTAGTCCTGTGGTTGTTATATAAGTAAAAACGGTGGTATCCTCTCCTGGGTGCATGTCAGAGTTGCTGAAACACTTTGCTGTTGCAGGAGGTGGGGCCTGCTGGCGACAGCAGCGAGGTGGGAGCGCCCTGGCAGGATGAAGAGGAGGGTCCCGGTGAGCAGGCGGCCCGCCTGAGCTCCGATCTGGCTCTGAGCCACCAGGAGAACAGAGAGCTGCAGGAACGGCTGATGGTGTCTGAAGCCACGGTCCACGCTCAGGCTGAACAGCTGAAGGACTACAGAGATCTGCTCAGTGAGTCACTCCCAGGAACATGTATGAAGAAATATGACGAGACACATAACAACACATACTCAAAGTACTGAAAACTTTACAACATTCCAGTCATTTGTTTCTCGTGTACCTGCAGCGGAGACGTCCGTCCAGCAGGCCAGTAAGCAGGTGCAGGTGGATCTCCAGGATCTGGGTTATGAGACTTGTGGTCGCAGTGAGAACGAAGCTGAGAGAGAAGACACCAGCAGTCCAGGTGGAAGACCACATCTCTCTCCCACTGTCACGATCCTTTCCTGTACAATACATTTACTAATCCTCTGGTGTCTTCATCTCCCTCCTTCAGAGTTCGACGACCTGGAGATGTGCACGTCTTTGTCCCATCAGCCGGACTACGAGGGTGCGGGTGGCAGCTGGTACGCCGACAGCGGGAAGGCAGGTGACTATGAAATGAGGGACGAGTCATCCTCTCTCCAGCACCTGGTCCAGGATCTCCGCTCACAGCTGGCGCGCTGCCACAAGGTGATCCGTGGGCTGCAGCTGCGTGTCCGCTCCCTGTCCACCACCAGCGACTACGCCTCCAGCCTGGAGCGAACCCCACGCAAGGTACCGGACCATTCACCAGCTACTCCATATCACTGACTGGTCCTTTAGGGACAGAACGATGCCCTACGTAATGTTTGCTTCACCTCCTAGGTAAACTGGGCCTTTGAGAAGTCGCCAGCACCCAGCGGTGTGGAAGAGGATGAGGGCTGGATGTCTGACACCCAAGGGATTCGCTCCGGGTCCAAGCCCAGCAGGGAACTGCAAGAACTGATGGCACGGGTCGCGTCACTGGAGGCGCAACTGAAGAGCTCCAGGCTGGAGGGGAAGAGCCCAGCAGAGGAGGATAAATGTGCCACCTGGCCTGGGTGAGTGGACAGACGGACAGAAGCACAGACAGGCCATTGTCAAAGATAGAGGTAGCTGGGGCCTCTACTGTCCCTGTGTACTGCAAAGGCACCTTATTGTATGTAGAATCAGTTAACATGAGAATCATTGGTCATGTGACTTGCAGGCCTCTATGAATACGATGGTTTCTCCCCTAACAGGAAGTACAACACTCTGATCCAGGCACAAGCTCGTGAGCTGTCCCACCTGAGGCAGAGGATGAGAGAGGGGCAGGGGGTCTGCCATATCCTCACCCAGCACCTCGGTGACACCACCAAGGTACGGCATTCTACATATTACCAATGTGGAAATGACATGAACTAGAAGAGCATATTTACATTCTCATACCTTCTCTCCACACCTTCCAGGCCTTCGAGGAGCTGCTGAGGGCCAATGATATCGATTACTACATGGGTCAGAGCTTCAGAGAGCAGTTAGCACAGAACTCTGCCCTGGCACAAAGAGTGGTCGCCAAGATCAGTGGACGTAAGGAACATCATGTCTGCTATACCGTGTTGCTGTCATTTTTGTGCTCCTTTCATTCAGATTGTGTTTCTTTCCTGTTTTATTTCCATAGGCGGTCGTTCAGAGAGCCACGATGACAAGACTAGCCATGAGTTGCTCGCCATACGGTGAGTCGGCTCGGTAACGTGCTTTCTATAAAATCACCTGCAGCATTGTTATCTGTGAGCCTCCTTTGAAGACCTTAGCTTTGCAGAGCACTCACTTTGCACTAGTGATTAGTTCACTTTGTCACGTGACACGCTGCTTATGGTGGGGAGGCAACAGAAGGTTGCTGGTAATCCTCACACAGGCCACAGCATGAATCCTTGACCCTTAAGTTGCTTTTGTTGAATAGTCTTACGGTACAGGTGTCCCACCAGCCGGGCGTAAGAGGCTCAGTGTGACAGTCCTTCACTGGCTGCCTCATTCACTCACCCGGCTTAATGCAGGACTGTTTCTATTGGATCCAGAGTCAATTATTTATGGGTTTCTCTCTTTCTAAACAGTGAAATATTTTAGTGGGTAATCTGAAAGTGCTGTAGAAGGATTTGGTCTCTCTGGACTGATGGTGCGATGGCTCCTTTGTGGAAATCCATGATTTCTAAGAACGGCTCCCTATACAGGGACTCTCTGTGGTCTTTTTCTACGGCTCAAAGCCAAGCAAGAGAGGCGGCTTTTCTTAGGATGCTGTGGGAGAGAGACAGGGAGTTCAGGCTTCACAAACTCAAACAGTAAGGGGCTTTACTTCACATACGTTTATTTGCTTTCAGAAGGTTGGTACATTAGATGGTTGGCTTGGAAACGTAGACATGTATACTACATTTAATGATTTCTACATTGCAACATGCATGAAATAGATGATATATTTGTTAAATAACAAAAATGGCAGCCTGTTTCTTTCTACACTTTTAGGGCTGCAGCAACTGTTATTTTCATTATCAATTAATCCTCTGTTTTGTCGATTTAACATCAACAAATAGTAAATAAAATGCCCACAATTATATGCAAATTATGTAGAGCTACTACTTGTCCATTATTTTCAGTACTTAATAAGATATAGGTGTAAATGTAGTATAAAAGAGCCCTATTGTGAACTGTCAGGTAACGTCAAGCAGCGATTATGAACGTGCTTGTGTAATTGCTGATTCTCTTGTGTGTACATGTAGGCTGAGTAAGGAGCTTCAGCAGAAGGATAAAATCATCGAGTCGCTCCACACCAAGCTGCAGCAGCGTCCAGAGACGCCGTCCAGCTGCCACGCCCTCTCTGAGACCACCGACCAGTCGGACAGGACATCCCTGGTGTCCGATGAGTACAGAACCAACGAAGACTTAGAGCTGTGCTCCGATTTAGACGGCAGAGAATATCAGGAGGAGCTCGGGCTGCAGCGGCCCAGACACGGATCCCAACCAGACGGTAAAGTGTGTTCCTGTCTTCCAGCTCGCCACACCTGTGAATGCCTCTTCTGTCATCTCACTCTCCATTCCCCTCCTTTAGTCCGTCCATCCATCCCTCCTCCTCATGGCTTCCTCAAGTCCTCCAGCAGCTGTCCTAACATGCTTTGCTGGGCCCCCGTGGGTTTGGCCAGTCAGTCCTACAGAGGTATGGGACTCACCGACGGCTGTGACTTGCAAAGTATCCCAAAATCCCCTTTTCCACTTCCTCCTTCATGTGTCACTTCCTGTCATTCTCCTCCAGCCCTTTTCAGTGAGCCTGTCTCCTCTCCCTTCTCTGTCCCACCCGGCCCTGACGTCTGGGGTAGAGAAGTCATTTCTGACCCCCGGCCCAGGGCTCTGTCTGTGATCGCGGTTCGCCCAGAGCTGGACACCCTGTACAAACAGATGAATGGACAGAACGGGGGTGAGGGGCCCGGGGGGGAGGGGCATGTGTGGAAATGAAGACAAAACTTCTCCTCATCTCCTGTTAGCTACCATCTCTACGTTGTCCTGTGAGTGTTTTCACACTCTTTTATATGTGTGTGTGTGTGTGTGTGTGTGTGTGTGTGTGTGTGTGTGTGTGTGTGTGTGTGTGTGTGTGTGTGTGTGTGTGTGTGTGTGTGTGTGTGTTTGCAGGCTTTGCAGTTCCCCACGACACACCTCTGTTCCATCTCTCACCGGGGGCTCACAACCAGCACGGCCTCTCCAGCTACAGCCAGCTATCCCATCATGCCTTTCAGCAGTATCAGCTGGGCGGCATTCCCGAAAGCCACTCGTTGAAGTCTGACTCGGGTCTAGTGACGGGAGGGACTTTGTGGGACATGGAGAACTCGGTCCAGCAGGTCGGAGGCTACCATGGGTCCTCTGGACACCAGCAAGGAAGTGGCCACGCAGGTGTGACTCTCTACTGGGTTGTCTATTAATAATCAATATGCAAAGTGTTCATGAGAGTGATTATAATTGGTGTTGTTTGTCTGTAGGGGTAAATTTGATAGAGGAGCACCTGCGGGAGGTGAGGTGTCTCCGGCAGCGTCTGGAGGAGTCCATTAGGACCAATGAGAGGCTCCGTCAGCAGCTGGAAGAAAGACTGGCCTCGACCGGGCGTGATGGAGGTATCGTTAGCCTTCACTGCATCTTTGCCACTTCTTTCTGTCTCTTCATGTTAAGAAATGACATGAAATGAACGTGTTTCTGTCCAGGTGCACCAACAAACATCTACATTCAGGGACTCGACACGGTCACTCAACTGTCCAATGAGATCAGAGTCCTGAAGGAAGAAAACTTGGGTCTACAGTCACGCCTGCAGGCCAGCACAGGTACTGCACCTGAAAAGTTTGGATTCTTTTCTTTTGGAATAGATGCGCGTTATTGAACTCTCCTTCCCTCAGACACGTGTGAGGAGGTGGTGCAGTTGCGGGAGGCAGTGTTTGCAGCTCGCGCCCGCCTGAAACAAGCGGAGCTGGAGGCGGAGCAGTGGAAGGAGGAGCTGAGACGACTGCAGGCTCACAGCCAGGAACAGGGGCAACAGATACACATATTAAGGCAGGAACGGCAGGCCAGTCAGGAGAAAACCAACAGGTCGGTGTGTGCTCATACTAACTGAATAATGACTGATAGGTAGAAAGATGTGTCGGTGTGTGCACACATCTACTCTCTGACTGTAATGGACTGCATCCCCAGGCTCCAGCATGAGGTGTCTCTGCTGCAGCAGCAGCTGTGTGAGAGCAGAGAGCTCATCCACTCCCTGCAGAGTGAGCTACAGGTGTACGATAGAGTGTGTTCCAGCACAAAGGCCAACAAAGGTACATCTGTTCATTTCATACGAGCAACGCTTAATATACTTCCTTTCTTAAATAAAGTACTTTGGCGCCATCTGGTGATCGTAAGAAGCATCATAGTGGTCCTATTTGAGCTGGGATGAACCCCAAACAGAAGCATGTCCAGCCAGGCTCTCCAGTGATTGTGTGTTTTGTCTTCAGGCTACCTGTGTGAGCTCCCAGGCCTCCCGGTGGAGCTGGGGGAGCTGCTCGGGGAGGTGAGGAGCCTGCGAGCCCAGCTGCAAAACAGCGTCCAGGAGAACAGCGCCCTCAAACAGCTGGAGCTCCACAAGCAGCTGGAGCAGAAGCTGGGCGGGGGCTCTCCTCGGACCCCCTCCCTCTCCGCCCTCACTGCCAGCCCTCAGAGAGAGAACTTCTACAGGCGACAGCTGCTGCACGGTGAGACGGCGGCTTCTAGATGCCACACCAAATGTTTGTGAGGCTCAGTGTGCCGTGGCGTGGTTTGCTGTGCGTCCATGCCTAGTTTGTGTATATGTGTGCTCCACAGACCCAGCTCCGTCTCCACCAGTCAGGGACATTGGTCTGTTTAACTGTGGATCTCCCGGTCCTCCCTACTCAGACCTGGACGACAGCCATAGCACTGCCAATGGTGTGACTTAAACTGCATGCAACTAAATCTGTCTGTAATGTGTGGACTGACTGTTCCGTAACAACTGTAACGTGTAATTTGCCTGACAGAACATTGTTTTACAAACAAAATGAATTCCAAATACATTCAGCTCTTTTCCCTCCAGCAGACCCTCTAGACCCTCACTCTGAGCTGGAGGGGGAAGCCCCTGACGGATCATTTGCAAACCGCAACGGCCGCCACACTATCGGCCACGTGGATGACTTCAGCGCTCTTCAGCAGCAAATCCTAGAGGGCCGAGGCCTTGTCCAGCGCATGGAGACGACCCTGCAGGCCTGCCTCGGACCACCGCTGCTGGAGGGCAACCAGAAGCCGAGCAGTGAGCTGGTGAGAACCAAAGAAAAACGAATCAATGTCCAGAAATAGACTATATAGCACAACTCTCTAACTGAGCTGTGGATGCAGGTCCTGGACTACGGATGTGTGAAGAGTCTGCTGTCCAACACCAAGACTCTGAGGCAGATCCTGGAGGAGGCCATGTCTCTGCTGAAGATGTTCTGGAGAGCAGCTCTGCCCAGCACTGATCCCTCCATCCACAACCTTAAGAAGGTTTGGGACACGTTATGGAATGACTGCTCATCCTGGAGAAGCACCATATTTCTGTAGAATATCTGCAGTAAATATCAAATGTCTGTTTGTGTGTGTAGGAGCAGTGTTTGCAGGAGGAGATCTTGTCCCTGAAACTGCGTATATCAGAGCAGGAAGAGGTTCTCAAGGGGACGATTCAAAGACTGAGGAGCACCAGCCGCACCAAGGAGAACATGGAGCACTTCATAGTCAGTCAGCGTAAGTGTGTGTGTGTGTGTGGATTCAAAGGCAAGGTCAGGAATATAACGGCTTGGGCTGGTCCGTACATAAATAGGGCCACGAATGTGAGGAATGTAGGGAGTGTAAACCAACCCTAATAAGGCTCGAGTGAAGGAAGTGTAAGACATTCCAGGTTATAATCACTTTGCTATAGTGTTGACGTTGATGTAACGTTTGTGTGCTCGTGTAGTTTAATAATAACGGCATAGAAACGTATTTTCTATTTGTCTTCTTGCAGTGTCAAGGACTCGTGATGTGCTGAAGAAAGCGAGGACAAATTTAGAGGTAAGCAACCATCGAATCCAGGACGTCATCCATAATGGAGTTGATCTGTGTGCATACTCCATAGGTCACAGTATTATGTGTACTGTATGTGTGAAGTCTCTGGTGTCTTTATGATGTAAGTTCATCACTTGTGGCCTTTCTGCCTCACTTGTTCCTCCGTATTGCATTTGTCTCCTCTCCTCCTTTGACCCCCCAGAAGAACGAGCTGAGACTCTCCTCTCTAAGCTCCTCCTCTTCCTCTCCTTACGCTGGTAAATGTTTGACATCTTGTGATCTTGCAAACAGGTAGATGTTGTCCCAGATGCTGTGTTTCAACAGACCAGCTGTTAGGGTTTAGGCCTGCTGGTGTAAAATGTGACGTCATGAGGATTACGTTATCCATTTCATCACGTTTAGCCAACATGATGCCAGAATAAACAGCACATACCATTACAAGACTCTGGCATTGTACAGACATGTCCATTGTATTGGTTGTAGGTTTTATTTTATTCATTTCTAATATATAATTTATTTTATATAATAATATTTTTCCCCAATTCCAAAGTCTGAATATTTCTAAGAATTAAAAGTGCATTGCTCTTTGAAAGGGTGTACTTGCATTATGACATCATCATTAGGGGTGGCATAAAATGTTTGTAAAATTAAAATAATATTGTGTAATTATTTGTCAATATATCTTCCCATAAAAATAGTTATCGTGACTCTGGGGCAGCGTTTACCTGTGTGCCTGTGTGGGTTTCCTTTTACTAACCGTGCTGACATCACTGCTTCACCATCACAGCAAAGTTCATCCCGGTTTCACTAACTAACTCCTTCTGCTTTATTAGAGTTTAAAGAGAGAAATAAAACATGGGAGGTTGTCCTGAGTAGAAAACAAGGTGACCACAATCGCACAGCAAAATATTTGTTTCCTAACAAAGTGTAAAGTGAGTTCAGTATGTTTAAGAGGCATTTTAAGAGCTTTAAAACTATGGTCCACGTTTTGGAATAAAAAAATGCAGATACAGTGATTACGTGAGGTTAGATGTGGTCACCTTGTTGTCTTCATAGGACCGTGAAGCTCAGCCATGAAGTTACTGTTTTTAGTTAAAAGGTCATGACTTGTTCCTAAACACACAACAGTGACGCATTTACACACACACACCCATCTAAGTGCTGTTTACTTCTACACTGTGTTAAGGTTGAGTCTATTCACAGCTTCTGACATCTCAACGCTCCAGCGTTCCCATTCTGTGTGCATGATGTCACAAACGGATGTACACACAACACACAACACACAACGTGTGTGTGAGGCAGCTTAAAATAAAGGTTTGACTGCTGCCCTTCAGTGTGAGGAGTGAGCGGTGTCATAAACGCCTACACTGTGTGTGTGTGTGTGTGTGTGTGTGTGTGTGTGTGTGTGTGTGTGTGTGTGTGTGTGTGTGTGTGTGTGTGTGTGTGTGTGTGTGTGTGTGTGAGAAACAACAGCCTTGCTTATCCTCTAATAACTCATTCTCAGCTTCTCATCTGCATTCGGTTGTATTTTGGGATGTTATGATAACTAACATTACGTAGGTTAGACGAGACCACTCTCATGTTTGTGAGAGAGATATGAAGATACTGCCAGGAGACTGTTAGCTTAGCGTAGCTTAGCATCATGACTGCAAATGGGGAAACATGATAATAAGGGTTAGGGTTTTTTTCCCCCTCAAGCAGAGCCAGGCTCGCTGTTTTTAAGCTAAACGTCTCATATTGACTGTCTCACATAACTCGCCAGCAGTCTATCGGTTTCTTCAGCCTGTATAGGATTGTTGAACACTAACATTAATCTTCCACTCTCCCCTTTTGTCCCAGCTGAGGACCCAGGAGCTGCTGCCAGAGAGCGGCCTGCTGATCGCAGTTTCCTGAAGACCAGCGCCGCTTCCGGAGCTGCAGCCAATCACCGTCCAGCAGCGAGGAAGCGCAGCAGCCAATGCCTGCTTTAGAACTTTTAAAGAACCAGCCTCAACGCTACCACCTCTGACCTCTAACCTCTATGCTGAAACAGTCAAGACCCACTGCCCCGACCCTACTTCCCCCCTACACCCCCCCAGCCTTTCTTGTCCCGCCCAGCCTCCGTCCAGCCTTGAGAGTGCTTCCACCCGTCCCTCCTCCAGGCAACACGTGGGCAGTATGATCTGCACCTTGAGCCTCCCCGAACTCCCCTCACCCCCTCACCGAACTCCCCTCACCCCCTCACCGAACTCCCCTCACCCCCTCACCGATTTTCTGCCTCGCCCTCCCCCCCCCCCCCTCCTCCCGCCACATTAGTATTGTCTCTGAGTGACACAGTGGGCAGTTTGCCTCGTCGTGTGTGTGACAGAAGAAGGTGTTGGATATGTGCCTCTGGTGGTTTCAGTGACGTGCTGCTACTGACGAAGCTGGTTGAAAATGCTCCTAGACACTGATCTCAGACCAGGTGTGTCGTCTCAATCTGGTTTCAGTAAAGGCATTTCGGTTTTATGAGTTATATTGCAGAAACTTTCAGAATAAATGTACCTGATATTTTTTTTTAATTAACCGTAGACTTGAATAAATTGAACTTTAAAGGTTAAAAAAGGACGTTTCTAAACCACACCCTCTGATCTGTATCTAAGAGCATCCTCTTTTTAGAGTCAGCCTGTGGACGGAATAGATGTTCATGCATGTTTAATCGTGGCTTGAGAGAGGAATTCTGCACACGCGTACACACACACACACACATACCGGTATATATATTTATATATGTATATATATATATATGTGTGTGTGTGTGTGTGTTAGATCAAAAACGGTTCACTCGGAGACAATACGTTGACTGCCACAGAAATGCAAGTTTACTTCTCGTGGAACTTTTATGAAAAAGGACATTTTTTTGCAAATGCAATGCAAAGAACAATGACACCCACAATGCATCACTACCCACAGATGAAGAATGTAGAGGAGGTTGGCGATCACTGCTAGTACTACTAGTTGCATTTGTGGTGGAAGCTTATGAGTGCTTTGTCAGCCATCAGCCAACGGTTCCGAATAGCAGAATAAAAGCCAGAGAAAAGTTCCATTTCAGCCACGAGCCTCCTCTTTAAGGGTCCTAACGATGCTTGCTTGGCACCGACCGACTGAATTTGAACTAATCGGTGAAAACCGGGGATTAGATTCTCTAGACTTTGAACATTCTGGTGATTTCTTAGCAGGATGTAGACTAAAATATGTAAAACTGAAAAGAGGTTCAAGTGCTCAAATGGAACCAGGCTAAACGCGTATTCAAGCTCCTCTGCAGGAGTTCTCATACGAGCATGTGCAATAATGATGTTTCTTGAATGATTACACTGCACCGGGTGTTTTTTTGATCATTTCTTCGCTTGACACTGGATTATTAGTCACACTCATACTAACGTTAGGACACGATCAGTGTTGCGATTGTGCTTTTTACAGAGTGTTGATGCATGACAGAGATTTTAAAATCTGAGCTATGGAACAGTGGGTTACCAATACTTGCCAAAGTTTGAACTTTGAACTCTTACTTCACTTTGCCTTCTCCATGCGAATGACAAACCCGGGTCTGGTCAGACCGCGGGGGACACCGAGGCGTCTTCTCTCCGAGGGCCTCCAGAACCACAGACGGTAACCGTTAGACAGCTGGTTCAGTATATTTCTAATTGTGCGACCGACGTGAGCTCCTTTTCTTTGGACCAAAACTCAACAGAGTGGATTTATCCCTCGTGGCTATAAGCTGTATGTCTTTATGTTATTTCTCTTGGTTCAGGCCGTCTTAGCATTCCCATGGCAACGGCAATACAGGTGATTAAGTTCTTATAGGTGATGCAAACTTTGGCAGGCTACTGGTGGGATCATGGTTCTTCAATTCACTCACTTATAACACATTTAGTTTGATGTGTTGTTGCTGTACATTTGCCATTTATGCTGTAAATAACCCGCTTTTGTTGTATGAGTGTGTGTGTGTGTGCGTGTGCGTGTGCGTGTGCGTGTGTGTGTGTGTGTGTGTGAAAACATCCAACATTTGCTTTTTGCAAAGTTGATTTTCTGGGTAGCTGTGCAATAGCTTTATATGTTTTATTTTGATGTCAAACATCATTGTATTACAGGACTGTTTGCTGCGTTCACGTCCTGCTGTATGATTTATATGCAGTGTGTTAGAGGAGTCTGTCTTTGATTCAATTAGTCACGTAGGCTGATAAGAGATCACAAACTATGCCTTCATGATATCTAAGTCACTGAACACATCCATGTACAACACAGCTCTGATTCGTGTTCGCTTCGCTTGCCTTTACATTTAGTAGCTTGGGAGCTTCTTCACTCTGCTCTCGTGGTAGAAAAGGCCGTGAACTAGCGTTCGTCCACCTGAGATTTGCCAAATTAGGTTTTGTTTGCGCTCGAGCCTTCAGAAAAAGACAAACGTTGTATTTTAACGGTGATAAAAAGTTTGATATTTCCTTTGGAAATTTAAAAAGGGAAACGTTTTGAAGAATTGTCTACTGTAAAAAAATAAAAGCCAATGACTGGAAAGATTGTGAAGATAGATCCACAAAGCACCTTGTAAGAGCGTCAACAAAGCCTTTTTGCTACTTGTTCTTATGAAGGGAATGGAACGGCAGTTTGAAACGATGTACTGTTGGTCTTGAGTTGCGTATGTATATAGTGCTATTTGATTGGTGCAGCTTTTATGTGATGGGAAAGCAGCTTTTTCTGAGTATGGGCATGATGAACTAGAAAGCCGATACAGGACTCGTATGGATCCTGTCTCTGATGACAGTTAACGGTTTGCTGTGTTGGCGATTTATCAATGAAAGATTTTGAGAAAGAATAAATAAAACTCAAAAAGCTTGTGTGGTTTATTGAACTGCTCATGTATTGTTTGGATCCCCATTAGCTTCTGACTGCTGCTAGGAGATTAAAGTGTGTATCTTTGTGTTCTTTACACACAAATCCTGTTTCTTACACCAGACAGAAAAAACAGACAGGAATTCGGACCAGCATGCCCTCTGTTTATTTGCAAACAAGTAAAACTTTGTACAGTGAGTTCATCACACTGGTTCTGCATTTTAAAACATTCATGAAACGGTTTTGTAAAATTCAAGTTTTGGTTTTAGCCTCAAAACACCACAGCACTCCATGGCTACAGGCTCAACATTCACAAAATACCTTCTACTGTCTAGTTGATTTATGAAAGTCAGTATCAACCACTGATACATACTGTACTTGACAAAAATACCTTTCAAAGCCACTATACCTCAAAGTACAGATTATTTCAAACAGTTATACTGTGAAGAACACACGTTAGCAAACATTGTACAACAATTAAATTCATGGCAACTATCTCCTGTAAATTCATCTGAATGCGGTTGATCTGCTGCTGAATGTGCACCACACTCACCAAACGTGTCGTACAGCTGCAGACGCATCAACGCGTGCAAAGCAGCGGGTTCCAGCGTGTCATCGTCCACGCCTCCGTGTACCGGATACATACGGTGCATATTTGATAAATTAAACTCGATACAGATGCACACGCATATCAAGCACTGCAAAGTCGTCATATCTAAAGAAGGAAAAGCACAAGTGGGGTTCTGTAACGCCGAGAAGCTACGCTGCAGTTAAAAGCTTATATCAACGCTCCTGTTCACAGGATGGTTAAAGTGCTCGCAAAGTCATGTCAAGATGAAGGCAACAGCAGAACTAAGCATCGACCTTTGACCTCCAGTTCCCATTGAAGCAGGTAAGTTCTCCCTCTATCGTGACTATTAATGGTAGTTTAGTTCCTGCTATAGATTCCACTGAATGACGGCTGAACCGGGAGACATTCAATAATGTATTTATATGTACTGATATAAGATATGGTTCACTCCTCATCCCGTTCCTGTTCATCAAACTTACGAGTTCAGTTCTCTTTGCAGCACTATTGCATTTCATGTTCTACCAATGCCACGTCTGCTCGGCCCGTTACTCCACATGCACTCGCCTCTAAATGCAGTCAGGTCAGTTAGTTTGAAACGTAATGACAACGCAGCACTTTAACATCTGTCGATTCACATCAAGAACATTCAAAAGCCCTCACGTTAGGAGAATGAAAGACACTGATCCCTCACAGATCACCGTCTTCCTGCTTTTCCACACGGGCATGCATATGTTCACAATGTGCAGCAAACACTCAAACACACAGTGATTTAGACTCTAATCTGTCTGTAGGCGTTACAGGTGAACAGAATGGTTTTCAGCTCTCAGACACACGTTGCTACTTCTTTTCAGCGCCCTGTGTATATAGAAGATAAAAACCCAAGCCAGTCGCAGCCACTGGCCTATCAGCCCGCCTGTAAACTTGTTTCAGTGCAAGATTTGGCTAAATGTGATGATACTGAAAAAAGAAACCCCAGCAAAAATACAAACAAGCTTCTCTCTAAAAGCACCGCGGAGCAGCGAGTTGAGGTTTAGATGGGCTTGTAAAGCAGCGAGGTGACGTACTTCTTCTTGTATCTGTGAGTCGCACTCAGCACCATCACGCCATCCTGCACAACACAAGGGCAAGCTGCCATTAGAGGGATCGAACCAACGGAGCTAAACATGAGATGCTTCAATTCAAAAGAGATGTGTTGCTCACAAAGTTGCAATATCAGGGAGCAAAACGTATGTCAGGTGTTAGCAGAGAACCGACCTTTATGGAGAGGGCGTAAAGGTGGTTCAGCATGACATGGTTGGGTTCAGGCAGCAGGGCGGGGTCACACTGCCAACAGAGAGGACAAGTCAAAAACACAAAAGCAACTGTGTAAACTGATATGTGTTAAATGGGGATTGTGGATGACAGATGGAGGCACTGACGGATATATTGGTGTCCTTGTTGAGAATGACTTGGAGGAGGTGAGGAGGGAGTATCGGCGGGGCTTTGAAATGCTCCTCGGGTCTGAAGACGTACTGTTCCTGCCCGTATGGACCTGGAGGGGAGCTGGACAGATCTGCAAACACACGGCGGCCATGAACACACCGCTGACAGGGCTTCAAGGCTCCATTTAACCTTCCATAGCAAAGCAGTTGGGACGTAAGCTGACCTGATGTGTCTGAGCACTCCAACGAGTCCACGTGCAGGGCGTCAAACACCTCAAAGTCGGACTTCTTCACCTGGATCAGGTTGTTGATTGTGCCGAGCTGACTAGTGACAACCGCCTGCAACAGAGAAATGTTTTAAGAAAGTATCTGTATTTCCTAAGGAGGTCACAATCCTTTCATGTTTATAATTGGATGTCTTTATAGTGTGCCAAAGCGCATAAAAAAGGGTCTGGAACTTAACTTTCTTTAAGATAACAATCAAATAACACTGATGTACCTCTGAGGAATCATGAACCCACTGTCCATCTACAAAAAACTTATACTGGTGCTCTCCTTCTGGCAGGTCCAGGATTGCTACAAAGTCATTGTGGCTTTGGAGAAAGGAAAAGAAACAGTTACTGGGCATGGATCAACTGAGCATTTCCCATGGGATCGCTATGAGACATTAACACATGCTGACCTCTTATTTAGTGGTATCTTGGTGCTCCAGTTGTTAAAGGAACCAGCGATGTAGACCTCCTTCCCCCCTCCAGCCCAGCGGATGACCGTGGGTCGAGCCTGACGACCAGTTTTCACCTGGTCACCCAGATCGGATTCTTTCTCTCCTACCGCCTGAAATCAATTCATTCAGATTTCAACTACAATTCGTTTTTTTTCTGAATCCTATCCAACAAATGGCAGATAAATCTGAAAGCTATCCCAGCAGAACCAGTATATGTGTATATATGTATTTCCCAACAGTACCTTGGACTCTGGCCCATGGGTGTTGAAGATGTTGGGGTCGTCTGTGCTGTCCACCATCTTGCTGCTGGGTTCTTGGTCTTTGTGACTGCCGCTGCTGTCGGAGCGGTGAGCCTTGGCTCCATGGCGTTCTCCAGACACCCTGTCACTCGTATTACCCATGATGCCTCAGTGTTTATGGCGCTCCTGGAAAGAAAAGCCCACTTCATATATGTTTGGCCACAAACATACAAGATGGACTAACTTCATTGTGATCCAGCCATTCAGAAAGTAAATGCATCAGTACTGAACAACGTAATATTTGGTGTTGATTTCACGTGATGACCCCTTCTGTCCAGTAGGGGTCTGAGTTCCCCGATGAGCCACACCTGAGCCTGATTAGGGCTCCAGGTATAAAAGCTCGTCACAGGAACAGACAGCTGCTGCTTCATTAGAGTTGGACATTTTCACACACACACACTACTGCTCACTGACCTTCCAAATGTGTTTGGTTCTTTTGGGTCGAGAAATAAATGGTTTTGTTTCACTACTTTTAACTCGTCTCCTGGTCTTCATGTTACAAATGGGGGCTGGTCCCAACGTGATTCACCTGGTTTAGATCTGTTGGTTCGGCTTGTTTAGACTGCTCCTTGTGGGCAGGTGCACCTTATTTGGTGATTGACTTCCTGCTTGTCTGGGAGACGTGGATGAGTGTGGGTGAGTAGGCTGGTTTTGGTGGCTGTGTGCAGCTATAATGCTAATTGTTCTGGGGAGTGTTTGTGTGACCCGGCTGCTCGCCTGGTGTTACATTATAACGAGCCTGCTGCTGTAATGAGTGCAGGAGACTCTAATGGGTCATTTGGTAGGCAAAGTGTTCATTACAGGAGGGATGTGGTGAACTGCCATTAGTTTCTGGCCTTTGAGCCAGGCTGCAACACTTTCTAGAAGTCTGTAAATGTAATAAGAAGCTTGATGAAGTAACCTTCAGAACCACATGATGCTTTGTTTGTTTTGATGTAAAATCAATGCAAACCCTCAACACACCCTCAACAACAGATGACAAGATCTAATGGCCCAGTGGGGGCCTAATGTGTTATTATCTGGGGTTTGTCTCACTAATGATTGCATTGTTGATGCTGATTGGAGTGCCTTGCCTTCGTGGGTCTTGCAGCCTGGAACCAGAAGGGACAGACTGGCAGCTAGACGGGCTGAACCCAATCAGAGCATTTCACATTTAGTGGCTTGGAGGCTGATTGAGGTTGGAAATGCATCCTTAGCTGGATCCACTTCCTCCTGTCTTCCTAGCCATGTGATTGAGAGTCCATACTGTTTTAGATGTACATGGGGGGGTTTACTTGGAAAAAAGAGTCTCTGTATACATTTTGACAATATAGAACAACATGTGAGGCACAAACTGCAGGAAATACACACTCGAAATGTGACGTGTGGTTGATTTATAAATATTAAACACCATCTTAACGCATTTTTCTTAACGCCCGCCGGTCCTCAACGAGCAGCACGGTCTTACTGCCCAACATTCAGATATAATGTTAGCATAACCCTAACCCTAACCCTATACCTAACCCTAACCCTAACCCCCCCCCCCCCCCCCCCCCCCCCCCCCCCCCGCGTTCAGCTGCGCCCGCCCCGGATCACTTCGGCAGGGAATATTTTTAGCTTCCAGTTAGCTCGCTGCTAGCCAGCTGTTACTGTATAACACCGAGCCCAACGCGCTTTCGAGTTTTCGCTCTTATTTACGACGCCATCGTCAATTATGCTCACCGAGACGAGAACGTCACCACGTGACGTCGGTAACAACGGAGCCGATCACCTCACCGATACCAGCTGCTGTCGTCGTTTGTTTTCAGTCCGGTTCCAACTGCGGCAGCGCGAGCGCGGCGGTGGCGGCGGCCCAACTACGGCGCGCGGCGAGGGACAGACTTAGTGGGACAATTAAAATCAGCAGGCTGAAGGTCGCGTTAGTTTACTAGTGATACAGGGAGATTGGCGTATGTGCGGTAGTATAACCTGCTAGGTATGTTTTTCATTTAAACTACATTCAGACAAAATGCCCCGTCGTGTTGGGGTCTCCTGGTGGAGTGTTGGGGTCCCCTGGAGGAGTGTTGGGGTCTCCTGGTGGAGTGTTGGGGTCCCCTGGAGGAGTGTTGGGATCTCCTGGTGGAGTGTTGGGGTCCCCTGGTGGAGTGTTGGGGTCTCCTGGTGGAGTGTTGGGGTCCCCTGGAGGAGTGTTGGGATCTCCTGGTGGAGTGTTGGGGTCCCCTGGAGGAGTGTTGGGATCTCCTGGTGGAGTGTTGGGGTCTCCTGGAGGAGTGTTGGGGTCCCCTGGTGGAGTGTTGGGATCTCCTGGAGGAGTGTTGGGGTCCCCTGGAGGAGTGTTGGGGTCTCCTGGAGGAGTGTTGGGGTCTCCTGGTGGAGTGTTGGGATCTCCTGGTGGAGTGTTGGGGTCCCCTGGAGGAGTGTTGGGATCTCCTGGTGGAGTGTTGGGGTCTCCTGGAGGAGTGTTGGGGTCCCCTGGTGGAGTGTTGGGATCTCCTGGAGGAGTGTTGGGGTCCCCTGGAGGAGTGTTGGGGTCTCCTGGAGGAGTGTTGGGGTCTCCTGGTGGAGTGTTGGGGTCTCCTGGTGGAGTGTCGGGGTCTCCTGGAGGAGTGTTGGGGTCTCCTGGTGGAGTGTTGGGATCTCCTGGAGGAGTGTTGGGCTCCTCTACACCAGTCAGCCCAACAGGGGAGGGTTCATATACAAACCAGTATTCTATCGTTTTATGTCTACACGTAACTTTCCAGAAAAAAATTGACCAGCTAAATTAATTTCATTAAGATGCAAACCTTTCGGGGGAGCATTTATATTACTACTGTATCCTGAAAGAAATATAATTATTACTTTTGCATAATCAATGTAATCAAATTAAAATGGTGAAAACATAATAATTAATAATTCTAGTACCTCTAAAACGAGCATGCTTAAAGAAGAAAATTGATGTTATGACACTTGTGCTCTGCTAAAATATCAGTAAAGCATGTAAATGTGTCCATGTGCTTTTTCTTTGTGAACCACTAGGTGGCGCTGTTAACACACCTCAGTGACGTTCCAACCACCACCTGAACCCATGTTCTCAAGTGTTCAGTTCTAGACCCATTTCCCTTCTTAAACTCCACCTTGATGTGAGTTATAATGAAGACAATGGGCCCAATGTCATCTTCCATGGTAGCTGTGAATGTCACACACTGAATAGCAGACAAACTGTGTGTGTGTGTGTGTGTGTGTGTGTGTGTGTGTGTGTGTGTGTGTGTGTGTGTGTGTGTGTGTGTGTGTGTGTGTGTGTGAGAGTGAAAGTCTTGGTGTCTTTAAAGGAGAAGTGAGAGTTATTAAAGTGTTTCCATGTTACAGAGTAGTAACGGTCATTTAAACCCAGAAATAACCAGAAAAACAGAGAGTTCACATTGAGTGGCTTTAAGGCACGTTTAAATGATTATCAAATAACACAGATTTAGTGGTTTTCATATTGCACAAGATGCATTTGTCTTCATGCACATAGTATTCCAGTGTTTACACGTTATTGATTTTTTTCAGAGCAAGTTATTTTTAGTTGACAGCTGCTGACTGGAACCGATGTCCCACTAGAGGCAGCTGTTATCAACTTAGAAAAGTGTTTGATTACCTCTAAATGGTGTCGACTTCCACATTTAAACTGGCTTAGTGTCATTTTAGCTAAAAAATAAGACCATTGACTGCTGTATCTTCATTGGTTCAGCTCCAGAAACGATTATTTTTGTTATCAAAAGGAAATGCAGTTTGTCCTGATGAGCTAGCACTTTTAAAAGATTAACAGAAGGATGTTATGTTTGCATGTATTTAGTACAGTACTATATTTATGTAGACTCTTGCTTTGGACGGAGTACATATTTCGCGTTATGTGTAGTAATAGGATGAAAATGAAAGCATGCTCAGCAAAAAAGGATAAATGCTTCAGCTACTGACAGATGACCCTCAGTGGGAAACGTACTTCTTCTCATCAGCTGAACTGTTCCAGCTGGCGGACTTCATGCTCCGTAGGTTTTCTGGAGTTACTTCAGGCTTTTTCCAAGTCTGGAAAATGAATATTCTTTTTTTCCACTTGCTTGAAGCATCATTTGGAAATCCCTAAGCCAGTCTTCATGTATTCGTAAACCACATAGCTAATGCTGACAGCGGGAATGACTTTCATGAAGTTTGGCAAGATGCCCCGGTAAAGTCCGAAAAAGCCGTTTTTGGCTACGATCTTCTTCATCAGGCTGCTCATGGAGGGCTGATCGGACGCGTCCAGAGACGCTGCGGAGAAGAAGTGAGTTAGAGAGGCAGTGTTACACGTGCACTGTATGTTAGAGGCCTACACTTATTATTATGTGGGCTGGACCCGTGCCTCTTACAGAGTTTTGTCACCACAGAAGCATTCTTGCCTAATTATCATACAAGTCAAGACATGCCATGAAGTTTTGTCATCACTGCTGCTGGATGTCAGACTACCTTGCGCCTGCATCCTCGTGCGCACAAGTGCGAGTGGATAGCTGGCCAGCTGGCCACAGGTACTGGAGATGGTCCCGCAGGCCACCAGCACCAGGACTCCTGGGTTAGCCGAGTCTTTGGAGTGGTGCGACAACCACGTGTTCTTCAGAGTCTGAGACACACATGGGAGAAATCCTTCATCTGATTGTGCATCTGATTGTGCACACCAAGTGAAGTACCACAACAGAGGGAGTACATACCTCATACACAGCGAGGTCGATCCCGGCGTAGGGAATGATGCCCACTAAATTTGGAATGTAGCCCTTGTAGAAAGCCTTGATACCCTCATGTCTCAGGATCTTCTTGGCACAATCAAACATTCCTGAAAACTGGCCCGTTTTCCTCAGGGTCAGTCTAGTTTTCAATACCTTAGGGACAGGAAGTAGAGAAGAACTGAGGAACAGATTATCATACAAACGCTGATTTCCTTTTTATTTTGCATTCAGATACCCATGAAACAAGTTTACATATAAAGTATACTATTTGGAGTGCAGCCATGGGTTGTCTTACCTCCATTGGGTAGATGACCGTCTGTGCTGTGGCCCCGGCCAGAGAGCCAGCCATAAACCTCTGGTGTGTCTCAATCTTTTTGCCCTCTGATGTTAACAACTTCTTAAACTGCAGAACACACGCAAGAAGATACATAAAGGATGTGAATCCAAACATTTGTAATATTATAAATAGCAGCAGATGTGCATTTCAGAGCTTACCTGTTCATAAGCCATGAATTTGATTGCTGTCTCAGGTGCGATCTTCAGAACGTTGATCCCGTTTCCCCTCCACAGTGACGTCAGACCCCCCTCTGAGATCATCTGCTTGAAGCCCCCTACCAGGCTTATCCGGTTGGCCTTCGAAGAATGAACCTGCAGCGAAAACATCAAAGTTTCATTCATCACACATGAACCCACAATAAGACCCCAGATCTGGTGTTATTCAGATGTTGCATGGGAAAGGGCTCTTTATATACTCAGCTTCAGTTTTAAGGAATACCCGCTAATATGAAGACTATTGTATCTGTTGACAGTTTGAAGACGGCCTTAAATAAATGGTTGAGCAGCCACAGGGTTATTATGTTTCTTTGTTAGTTTGTTTAAAATGTTAATATGAATGGTGAAAGTGTGATTGGAATGTCTTTTATTTTACTTTAACCATGTTCCCTCACATACATGTACATTACCTTTAAGACACCTGTACTAATAAACATGCTTACACTACCATGGGACCACACTGGAAATCAGCCTACGGGCTTTTTGTGTTATTCTTTTGACACAATGTACATATGTATGCTTTGTACGTGTGTCAATAAAGAATTCCAATCAATCAATCACCATGTTCACCCTCAGGAAAGAATACATTTGTCGTTTGGTGTGTTTCACCTGCATGAAGACTTTCATCCTGTCCAGAGGGGCCGTACCGGTGCGGGAGACGGACCCCGCCACCGCACCTGCAGCGAGCTGCTTCCACCAGCCGCCCGAGCTCTTCTCCTCCTCCGTGAACTCGTCTGGGATGGTGAGACTGTCACCTATGTCCAGCTGCTCGGGATTACAGAAACACATCTGCTCACATCCCTTTTTAAACGCTCCCACTAGGGCTGTAAACACACATACTCAGTTTAGGATGTCTTAGAGCACAATAATAGCACACTGAGTTGTGTCTCTCTTTCGGGAAGGCGTATGTCACATAGTCTGTTTGTGTGGTTGTCAATGTGACTAAAAAAAACTCCACAGGCCTAAAAGCACTTCTTCTTTTCTTTAGGTCTATTTGCACAGCGATGCAGCGACCGGTTTCTCTAACCTTGCTAAATCACCAGCTGTACACAGAGAGAGGACAATGTTTACAAAACCTCGAACATAAAGATGGCAGGAAGTAAAGACCAGTGAAGAACCTCCATGGAATCATAGCTTCACCTTAGCCGTTTCAGATACACTCAGCCAATGTTTTCCCAAAAGCGTGAAGCTGTTTTTGACAAAGCTGCGTTGACAATTGAATGCAACTCTGCAGGGACTAGTTGTGTGTCTAGTTGTGTGTCCTGCAGTCACTCCTGCGGCACGTCTGAGGTCTGAGAATGCAGTTCGGTCCGGTTTTATTACCTCAGACACCATCAATGTGCAGCAAAGATTTCGAAAACATGTAGCTACAAAAGACAGGCACAGTGTAGCTCAAATCCCTGGACAATGACATCTTTTATTCACTAAGACGACGTGGAGGAGCGAGCTGAGGGAGCCAGAGCGCAGAGCTGTGACCTCATTCAATTGGACGCTCTAATCTGTTAAAGCCGCCGGCCAAATGTGGACTGCAGATAAAATCATTTAACATTGTGTGTGTGTGTGTGTGTGTGTGTGTGTGTGTGTGTGTGTGTGTGTGTGTGTGTGTGTGTGTGTGTGTGTGTCCAGTACCGAGGAGTGTCTCCAGTAGCGTATGATCTCCTCCAGGTTGTGAGCAGGGCAGAACAGGAAGTGTTCCCTCCACTCGTTCCAGTCCACCATCATGGTCCCATCGATGTCCATACTGAGGAGACGCACAAACCAGTTAAGCCACCATCCATCATTATAAGAACATATGAAGCGTTCAACACTATGATACAAGTGGAGGTCCAACCTGTGTAATATCTTCTGGGCATTCTCTCTGCTGAGATCCATGCCCAGCTCTGCGAGGGACTGCTGGATCTCTGAGGCATCAATGCGTCCTGTCACATAACAAAGAGCCAAACACACGTATGTTGCAGTAGAAAACAGAGGATGTGTGGTTTGGTAAACATTCACTGGAGGTGTCGGTGTGTGTTTAGGATGAGGAGCGGCGCCACTCATCCCCTACCATCGTTGTTTCTGTCCAGACTCTTGAATGTCAGCCGCAGCTTCTTCTCGTGCTCCTTCAAATATTTGCTGAACTCGTTGAAGTCGAGACTCCCATCTTTGTTCTGGTCACCGGACGACACGATCTTCTGCAGAGAAGGAGAGGAGATCTGATCGTTGCAGTAGTGTAGGGTGACTCTCTCTCACACACACACACACACACACACACACACACACACACACACACACACACACACACACACGACTAAAGAATGCCGTGCGGAACGAGCAGGCCCAGTCTTGAGACTCCTCCGGACCCCCATGGAACCCTCAGGGGTTTTACCTGTGCGGCACCCTGGCGGAAAATGCCCATCGCCTTGAGGCCGGCTCGTAGTTCAGCGACGTCCACCTTCCCGTCTTTGTTGGCATCGAGCCTCTCAAACAGGTCCTGGTAGGACCGCTGGCTGTCCGCATCCCAGCACCGGGCATTTGATAGTAAGAGCGTCCGTAACGTCTGATACATGGCGGGGCTGGTCTGGAGGCAGCTGTCGTGGAGAGGAGTCGCCCTGCAGTCCGGATGTGGCCGTTAATCCATATGCATGTTGGAAATCATCCATGAAATCCAGATGTTGGCGACGTAGAAGGGGGGGGGGGTTCTCCGTCAGTGTGCAGACGGTCCCGTGCAGAGGTGTCCTCCGTAGCGGTTCAGGCAGACTGCAGTAATCGGGGGCGGAGCAACGAAGGCTACGTAGCACCTCGATGTTTTTAACGGAAGAGCCAAAGTGGTGAAATAAATAACCCGCCCCCAGATTAACTGTGTGCATAATCCGGTTTATGATCCCAGAGAACTTCAGCATCTGCTTTATTTCCACCCCGATACGTCACGGTGTTATGATACGGGACATTTAATCTCCTCGTCTAGCAGGACGTGTCGGTAGAGGGGGGGTGTTCACACATGTAGCCACCACTATAGCGCGGTACCGCTGCTCGCCACTCGAGGGCGCTGTTTCCTCGCAAACAATGTGGTTCCCATTTTATACAGTACCTGGTGCACACAAGGAGAGGAGTCATTCTCTGGGCCACTCAACAGAATCCACATTACTACTGCTGCTTTTCAGATTAAGATTTTACATGCAAAATGTATGCATTTATGCAAATTTATACCGCATGCAATGTCCTACGTATAAATTATCTTAAAAGTAAAAGTCCTGCATTAAGTTAAAGTATTTAAGTTTAATCAGTAAAATAGGCCTACACAATGCAGAACAAGAAATGTTCTGTATGATTGTCCTGTACATCATATCATTACTGCTCATGATTTACTGTTGTATTTGGTTGCAGTGGAGCTGAAGTATTTAGGACAGCAATTAAATATATACTTTTTTTTAAATTATAGATTAATCTGATGCTTATTTTCTCAATTAAGTAATTGATTTTGTGGTTTGTAAAACTTGGGAAAATATTAAGGAAATGATGTCACAATGACTCAGAGCCCACAGTGACACTTTCACAACACTGGTTTGCCTAACCAATCGTCCACACCTAAAATTATTAGAAATAAATGTGAATTATTTAAAAATCTAAATAATTAAAAATGACAAGTAATACATCTTCACATTTGAAAAGCTGGAACCATGAAATTGCCAGATATTTTCTTTTCTTCTGACAATTGGCTTCATGATTAATCAATTAATTGTTTCATCTGAACTAAATAGGCAGGTTGATTTATAACAAAACGTCATATTTTATGAGCTCTTTGTACGTTTGATATGTAGGCTAAACATCTTAATTTGCAGTCAAATAGTGGAATTTAAAAGAAGTAGAATTATAAAGTGATAAGAAAATAAAACAATACTGAAGTAGGAAGTAGCCTACTTAATGGTAATTTGATAAATGTGAGTTACATTCTACCTATTCTATTCATTCTATTTTGCCCAGATTACACGTTTATTCTGGTGCCACTTGCACCATAAGTAACAGAGTTGTCACGTGCTTATTTTGCATTTCTTCTTCTTCTTTTTTTTTTCTTTTGTCACACAGCTGTTGAATGGAAGATATTGTCTGTTTTTGCCACTTCTCTTTTTTGCACGTTTTGCGGTCACGGTGGGGGGATAATGTAACTTCAGTGCATTAACGCCCCCCCCCCCCCCCCCCCCATGCAACCGCAGCGTCCAATCAAACGGGGGGCTTTCCCTGACGTCACGAATCATATTTCAGTGGGTGGGAAGGAGGAGATTTGAACTTCATGTCGTGTCTTGTGAGCTCCACAGCGCAACGAGGACAGCGGCCGCTCGTCCACGACATCATGTCGTTCCTCCTCACGAAGAAGAAGAGATTCAAATTCAAAGTAGACTTCGACCTGGAGGAATTGTCTTCGGTCCCCTTCGTAAACGGAGTGTTGTTCTGTAAAGTTCGGCTCGTAGACGGAGGCTTTGCCGAAGAGTCGTCTCGGTAGGATTTCTATTTCTTTTCCTATTTATAGCAACATGAAGCTGGTTGTTTGAGAAGCTCAAATTCCATCTGAGAGAGACTTTATTTCAACCATTTAAAGTGTCTGTTTAGTTTTGTTGTCTGGTCACTAATATTAAACTTATATGAGCTAACTGCTAGCTGAAGCTAAGCAGGAGACTGTCAGTATAATAAGTTAACCTTAAATGACCTATAGCCAAGAAAGAAACTGTAACTTACTATAACTCAGGAGGAGCAGGCTAAGGTGGTCCTTAGTTCAGTTAAAAAGTAAAGATTTAACGTTGTTGGGTTTATTTTTTATTTTTTTTTGTTGATAGAATAAATAATATTTATTTGGTTAATCTTCTATGTAACGCTACACAGTTGATCAAAGCAGTTGCTAAGCAACAATGGTGATAACGTTACATTCTTATTATTTATGATAATGAATCTGTATCTTATCACTCTCTCTTATAGTTAAACATTTATGTGTATATCTATGTATTGTTTCTGTGTATGACAGTAAAAAAAAAAACTTTCTCCCATTGCAGTAAGAAGTAAACAGGTTTAATCCCCTGGGAACTGTGATTATATGTGCTTTAACGTTATAGCATTTAAATGAGTCACTCTGGAAAAGCAGAGTCGCTAGTTAACCGCCAGCTACCCCTCATTACGTGGCATTACCATGGCAACGGTCTGTCCCCAAACACTGTGTTCTAGTATTACTCTGCTACAAACACCACTGTATTGTCTTTTTTTATCATGAGAAAGTATTGACAGCCTTGTGTTTAATATACTGGGTGAATGATACTTATATTGTTTCTATTTATACTACTATTATTTATTTTGAATAATTCCTAAATATATCTTAATGCTATTTTAAGGTTATCAAGCCATCATAAAATAGCATTAAAGCCTTATCCCCTTATTGCTTCCGCAAGTGAAGTCGAATTTACAAATTTAGAAGTTTTTTTCCATAAGGCTGTCTTGTTCCAAAATATCTAAATGTTAAGTGAATATTGGATTGAAGTGTTGCACATTTAGGAGCCAACGCCTGACCTGATGCAATAAGCACATGTTTGCAAAGGAAGACTGAATGCATCATAGTTTGTAGGCTATAAGTCAAAGCCTAAATGAAGATCAGAAACTCACTAAACTCTGAATTCTGAAATTGAAACGGATTAGTTCTTCTACACTTAGAAACATACACAACTATTTTTGATGGTGTGTGGGACATACTGTATCTACCTCACCCACTCCAAACCATGCATAGTTCTGGCATATTCTAGATGAATATCTGCTCTTCAGTGAGCCTGTGTGTTTGTGTTTGTGTATGAAGAAGTGTTTCTAAGTGTGCTTCTCTTGTCTCTTGCAGGGAGTCAGTCCAAGCCAACTGTGTACACTGGAGGAAGAGATTCTCTTTCATGTGTAAGATGAGTGCCAATGCTGGGACAGGTGTACTAGACCCCTGTTTGTGTCGGGTGTCTGTTCGCAAGGTACACACACACACACACACACACACACACACATCGTTTTTGTTCACACTACAAATACATGGTGGAGTTTTCCATGGAGTCCAGATAGTTAACCGAGACTTGAATTTGAAAAAAAAAAAAAAAAAAAAAATGGTTGTGTGCTCAGAAGGCTCAGAAGCAAATGTTGGTTTGTAACCACAAGTGTTTGTGCAGACAGACAGTGGTCAAACTGACGGAGCCACGGCGGCTTTGAAAATAGGAAACAGTATTTGAGATAGTAATCGAACAGGAAATTGTTACCCAACTGGTTTTTGTGTTTTTGTCATTTCAGGAACTGAAGGGTGGAAAAACATTTGCAAAGGTAATATTTCTCTCATCAAGTCTGTAGCCTTTTGTTGTAAACATTACAGTTCCGTTAGAATCGTCTTATCACAACTTTTATGAGATAACAGTTAGCCTCCAAATGTCCTTAGAGGACTTTTCAGTGAGGTGAGTCTCTTTACTAACTCTAGCTTCCGTCTTTGGTTACTGATTGAATATTCTGTTAATCAGAATCCAGGCGATGTTAACCAGTAACTTTAAATATGTCGTTTAATAATTAGGTTACCTGATTTCTCCAGAATTGAAGGTCCCATCTCAGACACGTGGGTGTGTTTCCCAAATGTGGACTTCCGTGTTATTACATCACAGTATCACATGATTAGATGATGATTGGACAAATAGAGTGTTAATGCTGGCACTTAAACAGACATAGACTGACTGTCAGACGGTTCTAATTAGATGATCTATTATATCCTTGAGCAGCTGGGCTTTGCTGACTTGAACCTGTCTGAGTTTGCTGGCTCTGGCAGCACCACACGCCGGTGTCTCCTAGAGGGATACGACACCAAGAACACCCGACAGGACAACTCCATTCTGAAGGTGTGGTAGTGTACTAACACACAGCTCCACAATCATAAGTGTTGGGAAAGCCGTTAGGTCTCTCCCACACTGGCAATGTTTTGGTACGGTCCAAGAATGTATTCTTCATGTCTGTTCAAATATATAATGCACTGCAGCAGAGCAGAGACACATCGACAACATATTGTTGCAAAACTGCGTTTCTCTAAAGCTTGTAACCAGTTCTGAGCTCATCAGCAGAATTAGACACTCGAAAAAAACAGATGGACGGAAAAGTAGCATGCCTTGACACATGTCTGAGCCTGTGATCTATAAACTGCCTACGCCATGTGAATGGATTTTAAATATGCTGACTGGGACACAGATCTACAACTGGGGCTTTTTCTAAACCTTAGTTAGTCGATAGCAACCCCATTAAACACACGACACAGGAACAAGCGAGTACTGTGGCCTGTAAGCCTAAAACTTCAATAACTCTTCCTCTTTTTTTCTGTTACAGGTCGTCATCACCACACAACTCATGTGTGGAGACCCCTGTTTTAAAACGTAAGAGCTCGTCTGCACTTATTTATCTATCCAGTTAATCATACTGAAGGTCTGAATATAACTTCAACTTGAAACGTGTAACGAAGGAAACGTTGACTTGTTTGTTATGTTTAAGTTTAGTCAACTATAAAACGTTGTAGTTGTGGTTACGGAGGAAGTTTGTACCTCACTTACAAAGTCTGCCTCTAACCACAGAGGAAAGTGTTCTCATTACATCCTGTCTGTCACTCAACTGAAAACACAGTTCTTGTCTGATCTTACAGCGGATTCACAGAGTTTAAAGTTATGTTTAAGGGCTGTAGCTGAGATCTTATCAGATGATCTTATCTGAAAGCTCATAACGCCTCACCCAGACATTGATCTGTCCGAACGCCGTCACAAGCAACAACTGACATGTGATCAGCTCAACCTGGGGGTTTATTTTCTCTTTTGTCAAGAGCTGCATGTAGAGCAGTTTGTCTCGAAGGACATGATGTAACAACGCAGTAACAACGCACTCCTGCCAAAGCCTCTACCATTGAAAACAGTTGGCGTTTTCAACCCACACAAGTCTTTCCCATTACTCTTTCATGCTCCATGTAATAATACACACAGTGCTGCCTAGGAGATGTCCAAAGTGTAAACTCAGCGATAGTCATTCTTCCCACCAAGCCTTAGTCACTGTGTGTTTATGACGAGCAAGAGGGATGACGTCTGTCACTATTAGTCTGCCTCTCCACCCTCATTCCTTTGTGTAACGCGGCATCTCAGGAGACAGAAAAGTGGTTTCTTGTGTAAATATCCGGGAGTTATAGACATTTATTCCTAATGTATAACTTGTTCAAAGAAGCTGTTGGCTTTGACATTTGCTTGCTGCTTTGTTTACATATCTGCAGTTTAGCTACAACACAGTATTTCTGTGTTCCACGACTGCAAACTAAAACCATCCATCGAGTTTGATATTGCAATATTTTTGCCATCTGTTCACCAGTTTAAGGGAAGAAAACTGAGGGTGAAAATGAGCACTTACAAAGAAATCCCACACATTTCTAGATAATGGCAAGCGTTACAATATCTGAATAAGATGTGTCAATCGACCACCCTGCTCCTCAGTAACATCTTCCCTGTGTTCCCTTCAGTCCGCCATCTACAGCCATGACTCTGGGAATCCAACAGGCTGAAGCAGAGAGTCTCCTTGAGGAGAGAAGGGGAGGAGACATATCACATTCACTCACTGGTATGTACGCAATCACTCCGAAGCTTAAAGGAGTTTGCAGTTACTTATGGCTAGATTTTAAGGTTAGGTTTCTCAGGTCTTGACAAAAGCAAAGCAGCAGCTTTTGTTGTAGACAGTAGTTACATGAAGAATCATTAGCAGTGTTTTCATTTCATCTTTTATTCACAAGAAGAATAACACTGGAGAAGCTAAACAAAGGGATTCATGTAGGGTTTTACCCTTAAGAATAACATAGCTGTTTGTTCATATTTACAAAATGTTCATAGCAAACCCTGTGATTTTAAAATGTCACCACTGAGTTTGTGTGTGTGTGTGTTTTATTTAGAAACTTCAGTAAAGTCGGTCTCAGTCCCAGAGGAGCTGGTAGCGTATGGTCACTCTAGAACACCAAGCTATGCGAGTGAGCAGTCAAAAATCTCAGGTACCAAACAAGACAAATATGTATTCCCTTTAAACAGAAGCAGCATTACTACCACACCAGTTTACACAAATCATAAATTTAACATTTTAATGTTCCCGTCTCGTAGGTTACAGTTCGAATCACTCCAGTTTAACAGATCTGTGCCACCGGAGGAGCGCTTCAGGTGGTTCTGCCTCCACAGGCATTGGCAGCATCCTCGAACCCAGCGATCAGCAGGGGGAGAGCAGGACCACTCCCCCGGTCTCTGCAAACTGTCACCACATGCCTGAACACCCCTCTACCCCTGCTAAATTTCCAAGGTAATGCTTTTCTTTCCTTCCTTTCTTCTCATGTTTCCTTTTTAACATATTTTCTATGCTTGTTTTGACCTTTGAGTTACTTGCTATATTAACAAATCTGAGGGTCAGACGTTCCATTTTCCACTAAATATATGGTGATATGTCTTTTGTTTCTCCATCCAGACATCCAGTAAAGCAGAACTCGATGGAGAATCAGCTGAAGAGAGTTGATGCCACCAGGGTGGATGCTGATGACATAATAGAGAAAATCCTGCAGAGCCAGGACTTCAGCCACGGCATCTTGGACTCCAGTGCAGAGGGTGTGTACGCCTAATCCTGTAACTTAGTGGACCGAAGGCGGACTTGGAAAGTTTCCTACCATCGTGTTGATGGGATCAAATTACTTGGAGGTGTTGCAATGCATCAATGCAACATCTTACAGGACTTCCTTCAATGAAGTATGCTCATTAATTTTTCAGGATGGCAAATTGTAAATTGAATGTCAATTTGGGCCATACTTAGATACTTACCAGCTTAGAAACTAAAGTATTACAAAGGTTAGATTGCATATAATGAATATGAATACCTGAAGGGCAGTTTAACCTCACTGATGGCTGAGGACACAATGTGGCTGCCATGATCCAAACTCCTTAACCAAAGACTTGATGAAGAGGGGAGTGATCAAGAAATGGTGACTCTCTATTTATTGAGACTGATGTTGCATTTTTTAAATGTTTTGCTTGACAGTGCGTCTTTTCCTCAACTATCAACTACTTCCATTGATGTTTCTTCAAAACATCTCCCTTTATTTGTCTATTATCATTTATTTTTAGAATTTCTAGGAACTGAGTGCGAGACATTTTCAAACCCTGACTGATTGGCGTGTGTGTGTGTGTGTTTTTCTGTTCCTACAGAGGAGGGGCTCAGCTTGTTTGTCGGTCCTGGTGGGAGTACAGCCTTGGGAAGCCAACATATGAGGTGGGTGTGATTACGTCACTGTGGATTGTGGTTGCTACGCAGCAGGTAGTTACTACAAATCTACATTCATTGCAAATATGCTAAATGGGGATTCTAATAAGGAATCTATTAACCACACGTCATGGTAATATGTAGTTAACAACATAGTTTCAGTTCTGCATGTTAAGGAATGCAGCAGCCAGATCAGATAACCACCCTCATTTCCGGCCATGTAACACATTGTGACTTTCTGTTTTAGGGTCGCAGCTGGAGCCTTTGAGCAGGTGGTGATCAAGCACTAGGCATTGGGGAAGCATGTCATGAGGGTGCCGTATTACATGATGCATGGGACACAAGACTGAGTTGAGGAGCTGCCATTAGAACTTGCTCCTGCCTCACTCCAGGGGATTTAATTTCTCTTATGCAATCCCTCTGCATCTGAGCTACAGTGTCTGTTGACCAGGAGAGCCCCCTAGTGTTCGAGGAGAGAAGGCCACATTTTGGTGACTGAGATTACTGTTGTACTGACATTTCTGTTCGTCGTCTTCTGTGAAAACTTAAGACTAGGGGTTGGTACTGTAATTCTACACATGTTGCTGGTTCATGGTAACGTATGAGCTGCAAATGGTTTTTTCCGTTATTTAAAAAAAAGGATGCTTGGGTATCCAACATGCTTTTACTTAGATGAGGTTGATTGTGTTGCACCATTTTACTTGTTCCATAAGAAGCTAGAGGGGGACTGTGTCCACTCCTTGAAGTTAACCCTTGAATTTAAGGTAATAGAAAACTGACATTTTGGAATTTCTCAAGTCCATGACAAATAAACACCTCGTTTCACCTGGTTGTGAGAGAGGATGACTGCATTTAAAATAGCATTATGTTTTTGTGTTTTGTACCTTTGGCATGACGGGTTTTTTTTGTGTTGTGCCTACATCTGTTCTCTGTAAAGTCAAAAGTAATGGATGGAATTTATTTTTTACACAGAATTTGTAAATGTGTCAAATCTACTAAAATGTATATTTGCTGCCAAAAAAGAAATCATATCTAAAGTATGTAAACTATGTATGTATTAAAAGTCAGACCTGTGGTGTTTTTAAGATGTCTATATGTTGTTTTTAAGATGTCAGAATGTCAATGTTGTGTTTAAGGCCAAATAAAAAAAAGGTAAATTTAAAAATATGCACTCTGTGCTGCATTTTACTAGTCTCTTTGCAGAAGGGGTGGAGAGGACATTTTAATTTGTTATTATTTAATTTGTATTTATTTACAAGCACAAGCATAACATATACAAATCAAAATGATGGCACATGGTATGGATAAGTTCAACAGATGTTAATCAAATAAGGGAAGGCCATTCTTCAAAAAGGCACCTAGGCTACAAATGCATTTCCTTATCTGATTGTAATAACATTAATTTAGGCATAGATGGATGGTTTAAATAATAATTTGGCAATTACATTTCTCTATCATTCATTATATTATTACATTCAAATAACAAAGGGTACTCATCCGTCAAGCGATGGTCATTATATAAGTTACAGATCCTCTGGTTTCTGTCCAGCCTTCATAACTTCCAGTGACCTTAGGACCTTAGGATTCTAACATTTACAGTTAAAGAAAATCAAATGAGCAAATTCATAATATTTTCTATTGTACTAACCTGGATGATCAGATCAAATGAAGAAAAAATGGAAGCTGAAAGTGGAATATATTGTTATTAAAATCGGATTCCCGTTTCATGTTATTTAAACTGAAATAACACTTTCGACCTACCATTTCCGGTTTAGGCAAGACAAACACATTTCAAAGTAAACGTCTACCTTGTACGTTGATATGCAAAGCAAACAAAGTGAACGTCTTTTAAAATGCGCCGTTATGTAATAAATAAAACACTCCATAGAAGCCTTGGATGTATGTGTTTGCGCAGTCATCGTTGGAACCAATGTGTCGTGTTCATACATGCTTTTATTTCCAGTCGCCTCGTTGCCGTATCGACGGTTAGACGGTCGGCCAGTTCACACCGCATTACCAACGTTACTGTTCCGGTTCCACCTCGCCACTGCACTCAGGCGCAACGACGGCGGGAAGTTGGTTTCACCGATTTAACCACGAATCAGCCGCGATTAACAGGACGAACTTGTTAACGATCGACATCTCAACATATTGTGTTGATGGATCTGTAATCGGAAATACGCTAACGGTACAAACAACTTCGCGGCGTGGGATTCAGCTAACATGGCTAACGTCGGGAACCAGCTACCAACACAGGCCGTTAGCAAGCCTGCACCAGGAAAACATGGAAATGTATTGCCCCTGTGGGGCAACGAAAAGACAATGAACCTCAATCCAATGATTCTTACAAACGTGCTGTCTTCGCCGTATTTCAAAGTTCAGCTTTATGAACTAAAGACGTACCACGAAGTTGTGGACGAAATCTACTTCAAGGTAATGTTAGCTAATGCTAAGCCGCATGCTAGTTAGATAACAACTGTCCAGTCAAGCTAGCGGTGTGTGGTAGCAATGTATTGCTAGTGCGGTCGTCAAATAACAAGGGGGTTGTATAGCGCTAGTGTAAACTTAATTTTAGATCTCGGAAAGAAGGCTTCTTATCACACATGGTAGCGCACGGAAATGTAACGTCAGCGCCCGTATTTGTGAGCTAACCCTAGCTAGCGTTAGCGGCCATGCTACCGGTAATTAACACACGGTGCCGTTAGTTAGCCGCCGCTGTAAACCCACAACAGGCAGGTCCCGTTTACACACAATTACCGTTGGTTTAATAGTTGTAGTAACGTTACTGTGCATTTGGTAACGTTAGTTTAAAGACTTAAAGTCGGAACTTAAAATTGGGCGGTTCGTTGTGTTTACGACGTGTGTGTGATTTTATATATATATATATATATATATACATACACACGCGCTAAAGTTAGCTTTATGTGCCTACAGGTGACTCACGCTGAACCCTGGGAGAAAGGAAGCCGAAAGACTGCAGGCCAGACTGGAATGTGCGGAGGGGTAAGTGAGAAGTACGTGCTTTTTATATACCCCATTTCCCCCCCCTCCCTCTACTTTACCCTACCAGTCAGGAGGACGGTTTACTAGTAGTATTTACGTGATGCATCAGTACCGAGTATACTTCACTACACAGAGCTGTGTATGGTCAGTCTTTATGAATGTGTTTACTGTGAATAATGGACAATGATGTGTTTTTTCATCCTTATTAGGTGCGTGGAGTTGGGACCGGTGGCATTGTGTCGACAGCTTTCTGTCTTCTATACAAACTGTTTACTCTCAAGTTGACTCGCAAACAGCTCATGGGTCTGATCACTCACACAGACTCTCCATACATCAGAGCACTTGGCTTCATGTACATACGGTATGATTTATAGTTCGAGATCGGCACATTTGACCACCATAAATCTTCTATGTATATAATTTTTTCTTTTGATTTTACTTGCAAATATTCTGTGTATTACTAGATATTTTGAACATTTTGGTTAAGACATAATTTTGATTGTGGAATTTCCCGCTTTTTTTATTTTTATTTTATTTTATTTTTTTAAGATTATTTTTTCGGCTAGAGCGCCATTCAAGCCTCCCCAGGCCGCCCCAATCATTTTTAATCTTAAAGTAATTTTTTTTAATTGAAAACATAATTTGAAAGGCAAAACCTTATTGGCAACAACATCATCATAACATCCAGTGAGTTATTAGATGATAATATTGTACCAATATGCTACTAAAAAAATTGTAATATGTATACGGGAAAATAAGTGTATTATTGGAACATGTCCATAAAACCAATTTAAATTGTAATGTTTAATATGGTTCTGTGATGCAAAAGCTCATATTGTGCTCTCTGTTTTGGTCTGCCTCAGATACACTCAGCCCCCAGCAGATTTGGTAGAATGGTATGACGGCTTCCTGGATGATGAGGAGGTATGTCACCTCGGGTAATAATTTGATGTTTCTTTCTCTCCATTAAATACAAAAAACACACGAAAAGCTCTCCACCCCCCCCCCCTCCTTGTGATGCTCATAGCTGATTTTTCACCTTTGCCTTCATTTGGCTTAATTGTCCCCAGTTTTTGTCCTTTAAACTTGAGTAGCTAGGTTACTTACTCACTTCTCTGCTGCTGATTTTTTTTCAGGGTAAGTACCGCATATAATAATGAGTACATCTTTTAGTCAACGTGATGTTAAGGCATGCCCTTTGTTTTTCACAAGCTTTTATAAGGACTTGTTGCACAAAACTAAATTTGGTATCATTCATATGGATATGCACTCAAACAGACAAACACAAAATGTATAAAACATGTCAACTGTTGCATAAATCTATTGATGTTACCATAATTAATTAGACTGTAATTTGATAAAAGGCTGTGCAGCCAGGCCTCCATTGATGTTCTGTTGCATTATATTTGAATTGATCATATGAAATTCTACCCAACTGGTTAATTCCCCTGTTTTTTTCTTTAGATGCCCATTGTGCAGCAGGTGAATTGGATATTGTATCTCACCACTGTTGGGTTGCGTGTGTGAGTGAAAAGCGGCTGTTCTCTACCATATAAAGTCGATAACTCTTCCATTGGTGTGAATTTTGCCTCCCTCCTCCGATCTGTGCTTACACTGTGGGCAATTTGTATCCTCCCACGGGCCTTTAAGAGTTCATTGTGCTTTCGGGAGACTGAAGGAAGCGAAGGCTTCTCTCTCATTTGGCCCAATGAGGATGTGTCACAATGTTCACTGATGCTGCTCTCCCTTCCCTTCATTTCTGGTCTGTAAACAGTAGATGCAAACCGCTTTCTGCACATGCTGATTTAACCAGACGATGTAAAGGAAAGGGGGGTGGATCCTATAAATCAAATACCATTTGCTTGATTATCAAAGCTCACACTGTAAATACAGACTCCAGGGACTACCAGACAGTTTAGATGAGGCAAGCTGTTTTTATCTTTATAGTTTTGTTTCCTCTGTAACTATCAAAGTAAAGCCAGGCATAATTGATTGTGAGTGATTAAGCTAGATGAACAGAGGTGAAGGTTCAGTGCTTGGTCATCACAAATTGCTTTTTGACTTGAGGCAAGATTGTAAAAGCGATCAGATTTACCTGCTTCCTGCCTGTGTGTGCTAATTAAGATTTGCTGTGGCTTTTTCCCCACCGTTTGAATGTAGGAACTCGATGTGAAGGCAGGAGGTGGCTGTGTGATGACAGTCGGAGAGATGCTGCGCTCCTTCCTGACCAAACTGGAGTGGTTCTCGACTCTGTTCCCCCGTATCCCGGTGCCCGTGCAGAAGATTATTGACCAGCAGATGAAGGCTAGGCCTCGTAAAGTTATTCAGAAGGAGCCGCAGGAGGAGGAACCCATAGAGGCAGAGGCAGATGCAGGGAAGCAAGGGGAACGGCGCCACTCCAGGTAAAGGTTCAATACATTTTCTGGTTTTGTCCCAGATTTAACAGTGCAAACTATGCATGTAAATTAGAAAACTTCTGTTACCCTGACTCTGCACTCTTCAATTATTCAGATTTAGGTAGGTTATGTAAACTAATTTATAAGGGCAAAAAGTTAAATTGCTTGAAGCTGATGTTACCTTTCTTGCCAGGACACCCAGGGGGACACCAAGCCCCCGAAGGTCACCCAAACGGTCAAGGAGCAGGAGCCACCACCGCGAGAAAGAACGCCACAACCCCAGCTTCGACCGAGAGCTTGAGAGGGAGCGTGACCGCCAGAGGAAGGAGAGGGACGGCAGGGATGGCAGGGACGGCAGGGACCGGGATAGGGAGAGAGCGGACCGAGGTGACAGGGAGAGACGACGGTCCCGCAGTGCAGACAGGAATCAGGACCGGAATCAGGACAGGAATCAGGACAGGAATCAAGACAGGAATCAGGACCGGCGCGAACGCGGTGGCAGCCGGGAACGAAGGAACGAACGCAGGGACAAAGAAAGAGATGGTGGGGATGAGAAGAGCAGGAGGAAGGACAGGGAACACCATAAAGATAGAGGCGTAGAGAGGGAGAGGTCCAAGGATAAAAAGAGCAGGGGAGAGACCGATGACAGGAGGCATAAAGAGGACCGGGAGAGGCACAGAGAAGAGAGGAAGGCCAAAAGGTCGAGTCGGAGTCGAAGCAAGGAGAGGAAGCACAAAAGTGGGGGAGAGGAGAAGAGCAAGAAAAGCAGAGATGGAGACAGGGAGAGAGACGGAGAGCAGCGTTCTCACAAGCGTAGCGGTAGCAAAGAGAGGAGCCATCATCGAGAGTCCAGTAATGACCATAGTAAACATAGTGAACGCAGAAGGAGTCAGAGCGCTGAGTAAATGTCGCTCCCAGCAATATTACTTCTTCTACTCCTGTGTTTTTCTTCCTTTTTTCTACCCAGTTGTTTGGTCTGTCACTTGTGCTAAAGATATGGAATGTCAGCACATTGGGCTTCTGCAGTTGTCGTCTTTGGCCATTGTAATGTTGCTTTACTTTTATGTTTTTCTGCCTTTTTCACTCCCCATTAGACCAGTTAGTGTTCACTTGAAATTTGAGAAGTGGCTAAAATGGCATTTTAATTTTCTACGGTGCGTTCGTCTGCACTCTGAGGATGTGGGTTTGTACATACTGTGTTGGAGGCTGTCTACACACGATCAATGGTTGCATTGCTTGCTGCGTCAGGTGCAGTCGGTGCTGAAAGCTCAACTCAACACTTTTCGTATCATTTATGTAATGTATAAAGAACTATTTTCAGGCGGTACAAAAGCCAAAACATATTTTTAAATTTGACTAATATTACAGTGCATTGATTGAGAAATTGTTTATATTCAAGCGTGTTGGTCAGCTGTCTTCTGATTGATGATGCTTTGAAGGGTCACAAGTAAATGTTGAAGTCCAAATTTTAGGGTTGCAGTGATGTGGATCCACGTCTCAGCATGAAGCAATGCTGTCCATAGTGGTGTGTAGACAGTATGAGAATGTTTTAATCCTCGAAAGGCCAACTGCAAAGGGTAATTTTTACCACACACACTGAGCCCTGCCTGTGATGTGTTTGGGTTATTGCTCTGTTGCGTTTTGTTTTCTAATAAAACACTTTTACAAACGACACGTCTTCTTGTTGTGAAAGAAAAGGTGGTGATGTCATACGAGCACAGAGTCCCATAGAAATACAGTCATTGACTTTAGACACAATGGGTGAAAGAAAATAATAGTTTTATTAAAATGTCAGAAAAATAATTTCCATATTAAAAATACATTTAGTGGTAAAAAGTAAATACTCTGGATATGTTAAACACTTCCTGATATATTAACTTTAAATATTACTAACACATAATTTACAAAAGTGATTAAAGCATAAAAAACCAAGAGGAACAAAGCCCCAGATATAAAAACAAACATATTTATAACCTTAACCAACAGCAGATGACATATAAATTGTCCATGGCAAGCCAGCAGAAATGTAAATTCCAGAGCACAATTAAAAATGAATTCCCGCGTTCCACCAGACCCCAAATTGTTGCATAATTGTACATTCTGACGTGTCGAACCCTCACATTTTACGGGAGACGTGTGCAGACCTCCAACGTGTTTCCCTATTGGGAAAGCCCCCGTCCTGTTCGCACACACACAGGCACCGACTCCGGTCCTCTGGTGGACTCGTCCTCGGCCGACACGGTGAAACAGTAGGCCGAGTCCGCGTTCAGATCAGGGAGAATGATGCTCTCGCTCTGCACCGTGATATTCTCTGGCTCGCTGGCGCTGCCTTGCTCCCTGATGACCAGTCTGTACTGGGAAGCTGCAGCTACTCGAGGCCACTCGATGTAAACGACTGTTGGCATTACATGTGTGACGTTCAGCACGGGAGCCGAGGGGCCTCCTGTTGGGGGAAAACAAGCCACCGTTGAGAAGTACGTCCTGGCTTCACATCAGACTCGTTTGTGTAATAAATGAGGTCAGGTTTACTATTACTTTATATCAGTTTTGGAACATCTGTCCTGAAATACAAACTCACCATTCCCTGCCACTTGCCCACTGAGATCTCTCCTCCTTCGGCCTTGCGTCACCACTACAGAGAAAAAACTTCAATTAGTTTGTTTTAAAACAGTAAAAATGTCTCAAATCTTTCCGCAGCATCCTCGCCACGCTGAAAACGCAGAGCTCCTACCGACGCGTGTCGCTTCACTCTCTCCAGCTGTGTTGCTGGCTGTGGTCACCAAGTTGGTGGAGGCGACGTTGGACAGAGAGCAGGACAGCGAGGCCGTGCTGCACAGCTGGGCTCTCGGCGTGGCACTGTCGTCGTACACCGTGTACGTGGTGGCGAACACGGACGCGTTCCACGAAACCGTGGCGAAGGAGCTGTTGCCACTATACTCCACGTCCGACGGGGGGCACGGAGCTGCGAGAAGAGAAATGGGAGTTTGTCGAAACATCAGAAAACAACAAGTGACCTTTTTCCACTGCAGATGTTTTGACTCAGTTCTCTCACAACGAAGTCTACTGCCAAGGAACTGGCATTTTGGCTTCAGTTAGATTACTATAAATGAAGAAAGATACTCTGCTATGATGAAGACGTGTCTCCCCAGCCAAAGGCCTGAAGTGCAACATGTCAGAACTGTGACCTACCTGTTGTGTTACTGAGAGCCACGGATGGCTCGCTGGTCCCGACTGCGTTCCTGCTCTGGACCGTAGCGGTATAGGAGGAACCGCAGGGGAGAGGAATCTCAAAGTATGTCGTGCTCGTCCAATAGGAAGAGAGATCGAACTGGGCCTGGCTATCTCCCAGCAGACTCCCTGTTAACTTCAGCTTGTACTCGATGTCTCCACAGGGGACCTGGGACCAGCTGAAGCGCATCGCTTGGATCTCCATCTGCATCGGCATCAGCTGCACCTCCAGGGCGTCTGGAGGACAGGGAGCTGAGGGAGAGGAGGGTGTCAGGTGTTAGTCCATTTAAGTGCAACATGGTTGTTGAGTCTTACTTGCAGCTCTTATACCTGCTCCAGTCTGCACCGGGTCGCTGAAGGAGCTGTTGCATGTCCCGTCTGAGGCCTGGACAGACACATTGTAAACGGTTCCACAGTCCAGACCCTGGATGGTGCAGGTGGGATCTGTGCTGTGGCAGTACAGCATCTCTCCGTTTCCAGCCTGGGCACAGCCGTAGTAGTCTACAGCGTTATCGCTCGGTGTCCATGACAACAATGCAGACTGGTTGTTACAGTAGGACATAACCGAGAGACCATCGGGCTGGCAAGGACCTGGACAGAAAAGAAAGAGGCAGCTGTTGAAACTAATAACATTGAGTCATGTTTTGTCAATGTTCATACACTGGTATGCTCCAGGCCTGTTGTATATGAACACACACACCTGTGTGTAGCGTGGTATTCTGACTGGCCTGGCTGGAGCAGTTCTCGTGGCTGGCGGTCACGACGACGGTGTACCGCCGGCCACAGTGGAGCTGCGACACGCTGCAGTTACTGGCGCTGCTGTTGCAGGTATGCACGTGTCCGTCTGCACCCGTGGCGACGACGTGGTAGGTTTCAGCTACAGGAGAGGGGTCCCAGGACACCAGCGCACCGTGGTCCACGCAGGCGCCGTTTACCACCACGTTGCTGGGCGGACACGGCTCTGTGGAAAAGTTAGGGAACAAGGTTATGTCTAGTGTTTCTGCATAGCATCACAGTTTCACAGCATTTTGAATGTTGATAACAGTTGGTGGGTTGTTTGGTCACTGTTTATCAAATCCACCCCGACACAGTTCTGATGAAAGTGTTTGAGTCTTAAACCTTTTATGCATAATATCTACAGATGTATTTTAAACTGTATTTTTTGGTCATTTAGTCAAAAACACTTATTGTGGAGACATGATAAAGATTTAAAGCCACATTTTCATGGGTAAAATATAGTCTCATACTCATAAATCCCAAATAAATGACATGTTATGATGCTACGGTTCTTTCCTCCTGAGCTAGTATTTGAAAAGATGCTACGTAATGCACGCCAGGAAAAAGAAGATCTGTATACCCATGCTAATTCTGTACGGTGGGCTTCTTAATCCGCTGCACTGGTCTGAGGAAGCAGCAACGATGACGGTGTAACGCAGGTCGCATCGTGCTCCGTGGAGGTAGCAGCTGGTGCCGGTGTTGTTGCAGGACAGGTAGGTGTGGTCGTTGGCTTCTGCTGTGGCGGTGTACACGGTGTTTCCCTCGCCACCCTCCATCAGATCCCACAGGACGAGGATGGATGAGTTGTGGCACTGAGCGACCGCGGTGATGCCAGAGAGGGAGCAGGGGGCTTCGGGGGAAGAGACAGGGTTCATGAACTGATTCTGCAGCATGCGTGAGGCTCTGTTTTATCAGGGTTGCTTTAAATTGTTACCTGTCTGCAAGTCGATGGTGGCGCTCGGCTCGCTCTCACATTTGCTGTTTTTACCAATAACGCTGAAGTTATAAAGCATGCCACAAGCCAGGTCCTCCACCTCACAGGTGGTGTTGGAGGAGGTGGTGCAGTTGGCCATGTAGTCCCCTTCGCCTACAGCCAACACCGTGTAACTGTCCGCCCCTGGAGCAGCGTCCCATGATATCCACGCAGAGTTGGTCACACAGTCGAGGTGGCCTCTGACTCCCTGAGGCTGGCAGGGAGCTAGAAAAACAGGAAACACGGTTAAATTGGTGAATGGATGAACTCTATGCACGGATGGGGGGCTTTTGAAGTCCACGTACCTGACATGATGCTGTGGGTCTGGCTGTGCCGGCTGCGGCAGGCGCCTCTGACGGAGGTGACCTGAACCATGAATGTAGTTCCACAGGTCACATTGCTGAAGGAACACGCAGCGTTTGTGGTGTTACAGGACTCGGTCCGTCCTCCGTTGTCGGCAACGACTGACGCCAGAAAGTAGTCCGCTTCTCTGACGGCGTCCCAAGAAATCGTCATGTCGTTTGAGGAACAGTTGACCTCGGCACTCACATTCTGAGGCGGGCAGGGGGCTGCGGATAAGGAGACGTTTTAAGTTGAAAATGTTTTGTATACACAGCAGGAAAGTATAAAACTAACGCTCTTTCCTCTCTCACCTGAGTTGACCATCAGAGCCTGGCTGGGGACACTAGAACAGCTGTCGTCCATAGCCGCTACCTGAACGGCGTAGCGGATGCCACACGTGATGTTGCCGAGGCTACAGCTGAGGCCAGAGGTCTGGCAGCTGGCGTTGCTATGACTACTCAGGGCCGTCACCGAGTACTGTATGGCACCTCGACTGGCAGACCAGGACACGACAGCGGTGTTGTTGGAACAGTCCATCACCGCTGACACATTCATGGGAACACACGGCACTGCAGATTGGGGACAGACAAGTGCATGATGGGTAAAAAAAAAAGTTCATCATGTTGAACTCAAAGCTCAGCAATAATGAATGTCTTTATATGTAGGAGTGATACAATTAAGATAATTTAGATATTGTTATATACTGTATATTTAATTAAAATATATCATCTGGATAAAATTAGATCACAAAGTATAAAAAGAGTATAAAATGGTCGTAATACAGGCATGCTACAGATGTTTCAGTTCACTCAATTGGCGCCTAAAAATAAAATAAAATATAATTGGTTGGCAACAAACAATGAAGATTCTGCATGAAAAATGTTTAATTTGATAGATAATTTTAGAACCTCTCCTGGTTATATGTAATTGGTTTTATATGTTGCATCCTCCAGTAAAACATTCTGTAGGAATGAATAAAAGCAGGGAAGTGAATTATTCCGGTGAGCTCAGTGACTTTTATCGGCCTACTTTAAAACCTCACCTGACTGCAGACTGGTGGTTTGACTGGCGGTGACGTTACACTGCTGGTTGGAGGCCGTGACTGACACGGTGAAGTTGTGCCCACAGGTCAGGCCGGGCACGCTGCATTCATTAGAGTCAGACATGCACGCGTCTGAGATTCCAGTGTCGGTCTGCATGGCGGCGGTGTAGTAGTCTGACCCATTGCTGCCTTGCCAGGTTACCATGACGATGCCAGAGAGACAGTCCTGCATGGTGGAGATTCCTCCAGGTGGGCACGGCCCTGGGAGAAGCAACGGTAAAGTTAATGAGGGATCCGTTCAAAGTGAACTAAGCTCATATGAGTCTGGAACGTACATGTGTGTAGGGACGCCGCTGTGCTGGCGTTTCCAGAACACAGCTGGTTGTGAGGTGTGACTCTTAGGCTGTAGTTTTGTCCACAGTTCAAGTCAGAGAAGTGAGCTGTGGTGACATTAGTGGTGAGCCCAGCTGTTTGGTTTCCCGCCTCGCATGACACCACGTACGAGTCCGTCCCGTTACTGGCGTCCCAGCTCAGAGAAACCTCTTTCATATCACAGTTCACCGTGGCGGCCAAATTCTGGGGCACGCAGGGACCTGGAGGAAACAAGGAGGATGGAAGTTAAAACAGAGAGCTTGGTGGAGCCGACTTCTGTGGTTCTGTAAATGCATGTGCTGATTAATTTACTCATTAATCATCACCCCCTAATTATTTCCCTTGGATAGAATTTCACAGGGAAATACTGTAAAAATGTCCTTGAAGGAAAAGCTTGATTTAAATTTCATGTTTTGCTTCAACTGACTTTCTGTTCACTGACTAAAGGCTAAAAATGAGTAGCAATCACTGAATGAATGTACTGGGTTTACTAACTGAACACTGTCTATATTTCTCCTATAACTGGTACCAAATTACAGTTTTGCCTTATTGATATATTGATATATATATTGATATTATTACTCATGTGGATGACGGAGCTGTTGCTGGGCAGGCTGCTGCAGTTGCCATCCTTTGCTCTCACTACAACAGTGTACTCCTCTCCACAGTGGAGGTCGTTCCAGGTGCAGTAGGTGGCGTTGGTGTGACACGGGTGGGTGTGGCCATCGAGCCCAGTTGCTACGGCAACGTAAGATTCAGCACCATCGCTCGGCCCCCAGCTGACAGAGCCCACGTTGAACTCGCACTGTGTGTAGGTCGTCACATGGCGGGGGACACATGGAGCTGGAGAGAGAGGGAGGCGGTGAACTCAGAGAGTGTGACAGGAGTTGTGCGTATCGTTGTGTATCGTGGTGTAAGAACATACCGGTTTTGAAGACGGCAGAGCTGCTGGAGACGCTGTCACACTCGCTGCCTTGTCCTTGTACGGTGACATTGTAGTCCTGTCCGCACGGTAGAGCAGCCGTCAGAAGGGTCTGGGTTGTATTGTGGATCTCCACGTATCCGAGGCTCCCTGCGGCCGTTACCAAGTAATTCACCACACCGCTCGCTTGGTGCCAAGAGATTTGGACCGTCTCACTCTGACAGAGCGCCTGAGCAGATACAATCACAGGCTGGCAAGGCTCTGAGGGGAGCAGGAGTAAAACAAAGAGAGAGAAAAAGGGGTTCAGTAAGTGTAGCAGTCTACCAGCAACGAACAGGGTCTGCAGATTACAACAGAACCGTTGATTCATTGATTAGCATTTTGAAATTGCATCTCGGGCTATTTTCTCAAATGTGAGGATGCTGCCTTTCAATGATTTCTTCTGACATTTTACTGACTGTTTGATTGAGGATAAGCAACACCTAAACGTTGCAGCTGGTAGAGCTCGATTCAACTCTTTATATACTGTTAGGTCATTTAATGTATAAAACTGAAACTAATTCATAAAATTGCCATGTATCTAAAGCTAACAAAGATAGAATACTGATGTGCAGCTACTTTTGTCCACTGAATAAGAAGAGTACCTGTTTGGATGAACACAGTGCTGCTGGCTTGGCTCGAGCAGCCTTGACTGTGTGCTGTTACAGTAATGTTGTACGTCTCTCCACACTCCAGGCTGGCGAACTGACAGGTAGCACCTGTGGAGTTACACGTCTGCACCGCCCCCCCTGATGACTTAACGGCGCTCGCCACGTACAGGTCAACGTCAGACCTCCCCTCCCAGGACAGGGCTGCGGTGCGGGAGCCACACTGCAGGTTGACAGCCACACGCTGAGGAGGACAAGGACCTAAGAAGAGGATGAGGGTTAAATCTGCAACATGGAGAAACCTCCAGGAATGGTTGCCACTTGGTGAGGATTTTACTATAAACACTCACGCATGGTGAGGTTGGCGTGCATCGGCGCCGTGAGGTTGCACTGTTTGTTGCTGGCGGTGAAGCTGAGGTTGTATGTTTCCCCACAACTTAAACCTGTCACGTTACAGCTGTTCTGCTGAGTCGCACAAAGAGTCTCAAGACTTCCGCCGACGATGGCCATCAGGGAGTAGTTGGCCGCGTCATGAGTGGCATTCCAGGACACGAAGGCAGCGCCATCAGAGTTACAGTCGACCTCGACCTCGACCTCTCTGGGCAGACATGGAGCTGAGGAGACAGCAGGAGTAGGTATATGAATTGATCGCAATAAAAAAGGGAAAATGACAGAAAATGACATGTCTGTATGTCTGTACCTGATGTAAGAGAAACCATGGCGCTGTCAGAGCTGTTGTACTGCACACCCAGCGCCTTCACACACACGTTGTACACCGTGCCGCACATCAGTCCTGAGACAGCGCAGAACGTATCGGTGCCGGCACAGGAAGCGGAGTGGCCATTTTGGTTGTGGTAGTAGGCCACATAGCCCACGGCGAGGTCGCTCTGCTGCCAGGAGACCGTAGAGGTGAGCTGTTCACATGTAACGCTGGCTTGAACGCTGGTGGGCGGGCAGGGTTCTGCATGGAGGGAAAACACACACATTTAAACATGAAAGCCATACCTGCATGAAGTGAAATATCTGAATCATTCTGCCCCCGATCAGATGACAAACCTGTCATGAGGCGAGCGGCTTCTGAAGTCACAGTGCTGTTGCAGGCCAGGTTTCGTGCCATCACAGTGACGTTGTAGATCTGACTACACTGCAGGCCGTTCAGGGAGCAGCTGGTGTCGGTGGTGTTACAGGTGACCATCAAGCCCTGGTCGGTCACAGCCTGGACAGAGTATGAGCCGGCACCTCTCGCTGCCCCCCACATCACCTGGGCCGTGCTCACATTGTAGTGGACGGAGAGATTCATGGGGGTGCAGGGCTCTGGAGGGAGAAAGGGTTAACTTAGTGGTACTCACAATCAACGCTACAAAAACACACACAAGTGAACACGCTGTACCTGTGGTAAGGTGTCCTGCCATTTGAGCAGTGATGTTGCAGGTATCTCCCAGAGCCATCACGGTGACATTATACGCCTCTCCGCAGTGCAGGGAGCTCAGCTCGCAGTTGGTGTGGTTGGTGGAGCAGCTGGTGGTGCGTCCTGATGAATCTGTAAGCTCAGTAACGTAGGACAGGGCTCCAACGCTCGGCTGCCAGGATACGGTAGCAGAGTGGGCCTCGCAGTCCATAACGGCTTCGATGCTGTTTGTCTGGCATGGCGCTGTGGGATTTGGAAGAATACGACTTTACATTTACATCTGTAATACACGTAAATCTACATACTGTACACGGGATGTGTCTTTACCTGATGCAAGCGTGGTCACTGTGCTGTAAGAGCTGTTGTACTGCCGACCCAAGGCCTTGACCCAGACCTTGTACACTGTGCCACACACCAGTCCCGACACGACGCATTGGGTATCCGCGTCTGTTCCAACGCATGACGTCTCGTGGCCGTTCTGGTTGTCCAAGTGGGCGACGTAACCCACGGCGAGGTCGCTCTGCTGCCAGGAGACAGTCGCAGTGAGTTGGTCACACAGCCGGCTGGCCTGAACGTTGGTGGGTGGGCAGGGCTCTGAATGAAGGGAAAACACACACATTTAGAAAAAAAACAACACATCACATACTGTAAATATCGACACACAAATCTTTTCCCGATCAGAAGACGAACCTGTCATGAGAACGTGAGTCTCAGAGATCACAGTGTCACAGGCCAGGTTTCGTGCCGTCACAGTGACGTTGTAGATCTGACTACACTGCAGGCCGTTCAGGGAGCAGCTGGTGTTGGTGGTGTTACAGGTGACCATCAAACCCCCGTCGGTCACAGCCTGGACAGAGTATGAGCCGGCACCTCTCGCTGCCCCCCACATCACCTGGGCCGTGCTCACATTGTAGTGGACGGAGAGATTCATGGGGACGCAGGGCTCTGGGGGGAGAAAATATACAGTATGACAAGGATCTTGCATCATCTCTTCTATATTGACTTAGCAGTGATATTTTCCTGGTCTACTCACCTGTAGTGAGCACGGCGGGGGCACTGGCAGGGCCAGGGCAGCCGGTGTGCATGGCCTCCACAACAACAGAGTACTCCTGTCCACACACCAGGTTGTCAAGGTAACAGGATGTGCCCATCTCACTGCAGGAGGAGTTGTGTCCATTCATGGAGGTCGCCTGGACGCTGTAGCCTGTAGCTGCTGCTGCGCTTCTCCAGGTGACCATAGCGTTTTGTGTCGTACAGTTGAGTTCAGCTGACACATTGGTGGGAGGACATGGGGCTGGAAAAGGACAGAGAGAGTGATGGACACGAGGAACACTTACATAATAACGACACTAAAATTAAAGACATTGTTTTGACATTTTGGAAATTAAGTTTATTTGTGAAGATTGACACCACTATGTATATACACTAAATATGAAGCCACCGCTAGCACAGGCATGTACCGTGTATCTCTGCAACTACAAGGTCTATTGGAATAATCTTGGTATCATATGAAAGGTAACACTTGTGAGATTTATGCAGAGGTGTATGCATTAGAATGTTATTGGATCCATGAGCGTCGCCACCATGTCGGAACCCCCTGACTGGATCAGATTAAATGAAGATGGAACAGCAGAAATCAAAGATTTCATTCCCACCTAACACACTATACTTTTAGGGTGAATATTCATTGGGAGAATCCATATCAGACACAAGAGCAATACCTGCACAAACTGATACCAATAACGTATACAAGTCATTTAATTTATTTAACATGACACTATAGGTATTCATTCCTAATTATCATGACTGACAACTGTTGAAAAATCAACCAATCTGAGCTCTACTTGTACTATTTTCCCTAAAGGGCCGGCTGTCCTGCCACGTAAATGGATGCAAACGCCACAGAAATGACCCAACGCCGCACGGAGCCTCGATACGACCTCAAACACACAGAACAGCAAAGGTAAGACATTGATTTGTGGTTGATGAAGTTGAGTTCATTTTTGTCTCTTCTTCGGCTGCTCGTTCAGTGAGTTTTGGTGGTTTGAGTCTGTGGAGTCTTTCATATTGATATATCATTTTGCTACTTTAGCCGCTTCTGTTTCGCGCTAATTTAGTTGTTTGGTTTGGACTTCGGTTTCATTTTATATGTCAAATAATATCGTCTGGGTAAGATGAAAATATGGCTACATGTTTAATATATCCTTATCTTAAATCAGTTTGTTGCTAGCTGTGTCCACCTGTTTCCAATCATTTTTGCTAGGCTAGGCTAGGCTAGGCTAGGCTAGGCTAGGCTAGGCTAGGCTAGGCTAGGCTAACCGGATGCTGACGGTAGCTTCCTTTTTAGCGTGCAGACATGACAGTCAGCAAGTGAGCGAATTGGTGTATTTCCGGTTTGAAATGACACTTTATCTATTTATTTATTTATTTATATCGGGCATGTCACTTAACAAACTGTGTCTCTGAGGAATGGTTATGAAAGTAAACTGAATCAGCATACCACTGAGCTTGTCTATAGGAGGGCTCATCCCGCTCATGCACACGTTGGTGTGTCCCATCACAGTGAAGCTGTAGAGCTGACCACAGCTCAGGTCCAGGAAGGAGCAGCTGCTGCTCCCGGTGGAGTCACAGGTGGAGTTGACGCCTGAAGCAGACGTGGCTTTAACGGTGTAGTTCTGAGCTGTGCTGCTCTGCTGCCACTTTACTGTCATGACGTTGCTGCTGCAGTTCTGGTCCACGCTGGTGTTCTCAGGTTTACAAGGAGCTGGAGGGTGGAAAGCAGACGGGCATTTTCATTGAAATCTATCACTCATCTTCTCCAGCAAACATGATTAATTTAAAGTTGTTGCACATGAAAGCGCTGCACTGACCAGACTGGACCTTGTAGTCGGAACCAGCGATGATATCGCAGTGGATGGAGGAGGAGGTGACAGCCACCTCGTAGACCTTGCCACACTGCAGATCGTGAATGGAGCAGGTGTTGGATGTGGAGTTGCAGGAGGCCCTGTGGCCGTCGTTGCTGATGGCCCAGGCGGTGTAATCGTCTGAGCCTGAGGTCTGTGTCCAACTCACATTCATCACGTTGCTGTTACACTGTAATGTGGCTAAGACGTCGTCTGGGAGACAGGGGGCTATGGGAGAGAGTTTGTTAGTATATATATATATATATATATAAATATATATGAAGTGTTGTGACTCATGACTCAGAGTCATGATTGGTCACTATTTCATTTTCATTAGACATTTCTGGGAAAAGGTCCTCGTCCTTATATCTTACCAGAGTCAAAATTAATGTCGGCATGTTTGCTGCTGTTGCAGCTTCCCGTGGAAGCCACCAGCGTAGCCGAATATGACCGGCCGCAGTGAAGTTTCACACAGCAGGAGGCGTCCACGGAGGTACAGGATGCTACATGGCCGTGCTCCCCTGTCACCTGAACAGTGTAGGAAGCTGCTCCACTGCTCTCTGACCAGGAGAAAGTCCCGTTGTTTGTCCCACAGTCCACATGAGCAGTAAAGTTGGTTGGCTCACAAGGGGCTTGAAAGAGGAGAAAAACTGATTTAGAATCATGATCTTTTTTTTTTTTTACTCTACTGCAGCAGGGATAAAACTCTTGCAGATGTTGCCATAGAAACGCATCCTACCTGTGCTTATTTCTATGGGTGGACTGTAGATGCTGCGGCAACTTCCATCCCATGCTGCGATGCGGAAAGCATATCTCTGTCCACACAGCAGGCTGGTCAAGGTGTGTGAGGTATTAGAGGTAGTGTGCCATGAAGGAGGGAGTGTGCCACCTATGCTGTCTGTTTGTAAAGTGTAATTGGCCCCGGACACCGGACTCTGGTCCCATGTGAGGGTCAGTGTGTTGGTATCACAGCTGACTTGGCCCGTCAAGTTCGTAGGCGGACACAAACCTAGGATCATACAGAGGGAAATTGATTTTTTAAAAGTGTCTCTAAACAATCCCCATATCTATGTTTCTGTGTTTTGGCCGTTTCCTCTCACCTGTTCTCAGCTGCACGGCGGAGCTGGGCTCGCTCCAGCAGCCCCTGTCTACAGTTACAACAGTAACGGTGTAGGTTTCCCCACAGTGGAGGTCAGTGAAATTGCATGAGCTGGAATAGTTTGAGCTACACGTGTGATTGTGTCCATCATCTGCAGTTGCTACTGCTATGTACATCTCAGCCCCTGTTACATGAGACCAGGAGACGGTGCTGTCCTCGCACGCTGGAGACACAGACACATTACTGGGAGCGCAAAGACCTGGTGAAAGGGGAAGAATAATAGGGTTTAATATTGTCTCTCTGAGCTGAACTGGAAGGATGTTTTTAGAGTTATGATTTATGCTGCACCTGCTTCAAAGCTGTAAACTGCACTTGGGTGTCCTGTGCATGTCTTCGAATACGGTGTGACTGTGATGCCATAGGTTTCTCCACAGTGGATGTCAGGTAGCTGACAGCTGGTAGTGTTGGTGTGGCAGTGGTGTGTGTGTCCATCCCCGCCCGTTGCTGTCACGTTGAACCCTATAGCAGTGGGGCTTCCTACCCACGAGACCAGGGCTGAGTGATTTGAACAGACCAGTGTGGCGCTCACATTCTGTGGGGCACACGGGACTGGGGAGTGAACAGGGAAAAAGACAGGTTGACAAATTAGTTATGAACATATAATGCATCAACTGACACTTTGCCAGGTCCAGCAGTTAGCCTGTTGTTTGACATTTTGGTAAATGTGCTTATTTGCCTTCCTGACAAGAATAAGATGAGAAAGCACTACAGTGGTGGTGGAAGGATTACCTGTTTGAAGAGATTCACTGACACCGGGGATGCTGTCGCACTGCGCCCCCTGAGCCTGGACTGATACACTAAAATCCGAGCCACAAGGAAGATTTTGGAACGCACAACTGGTATTTGTAGTCTGGCAGCTATCCTGATACCCTCCCCCTGCTACCTGAGCCAGGAAGCTAAGGCGTCCCGCAGGGTCAGTCCAACTGAGCACTGCTGTGTTGGTGCTACACGTATACTGCTTGGATACGATAGCTGGAGAACAGGGGGCTGTACAGAAAGCAGGAGAAACATTATAGTTGTGATGTAACAAGAAAGCAAGACATTCGTTTTCCACAGATACTGAACATTCTCTCACAACATGCACTCACCTGTGGAAATGTTGGTGCTGGGCCCAGGTGCACTGTCACACTGGCTTCCTTGTGCAATGATTGTGGTTGTGTATGTTTCACTGCACTGGAGATCTGTCAGGTTGCATCTAGCGGTAGCTGAGCTGCACGAAACTGCGTGCCCATTTGTGGCTGTCGCATTAACTATGTAACCTGTAGCATTAGCCATCGGCGTCCATGACAGAGAGGAAGAGTTGGTGTCACAGACCAAGGTGGCGTTCCTGATAGAGGGAGAGCAAGGAGCTGAGAGGGAGAGGTGATGGAGTTAGTTGTTTTGTAAAGAGATGAAAAAAAAAAATCTATTGTCTCATTGTAAGTTAAGCTTAAGTCTCTCTGGGTTTTGTCTTTTCTACCTGTCATCAAGTTGGTACTGATGCTTCCAGTGCTGTTACAGATGGAATCCTCAGAAATCACAGTCAGGTTGTAAACCTTTCCACACTGCAGCTGGTTCAGCTCACAGGAAGTCGTACTGCTCCTACAGGAAGTATAATGCTGAGAGCCGCTCTCCCGAGCGAGTACAGTGTAGGCGGCGGCCCCAGCGGCGGCTTCCCAGGACACCATGGCCATCTCTGAACCACACTGGAGGACACTGGTCACATTGACAGGGTCACACGGTCCTGGTGGAAGAGGAATTGGGAATATATGTGTCACATGATGGGATCCAAGTCAAGGAAAACGCTACGTAAACAAATATGTAAACGCAAACCTGTCGTCAGGACAGTTTGACTCGGAGAGCTGGTGCAGTTGCCCTGCGATGTCACTGTGACGTTGTACTGACTGGCACACTGCAGGCCGGAGACAGAGCATGTGAGGTTGGATGTGGAGCAGGTTTCAGAGAAGCCGCCGGGGCCCGTCACTGTGGTTGTGTAGGAGGTGGCACCAAGAGAGGCGTTCCAGGAGGCCAGGAGAGAGTCTGTGGCACAGTCTGTCACTGCTGTTAGACTCTGAAGGGGGCAGGGTGCTGGAGGAGGATGTCACAGTGCACAAAGTAAATCAAAGTGACAATGTAGTTTATGGGAACTCTCAACTACGCCATCAACGTGTTTATTACCTGTCTGAAGAGTGTGTGGGAGGCTGAATGCTCCACTGCAGCTGCCAGAGCAAGCTTTGACGGAGACATTATACGTCCGTCCACACTGAAGACCACTTAGTCTACAGCTGGCACTGCTGGTATGGCACATGACTGAGCTGCTGTTTCCAGCCAGCAGCTCAGCGACAACGGTGTAGTTGAGGGGCACAGCAGAAGTGTTCCAGCTCGCCACTGCATCATTGGTGCCGCACACGAGCTCCGTACTGAAGTCCTCCGGAGGGCATGGTACTAACAGAGACGGAGCATTAGGTGAATTAGTGAAAAAGGTATTCCTCAGTCAAAACTGGAAGGTTAAGAAATAATGGTCAAAATTTTAGGATTTAGTATCCCTTTTCTTGCTGAGGGTTGCCGCTACAAATGACTTATTAACACATTATACCTTTATTTTGGTGTGTATTCCATACAAAAACTGAAGTGTAAAAATGATGAAGTTGTGGTTTTATGTGTGGGTTATTATGTTGGCTCCATGCCTAACCACAACATTTATCACTTAACTATTTAACAGCTGGCAGCTACACTCATCAAACTGTCACTCTTTCCAGCTTAAGAATATCACCCTCATCATCACCTCTCCCTTGGCTCTATTTTAAGATCTGCTGTTTCCAGTCAGATGACGTGCCTTTTGCAATAACAGATCATGAAAAGTCCTTCAAGTCAAAGAAAGAAAAACGTCTGGGATTCCCAATATTCACACAAGCAGGAAGTGAAATTTATGCCGCTCTCATTCTAATGAGAAAATGTCCATTTTATGGGAATCAATGCTAGAATGTGGTTGGATTTAAGTGCCATTCACAGAAGATGCATGGTAGGTCCATTCTAATGTGGCCAGACCTCTCTTTCTCAGTACCTTGGTCTTGCCTGTAGGGGGCACTGACGTTGCTGACACAGGTCCCGTCGGTGGCAGTCACAAGGATGTCGTACGCGTGGCCACACACCAGGTTGCTCAGTGTGCAGTTGGGGCTGGGGCCGCTGCAGGTGAGGTTCTGTCCGTTGCTGGTGGCTGTGACGGCGTAGCTCACTGCATTTGCACTGGGGGGCCAGTACACCTGGGCAGTGGCAGCGCTACACATCAGCTGGCTGGATACATTGGAGGGAGAACATGGCTCTGGAGGGGGAAGTCAAACGTTATTCATAAGAATGACTAATAAAACATTTCCATTCCAGTCTTTGCTGGTGGTCAGTGTCGTGTTACCTGTGTCCAACGAGACTGTGTCACTCAGTTGACCTGTACAGTTGTCATCCACTCCTGACACTCCAATGGTGTAAACCTGCCCACACTGGAGTCCTGGGAGGCTGCAGGACGTTCTATTGGTCATGCACTCTGACCTGTGACCTCTGCCGCTCACAGCAACAGCAGTGTAGTATTTAGCACTGTCGCTCGCCACCCACGACACAGGAACGGGATCCGGCGCACACGTGTGCACGGCTGTGACGTTGGTGGGAGGACACGGCACTGAAGGGGGGAAAAATGAAGAAGATTGAGACTGGGCTCAAGGAAAGTCCCGCTTACATCCTTGATGATAACAAATCAGCCTTTTTTTCTCACGTGTTTGCACTGTGACCTCTGAACTCGGCAGACTGAAGCACGTCCCGGTGACGGAGAAGACGATCACCACGTAGGAGCTTCCACACAACAGACCTCCCATGGTGCACTGCGTCTCCGTCGAGTTACAGTGCAGAGGCTGGCCCATTCCTCTGGAGATGATAGCGGTGTAGTTCTCCGTGGGAACTGAGATGTTCCAGGTGACCGACAGCTCGCCGGTGACGCACGCCACACCGGCCCTCACGTCCTCAGGACCGCATGGTACTAAAAGAAGAGAGGACAAGACATCAAAAGTTATTGTAATATTGGTTATTCTTCCAGGTAGAAACAGTTCACCCCTGTTACTGAAGTACCTGAGTCCATGCTGATAGGTGTCGAGGTGGCCGGACAGTATCCATTGCTGTAGGTGACGGTGACGTTGTATCTCTTTCCACAGGGCAGTGAGGTGATTTTGCAGTTGTTGACCGCGTTGCTGGTGCAGTTGAGCCGAGCTCCGCTCTGATCCTCCATGATTGCCGTGTAGAGGCCTGGGAGCTGATTGTTCTGCCAGACTATTAGAGCATGGTTGGCGTCACAGTCTCTGAAAGCCTCAATGTTCATTGGAGGGCAAGGAGCTGATGGAGAGGCAGAGGGTTTAGTTGATTTAGATGGACAATGGCAAGTTTGTATTTGTAAAAACTAGGTAATCTTGTGTCATCGTACAATCATAAATCAATTATATGCGTCACCTTCTATAATGCAACCTTCTGACCTACCTGTCATAAATGCGACCACCTCGCTGGCGCTGCTGTTGCATTCTAGATTGGAGCCGATAACTTTGGCAGTGTAGTTCTGTCCACATCTCAGGCCCTCGATCAAGCAGTTGGTGCCCATTGAATTGCAACTGTGCAAATTCCCATTTTCGTCTTCAGCAATGGCAATAAAAAATACACTACCAATGCTCGCCGTCCAGTTAGCTTGGACAGAGTCTTGGCTGCAGTCGACTGATGCCGTGAAGTTGATAGGGCTGCAGGGAACTGGAGACGGGGGGGAAAGTTTGTGTTTAAGGCAAACATCTCATTTGTATTAATGGCATTAGTTGGTGCCTCACAGAGATCCCAGTACATACCAGTCTGAGCAACGTCTCCCAGCACCCTGCTGGTGGAGCAGTTGTCATTAGAGGCGACGATCCACACACTGAGGTGTTCACCACACGGCACCCCGGCCACTGCACAGCTGTTGGAGGAGGAGGTGCAGTTGTAGATTTCTCCAGTGTTTCCTTGTGCTTCCACTGTGTAGGAAAGAGCTCCAGCAGCAGAATCCCAAGTGGTGAGCAACATCTCAGAGTGACACCCGGCTCCTGTCTTGACATTCGTTGGTAGACAAGGAGCTGGAGGAAAGGCGATAGATACAGACTCAATTAGACTCTCTTCTTTTGTCTTCCTATTGGAAAGATGCAACACTGATTTGATCCCTAAAACAGCTGGACTCTGCAGCTTTTAGCAAACAGGAGGAAATGGCCCATTCATTGGGGACTATTTCCGGCAGCAAAGTAATACATACTTGTTAAACCTGTATGTAGTATTGACGCAAATTAAACTAGTGCCCAAGTTCATTGTAATTAAGGAACATGTCACTCACTGGGATGATGCAGCTTATTAATAGTAATAGTTTTTGGATAGCAACGACTTTGGCTTGATGTAATACTTGGTGGGAGGATCAATTTATTGTTGGTTTGGTTCTTTTCATGGGATTTGTTGACAATAAGACAATCAAATTCTACTCACAGGTCCGGACGAACTCCGGCTGGCTGGCTTCGGTGTGACATTCAGGACTGACGGCGTACACGGTGTACTTGTAGAACTGACCACAGGCCGTATTAGTGAAGAAACACGTGCTGTCTGCCGTCCTGCACTCGGTCTCCTTGCCAGTGTTGTCCACAGCCGTGGCCACATAGTAGAGAGTGTTGTTGGTGGGCTGCCAATTAAAGATGATCACATTGCTGGAGCAGTCGTGACTGGTCTGAGCATTAGCTGGAGCACAGGGCACTGGGCGAACGGAGGGAGACATTAAAGCACAGTTAATGTGGAGGAAATAAAAGTGTGAAATATATCCAAAGTCTGGGTAAATCTGAGTGGATTTTATGTTGACCAGTGATAGACTTTCATGCTGAATGACCAAGAACCTAATGAGCACATCTCTGATAAATACAAGATGTAAGTGGCTTCTTTGTGGAGAAACTCCTCTTTTTCAGATCTTTGATTAAATCGACTAATCGTTGAGTTGACAAGCTCGTATGAGGGTTACTTGACTAACTGAGGACAGCCCAAGTATTTATCTATTGTTTGAAAGTTTCAAATAGGAGCTGAGATTTGACTCCCGTCTTTTGTAATTTACGTCTTTGTGGCATTCACTGCTTCATCTGAGGGCTGGGCGTGTTTGCTAGGCATTTTTTAAATTTCCCTGGGCAATACTGTGTGTGTGTGTGTGTGTGTGTGTGTGTGTGTGTGTCGCCTTCACCTTTTCACTTTACAGACTGACTCTATAGCTGACCTTTTTAGGTGACTCCCTGACTTCAATAGGCTGTGAGAGCTTCGTACTGACTGGTGTTGGATGGCAAGTCTTGGTAGCTAATGAGAGGGTGTGTTCTCAGCATGAGAATAGACCGTAGGACACGCCACGGCAGGAAACCACACAGCTTCCCACAGGATGGGCAAGGTGTGTGATAAAGAGCTTGGAGTATGTCCAGAAGCGTGAGTGTGTGACGGTGAGAGATAAATTGAGAAGGTGTGTGCATGCACGTGTGAAGCGTATACAGACAGGAGATGAGGCACGGCAATGGTATACAAGTATTAAAAAGGCAATGACAGACAAGCAGGTGCTCCGTTCACCTGTCTCGAAGAAGGAGGTGGCGTTGGAGGTGCTCTCGCAGTCGTCAGAGATGGCTGTCACATGGACTAGGTACTTCTCACCACATTTGAGCATGGTGATCTGGCAGCTGGTGGAGGCCGATGTGCAGTTAAGGGACGCGCCGGTGCTATCGACGGCCGTGGCCCTGTACAAGTTGGCCCCAAATACCAAATCCCAGGTTACTGTCCCCATGCCGTTGGAGCAGCTGTAGTCCACGGAGACGGTCGTCACCGGGTTAATGGCTGAAGAAAAATGTGTGAACAGATGATACAGATGTTATTGGAATATTTCTTCAGATTAATCTTAATGTTCTGAGCTCTCAAACATGCTTCACATAGTTTTATCTGCTTGATATAAATCATCCATTTCATGAGAACTTCTTCGAAATGTTGCAGAAGTCGACAATCAACACACAAAGACGACTGTATATCCATTCTGACAACTGAATTATAAAATACTCACTGGAGGTAGTGTATGTAACAGTGGAGGCCTCCCCGGGAACTAAGAAGCCGTTGACTGACGAGACTCCCACGGTGTAGGTGGAGCAGGGCTCCAGCTTACTGATGTCCATGGATGTGGTCGAAGTGTTTCTGATGACCGGGGGGTTGCTGGGGTTGTCGTTGTCACTCACAGCCACTTGATAAAGCAGGACTTTACTTACAGAGTTCCAGGTCACTCGGGCCGTGCTCTTTCCCGTCGATACCAGAGTCACACCAGTTGGTGGCTGCACCACTTCCGAGAGGAAATACAGGTGTTAATCTGATGCAGTTACTAATCCACATTCATGTTTTCATAGATCCATAAGTGTAAAGGACGTACGTTTCAGATCATTTGTTTTTGGAGCATCAGGTTTCTTATTACATAACTGATTCCCTTTGCATAAAAATCAACACAACCATCATCTTATGTGCACTTACATGTCGTGATTGTCCTTGTACTACTTTTGGCGCCTCTTCCGGCACTGTTTGATGAATAGACGTAAGTGTTGTACGTTGTAGAAGGAGTTAGGCCGTCTACTTGTCCACCCAGGGTTGTGAAGGTCTGGTTGTAGGTTATTGCGGGAAAACTAAACAACTCGGACACAAACAAGATGTAGCTGTCCGCTCCTGTCACGCTGGACCACTCAAACCTTATAGATGTACTAGAAATAGCTTTGGAAAAGGTGATTTGGGAGGTGGCAGGCACTGTGGGAATGTAAGATAAAGAATTCAACATTAGTCAACGGGATTATTCTGTGTTATTTGATTTAAATCGTGTCATTACCTGTCATGGTCATTTCAACATCCGTGCACACAATAGTGTAAAACTCAAAGACCTTCAGTGTGACTTGATAGTGGTGTCCAGGTATTAACCCCTGAATCAGCCTCTGTGTGCTGGGTGCAGACTGCATCACCACCACTGGGGCGATAACGGTGGAGTTCACAACTCTCAAGTCCAGTAAATAAACCGAAGCGCCAGCGTAGGCGCTCCATATCACATTCAGTGTTGATGCTGAAGGAGAAGTCACTGACTCAATGTTACACCCTGAGAAATGAGAGAAGAATGTTATCTGTCTGGGACCATATGTGCTATACCTTTTTATGAGATTAAAAGGGTAACATAATAATACTTCTATTAAAGTTTTTAGTTTAAACAGTGATTTACCTGAAGGGGTAAAATGCCATGTTAATATGGAATTATATTTGTGCCTGAATTCTGAGCACACATTTTTTACATCAATAATTGTTTGTTGTTTTAGCACATATTTTAATTATTATTTTGTATTATTAAACATATTTCACGGTTGCACTGAGTGGTAAATGGTCTTTTATCCACCAGGAGGTGGCCCTCTAGTGGTGGGCAGCATTTATAAAAGAACTATAGAGTTGATTATCATTTTAAATGAATCCGATGTTAAGTCCATCTTATTCCACTTACTTCCACACATCAAGAACATTTTTTGAGGCCAAAGACAATATGATGTTTTACATTATCCAATATAGAATAGCAACGATGAACCATATAGATTTCAAGATTCACAGTTCTAATGTTTGGGTGTGAAACCTATTAAATATAAACATTAATATCAGTATCTCAGTGATGGACAAGAAACAAGCATTAATCATAAAAAATCTCCCTTCAGATGGAGCAGCAGCAGAACACTCACCTGTAGCCAAAACACGATGTGTCTAAAAAAACGAAAGACAAATAAACTAGTTAGAAACTACTAAAAAATGAGATTTAAAGAAAATATATAGCAAAAAGAAAACAAATTTAAAAAGTATGATTACCTGTATGACAGACAATAGGATGGCCGATGAATACAACATCCACATCTTATCCATTGTAATTGTCAGGGTTTCACTGCGTTACATCCATATGTCGGCTCTGCACACTGCAGCTCCTCTGAAATCTTTACAGGCTGAGCGCTGTAGATCAACTTCATGGGAACCAATCAGGACGTCCTAAATGAGGACAGGTAGATGCCCCTGGGCTTTCTGTCATCATGAGAAGGAAATAAAGTATGTGGTCTGTCAGGTGGAGGTGGGGATGCTTTTATTCATCCACTCCTTTACGATCAAAATGCACTTCTTCCGTCCGGGAATATTTTATTCCTGTAACTCTGGAGCTTTGGATAATAAGATAATATGATCCCTTTTGTATGGGTATGTAAGTATGACACATGAGTGACTGAAAAGTAAATTGAACCAAGTCCACAAGCTACATCCGTCCTGGTTTGACATCACTTTTCTTGGAAATGTTTGTCATTATACATTAATAAATAATAGCTGCCATGTCAAGAAGTGCTGTCATTGCTATATTTAATGAAATAATAGTTTTCATAGGTATTTAAACCTTTTCTACCTTTTCTAAGTAACCTTGGTTCACTTCTGTCGAGACGAAGCTGTCTCTTGTTTTATGTGTATGTGTTCTTTTTAAATGTCCTGTTTCTAATTTGATTGTTCGTTTTCTGTTGCCTTCTGTTGCCTGTTGAACTCTCGACTGCAAAACTAGTTTACCCTTGGGTATCAATAAAGTAACCTGAACCTGAGACATTAAAAATGTGTCTTTTCACAAATTGCACATGGAAACATGTGCCATAAAAGACAATCCTACATCAAACTAAATGGCAGGCAGTTGGAAGCAATCAATCAATAATTTACCAGTAAAAAGGCAGGCAAACTTTATTTCTAAAGCACTTTTTGAAGTTGCAAAATGCTTTGCAGGAAGATAAAGTGGGAAATGATAAAAGAAAATAGACGGAGAAAACACCAGTTGCTACTGTACATTTGAATGAATAGGGGGAACCAAAAATGGCTTTATAAATAAGACCATGCCAGGTTAAGTCATCTACACATAGACCAGTGATGGGCGAATGTCAATACTCAATGTTATTCATCAAGTTTACTTTAGGAAGATCCTTTTGTGAGCCAGGTTATTAAAACAAATCTACAAACCATAATGGACACATGCCTACATCACCAGCTACAGTATCCTTATTTTAAGGTCATTATTCTACCGAGGGTGTTACATAAATGAATGTGATAGCTTGTTGCGTGTTGCTGCATGTGACAAAGACATTTATTGACAACAATAGGTCCACACCTTTGCTCTGTCCCCTCCGAGCTCTACCCGGCTGCTTTTCATCAGTGATATACCTCCCAATTTGAGCATGTAAATTATGAGGGTGAAATGTATCCATCAGGGTGTCAAGTAACTTTTGTCTGTCACATGCGTGAACCAAACGTTCTTTAACACGTGCACTTTATGTGAATTCAGACAAGGTATTGTTTTTGAAAGTGCACCTCTGGGATTTCTGGCCACCCTGCTTGTTTGGGTGGGAAATGCTAGTTTGGAATAAACCTATAGTACTGGATATTCTACAAATAATCAGGATAATAAGGATTAGATTGTCCTAAAATCATAAGAATTTACAACAACGAGATTACCAAAGAAAACGGCAGCAGCAAAAAACTGCCGAGTCAGGTTAAAGTCCCCAACTGTTGGTTCCCCCACCCTGGTTATGGACATTCTGTCCAATACACACCAATGTCACAATGTGGGAAAGAAGAAGGGTAAGGTAATGAAAGGTAAATATGAATGACAGTTTGAATTTCTATTTGAAAATTTCAGGACATATTAATATTATTATATATTGAATATTTCTGAAAATATTAAAGGTATGAATGAGAGAAGTATTAGCACTAGCTGAACATTTTTAATGTTTGAATGAAGTTTCAAGGTTGGAAAATTCGGAAGAAGTTGGATAAAGAAAGAACAGGTGGAATAATAATAATTAATCAATCAATTAATTTGCTCTTTGTCCTTTTGCTTTGACTTCCCTTTCCCCTCTTCCATCCAACCTGGACAAAACAAATCTACTGTCTTTATTTTAAATATATTAACTCTATAGTCTTGAATTCCATTTTCACTTTCCCATCCATATTTTTTCCTGTATTTTGCTCACTTACCAGGCATCACATTCTCTTTTGCATATAGGATGGTCAGTATCATCATTACTAGCCTGACCCACCATTCCATGGAATCTACCAAACATGTGCAATATCTCAACCAGTTGGATCGGTTATGCAAATTCTAAGGTGTCTTGAATGATAAGATCTATTTCAGGACATCTCTATGATGGATTGGTATTCGTACTGAATGTAGCTCACGTATCCCACACACATTCGTGTTCTACTTCATGAAGAGAACACAAGAGATGATTGACAGCACACGGTCTTGGAATGCAAAACGATGGGTTTTAATGTTGTTGTCTGTCATCGCAGAGAAAACTAAATCCAATGAAAGCACACTGAATGTGTCTCCAGCAATCCGATCAGACGCCTCATCCGCAGGACTTGCCATGTTTGACTCCAGGCCAACGAGATGGATACCTGCTGACCCACTTTTAACTGACCCTCTTCTTTGGACGTCATACAGGCCGCCATGTGGAGGTCTGCTACTTGGAGAGGTCAGAGATGTAATTTGATATAAGATCTTAGGACTAACCCTAACCCTCACTGTAGTGTCTCTCTCTTTTTTTCACTTATACTAGATGTCATATGTTTATGTTACATCGAGTGATCAACATTGACGCATTGATTAAAATTGATAAAATACTATAAAAATAGCAATATAGAGAATATTTCCCACAGCTATTTACTTAAAAAGCACTCTTTTATATATTTTATTATTTTAATTAGGTGTTTTAACTTTAGTTTTTCATATTTATTCAGTGGAAAACAGTTTGTCAGACCCTATACAGCTTTTTCTTACACATAGCAGTAACAACAAAATATAGATATTCCTAAACAAGATATTAATCATGATATTTCTTTTGGGAACATTGGATCTTCACAGTCGTCGTCTGTTCATGTTGTGGGGTTGGTGGTGTTGAGGGTTAGAGGGCTCACTGTTGGGTAAGAAAGATAAGAAGGAGAGATATCAAAGATAGCTTAAGTACATATTCATTGCACTCACATGATTGTTTTGTGCAAAGATCATTTTCTTTGTGGAACTTTATACACAAAAAGGCAAAATACAGCCTTGTCATTCTGAGTCAGGGGCTATTAAATACCCATCTTATCTATCAGACACTATGATGGCTGTGTCACGTTCCTGCAGCAGATCTCCATCTTCATTTACCTGAGTCACGTTCCCCTCATTCTTCTCCCCATGCTTTATAAACGTACACGCATCCCAGAAGTCCCAGAGGTAAAGACCGATAGAGATCAGCCTCACCTGTGCTTGTCTATACGCTATATGCCTTACACAAACACCTATTGTTATACCGGAGGACTGAAGGTACACTCAATTTATAGGTGCGTTTGATGCTGTCACTAGATACCCCTCATGCTGCGAAGTATCAATTCCTCAAGCACATGCTCAAAATCACAAAACGCTGTAATAGCACAGAAAGCACCTTGTTTGTTTCAGGTTATGTAAGTCCGTGTGGTCGGGAGGGATTGTGTTCTTATCTGGAGGGAGCTGAGTGACAATAAACTTGCTAGTTTTCAAACAGCTCATGACTTAATTCGAGTTTAAAGTAATTGTGTATCTCTTGGCAAGATGCAAATAAGTGTATTTAACAAAGTTAGGTTCACAGTTTAGAGGATACTTACCTACATACCAGCATTACTTCCTGGGCAGAGAACTGAGAATTTAACAAAGACACAATATGATACATTACATGAATGCAGCTTTGTTAAAAACAAATATGTGATGCTTAACCATTTACACACACTACACAGCCTCGTCATGACTCACCCGAGTATCTCCGGGGTTGACAGAAGCTGACTTTCATGCCATTCGGTCCCACTGGTGCCACCACTACTGTGTAGACGTCGCCGCACGTTTCCTCCTGGATATCGCAGTATTTACTGCCGGCGGCTGCAATGCAAGTGTAGTCTGCTGCCGTCCCGTTCAGCTCTACTGTGTGGTTCTGCATCTGAGCGCCCATAGAGCGCCAGTACACCCGGAGGGAGTTGTTGGCCCGGCGATAGAGCTTGACGCTTGTTGGACAACAGGCACCTGCGAGAATGAATTTTGAGAAGTTCTGTTGGTGGTGATGTAATGTTCATATGTGGACATTTTTCTGTGTGTGTGTGTGTGTGTGTCGTGTGTCGTGTGTGTGTGTGTATATGCATTTGCCCTCACTGGATGAGAAACCACGATATTCGCACTCTGACTTGTGTCCCGTGCTGCTGATGGCCTCCAAGTGGACGCTGTAGTTGGTGCCGCAGGTGATGCATCCCATCAGGCAGTGGGTGTCCAGGGTGTGGCACTTGGCGTGTCCGCGTGACGATGTCAGGGTTGTGATGTAGGAGCGAGCTCCGCTGCCAGGCGACCAGGTCACGTTGGTCATGGCCTGGGTGACCTGGGTCACATTCACATAGATGGGGCAGCAAGGACCTCGGGAGGGAATTACAGAACAATAATCAACATGGAGTAAATGTGCATATATAATACTGCTGCTAGCCCTCATGATGCTTCATCATCCATTTAAGTTACAAGTGATGAACATGTTTGAAATAACCTATTTAAGCTCATATTATTGTTACAAAAATTCTATTTTTACAAAGCGTGAATATGAAAATTTCACGTTATGATTATCTTTGCCAAGATAATTGCAAATGTTATCATTATTATTAATAATAATATTGATATTATAATTATCCAAATGTCCTTAAAACTCTTAAAATGCCACTTTACATTTTGTTAAGAAACAAACATTTTTATTGCGTTCCAGAGGAAGTTTTTGTTAAAAACGATAAATAATCTCAAATAAAATGGATAAATATTTTTGTATCCTATATTTTTTACATCAGGCTCTATTTCTCAGTTGTCTACCAGGATAGCGAGCTAGACGGCTAATTCATGACTATATTAACGAATATCCCGATAATGGAAATTCACATGATGAACTTGTGAGGGTTTTTTTAATCGTGATCTTAGTGGGATTTTTTATTTATTTGTAGGATAACTAAAATGGACAGAAAATAGTTAAGCTGGGATAGTAAAAAAAATAAAACCATTAAAATAGTTGTACAGCCAATGTGACTTTAGCACATGGCCCTCTGAGACAAACCTGTGTTTTTGGGCTGATTTAAATACAACCTGACATTTAATCCCAGTCAAAAGCAGTCATACTGTAATACCTGTTTCCAAGGTTTTAGTGAATCCCGGGAGACTTCTCCCCACGGCTGTGGTGGCCACCCCCATGACCTCATAGGTTGAACCACAGGGCAGCTGTGTGAGCTCACAGGAGCCGTTTCTTGACTGGCAGGTGTGTGTGCCATAGCGTCGGATGGCTTTGATGGTATAATTTGTGTTGGGGGTGTTGGGGGTCGTGAAGAGGACTCTGTATGTGGAGTTGTCGGTCTGCGTCATATTCAGGATCTCTGGAGCACACGGAGCTGCAGCAGGACAGACAGGAAATTAAGTCTTCATACAATTCAAAATGCATATGTTAATGCAGCAGAGTGAGAAATGCAGTCATGAAAGTTGTATACCTCTCATCTAAGACTTATTTTCCAAAATGTTGAACCAGCAGTTCAGTGTTATTCAGTTCCATTATTATTCCATTGGACAATTTAGGGTTAGGGTTAGCTGTATATTTTGGTTTATCAGCCTACACCAATGAATTCCTCACCTTCCCTGTATTATGAGGTGAGATGTCACTCTAAATAGCCCCATTATTACCTGTCTCGTGTGTGTGGGGTGTGCAGGTGCGGTTGCATCCTCGTAACTCGCTGCAAGGGGTGACGGTCACAGAATAAGCCGTGTTGCACCTCAAATCTGACAGCGCACACACTGGTGCTGTATCGTTACAGTGGATGACATCATTGGTCTGGGCAGCTGTTGTCTCGTAGAGCTCGGCCCCTCTGACCGGCGACCACATGACCTCCAGGGTCTCTGTAGAAACTAGCTTTACGTTGACGTCCTGCGGGCAACAAGGAACTGTGGGAGAAAATGCAACAGATGAGAATATTGATCAACACTGTGGAAAGGACCATACTGATGATTTTGCATGTTTTAAAACAATTTTCCACCTTCCAGGCAGCCTTTGTTTTCAGCTCATGTCAACTTTCATGTACTTACTTGAAACCTAGTTCATCATTTCCCTCTCACTTTTCCCCAAATATATCTTGTTTTGTGCAGTTACTGCAGGTTCCTACATTCAATAGGAAAACATTATGACTAATCCCAGAAAAGGTGCAGGTTAAACTATTTGTCCCAGAAAGCTAAACCAAAAAAGATTGTGCAACAGAGCAGCCACAGGTTAATTTGTGTTGCTGCTATTAAAAAAAGGCAATGCCATACTTTGGAAGCTTGTTGGTTGTAAATGTAAAGTAATCACAATGTGAAGCTAATGGGCTAACAATGCAAAACCACTGGTATGGTCCTTTGACTTGATTACAACAGCATGTATATGTGGTGCTGGTACGACGTGCGGGTGCTTCTGGGCATACTGGTGGTGTAGTTGCGGATGTGTGCGTAAGGGCTGGAGCCGGCCTGGTTGTAGGGGAAGACGGTGGTGAGGTAGGTGTAGCCGCACATGCAGGAAAATGGGCATTTAGTTCCAGTGGTGTTACATGACTTCTCCGTCCCGTCGTCCCTCTTTATGAAAGCCACGTAGTGCTCCACCAGCGGCACATCATCCCACACCACTGAGCAGTTGCCTGCTTCGGGCTCCTCCACCCAGATGTTCTCTGGGGGACACGGATCTGTCAGAGCAAGAGAGATGGTGGTTAACAAAAAGTAAGAATGGACTGGAACGACGGTCGTATTGATCTGACGCTCAGCAGAGCTATTTATCGTATGTTCCCCCGAATGTCCAACTATTATTTTAATGTAGGGCTTTGTGATTCATACGCCAAATGCATCCAAGTATGTCGTCCTGTATGTGGCTGTGGTTGCGTGCGATTTACCCACATGTAATGTAGTCTGCTGATTCCGAGGGTTGGCTGGGGCCCCCATTGTTGTAGGCCGTCACAGAGACAGAGTTGTTCTGGCCACACTCCACAGGTGTAATATAACAGTAACCGTTCACTGCCGAACTACAGTTTTGACCATTGGTGGCCAAGACCACGTAGTTCTGTGCTCCCTGCACTAACATCCAGTACACGGTGATCCCAAGAGACCGGCCCCCAGACATGTCGACGTGGGTCACATCCGGGCTCTGAGGACCTGGAAGTTGAAACCAGAGGGAATTGAGTCATCAGTCATCTGCTACATTTAAGTTCTACGTCATATCAGGCTTACGTGTGATCTGGCAGACGGTGAGGTCGTCTCCAGCTCGACCCTCGGGGTCCCAGGCTGTGCCTTTGATACAGTAGGTGGTCCCTGCTTCGAGGTCCTCGAAGGTCACCGTGGTGTCGGTGGTGTTCAGTTTGACGCGGGAGCTGGAGCTCTCCCGGATGATGCAGAGCATGTAGAGGACGGCGTTCTCCACCGGGGGCCAAGTCACGAGGATGGTGCTGTTGTCAGGAGAGGTGGTGTTCAACTCGGGTGCCATGACCACTACAGACCGGTCAAGGTAGAGAGAGAATGAGGAGAAATTAGAAGAGAACTGACATGGACAAATACAGATTTCTGACTTCTACTCTCCTGACATTTTATTTTGAAAGAGGAGCCAAATGGAAACAATATCCCTGTGATTATGTTGCTCCTTCGGGAAGGGAGACAACCCAGTTCTCATGGTTTCTCTTTTCATATTATGAGAATAGTGTAGTGCAAAGTAGAGACTCTGTGACAATGGGCGGTGAAATGACACGCCGCTTTGGCCGGCGGAGTGAGCCAACAAACTATTGTCCTACAGGAACAACAGAACGGCTGCATTTCACTCGTCATGCGTTGATTATCATCTTGAGTAAACTGCTTCTAATGTATAATGTAATGTATTGTCTGGCCATGTGACAGTGCGTAAAAAAGGTCATTTGTTTCTAATTGTATTGATTATTAGTAATAAGTTAGTGAGTCTTATAGGTAATCATTATGTATCTATTATTATTTAAAATTTCTATCACTGTTGGAAATGCTCGAGCCACAGTGTGAAGCGTTTTTAGGACTCTGTGTGAGACTTTCCGTCCGTACCTGTCCTGGCCTCGATGGGGAACGACGGCTGGCTCCTCCCACCGGAGTTGACGGACAAGACACTCAGCCTGTAGTCCGTGTAGGGCTGGAGATGCACCACGGTGCCTGGGGAGCCGCTCACTGCGGTCTCAGAGAAGAAATCACCGGTCTCAGACCGTGCCGTCAGGATGTAGCTGGTTGCCCCGGAAATCTCTGTGAACTCCACAGTGATGCTGTCGCTGTGTTTGGAGTAGGCCTGTTCAATGCTGGGGACGTCAGGCGCTGGAGAACAAGCGGTGTCGTCAAATCAGTTAGATTACAAGATAAAACACCTTTAAATAGAGGAAGTTAATTTACCATCACAATTTTTAGGACTGTCTCTCTATTTTCTTATATAAAAATATACTAAAAATGCAGTGATGGAACGTAACCAAGAATATTCAAGTGATTTTACTTGAGTTTTTATGGTACTTTATACTCCATCACATTTAGACTTAATTGTTTGGTCAAGTCAACTTCTTAAAAATAGTGAAACAAGTGTCTGACCGACCCAAAGATATTCAGTTTAGAATGATTATAAATACTCGACCCCCTAATTGTTTTAGCTCTAAAAATGATGCATTGCTTTTAATATACCAACAGTATATAAAGCATGCTGCTTCCATGTTGATGCATCCCCAATAATAGTCCAATTACATTGTAGTGTTGGTACTTTTACTTGAGTCAAGCATCTGATGACTTGTTAGATACATGAAGTCTGTCTGTGGAGTATCTGAATCTGAATCCGCACCCCTCTTTACCTGGCCTTGCTGTTGTTACTGACCTGTTTTCCCCTCTGTCTCAGCATTGCTGAGGACATTGAGGGCATTGTCCATGGCTTCTAGCTGCATGGTGTACACCGTGTTCGGTGACAGGGAGATGACTGAGCCCATCACGGTGTTGCCACTGAATTGAGCGAAGACGGACCGTCCCGGGGAGTTCTTGGGTGTCGCTGTGATCTTGTAGGAGCTGGCATCAGAATAGAGGGTCCACTGCACCGTTATACTCTTGGATGTGACCGTAAACACTGAGATGGCTGGGGGAGATGGAGAAGGAAACAATGATGGGATACATTCACAAAGCTGCTCATAAAATGTGTTGGTTGTTTCAGAAAAACATGAATAATTTACGTTTCAATGTAATTTGCATTAAAAATTATGGGATATTGTATATTATTTCAGTTTGGAATCATTATAAAATCTGGCAAATGTAAAATGTTAAAAGATGATTTACCGTTTTGAGCAGCACAAATCTGAAAATGACAAAACATGGCCAGTTAATGAATGAAATGAGGAAATAACCTGATGATAAATGACAGGATATACAGTATTTTCAAGACAAGGACATCATTTCAAGGGCAGCAAGCTATCAGTATTTCACAGTATGCCCTGAGGGCTAATTATGCCTCGGGGCATAATGCCTGTATCATATTCTCGGCGCATGAGAGGCAGCAGTCTGCACATTACCTTCACTCAACACAGATTTCAGGGCTGGGCAGCGCAGGTATTTCTTTCAGGCCTGAATGAATTTGTCTATTGAGCTAGCGTCGGGCATGCCACACACACTTGTTGAAAGCAATGACACTCAAAAGAGCCTGTGTTCATGTTTCAAAAGTCCAGTCTTATTAATCTGGATGTATAAAATATGCACAAATCAACGACAGGAAAGCATGACAACAAGCTACACTGACGATGTTAAAATAGTTAAAATCAGAGTACAATGAGAAAATGATCGTCTCTTACCTCTGTGAAGGTCATCAAAAGCAAAATGTTCAGCATTTTAACTAATTTCATCTGTGTACCCATGCCTTCAGCGTTATGGTTTTGGGGTTTGTGCTGAGCCACTGCCTTGAGGCGACGTGTGTGATGATGAAAATGACTTCAGGGAAGCAGCTCAGGCTTAAATTAGATTTTTTTTTTTTTTTGTGGTTTCTTCCCCTCCCTCCCTCAGAAGAAACGACAGGTCTTTTATTGTTTCAGCAAATACCAAAGAGCCCAGAGGCTGTAACTCCTCCCCACGGGGTGTTTGGGTGTCCTATCAGAGTGAGACGAGTATGACCATCTTTGTTAGATGAGGATGTAGATACAACAAAACAGCATGTCTTTAAAATGAACAAATGGTGTCTTTTCTTGTAGTCTTGTCGTTGAGAAACATGCATTTTGTTGTTTTGCAGCGTGAAAATCGTGTGATACAAGTGATGATCTGTGTCCAAAAGTAAGTTTTATAGCCTGTTTAAGGTTTCAACTAAACAACATTTGATTGGTTTCCACTTCTGTTAAATCTTGTGAGAGATGAAACTTTCACCACTGATAGACAAAATAAAATTGCAGAAAAAAAGCTGACTTGTGTAACTTATGGACTTGGACTTGTGTAACCACGTACGTGCATTTGGATAACTGTAACTTCATATGACGGAGAACTTTACTGTACTTTACTGTGTGTGTGTGTGTGTGTGTGTGTGTGTGTGTGTGTGTGTGTGTGTGTGTGTGTGTGTGTGTGTGTGTGTGTGTGTGTGAAAAGCTTCAGTGAAGGTAACAAAGCCAAGGTTATTATAAAGGCTGTTCTTTTCCCCGGTGGCCAGGTATCGGCGTCAGGTGTGGTTTGTGAAGATGGGCTGGGAGGATCCCAGAGGAGCAGATTAACTCTCCTGTGAATTCACGCAAAAAAAGTAGGAAGCTCCAAACAAATGACAAAATCACCGCTTTCCTCAGTTCAAAGAACAAAAAGAACGGTGTCAGATTTCCCTATTACCAGCCTGAGAGCTTTGTATACAGATAATGCTCCTGCATGCTTCAATATTTGCTAAATGCCACAAGTAATTGTTTTTCCTGATTAAATATTTACTCATACAAACTCTCTACAAGTTAAGATGATCTGATGATCCACTTAGTCATTTGATATGAGGTAAAGCGACTTAGAAAGGTTATAAAAAGGCTAATAATGATAAATAAAAAAAAGTTTGGACATTACACTGCACACTATGTTGACTTAGCAAATAAAATGGACATTTAAGATAAAGTTCATTATCCTTCAATTGTCTAAACTAAAAATGTTTTTTCCCATTGAAACTCTGAGCCAAAGACACGGTGCTGTCTCAGAAACCGCCTGTGAGGCTGATTCTGTGTGTTCAGTGTGAGGTCCACTACACAGGTTGGAGAGTCATGCTTGCTCACTGTGAGGCCGTCTTCATGGCCTGCAGCTTCGTCAACACTGAGAACTGTCCTTCAACAATCAGAGGGAGCAGGAATGTTGTTTAGGCACATCTTCCCTGATACCCCCCTTGGACAACAGCTAAATGTGATACCCCACAAACAAAAAGTGAACACAGCCCGGCACCAGCAGGCAGTGACGGTGACAACAGACACTCAGTAAGGAGACACTGGTTCGACCAGCACCCACAGGCCAGCAGGGATGCACATTAGAGGCGTCACATGAGCATATTAGTTATAAGGACAAAAGTTGATACTCATTCGAACTAAAGGCAGAGAGGGATTTTCCTGAAATGTAATATTACAAATCTGACCTACTTCTAATAGAACTTCATCTCCTTACCCTTTGGCTGCTCGGAGAGCTAATAGTTGGGGAGCAGGTGAAATAAGACAGGAAACAAGGGTTGGTGACCGCTGAGTGATTGCTTGGACCGTGACTGATGTTTAGTAACACTAACCCTAGAAAAGTATTTTAAAAACGTCCACCGTATACAGGTATGGTTGTATTATCCACATTTTATTTTTGCAGTGTGATTTCAAACATACAACCATGTAAAAAGTAATAACTTAACATAAACAGATCCTTACATAACTGATCATTGAACAAACGTATATCCTGCACGGGCATCAGGTGTGGTAGTGGCTGCTAGATGGAGGATTACAGTGCAAACTGATCTGGACTCTGTTTGTTATAACGGTGTCTCCTGCCCCCCAGTGGCTGCATGCTGAGCTGCTTCCTGTGGAAATGAGCCGTAGTCAGGTCAGCTGACAGTCTCTTGGCCATTCGGTCGGTGGTCCTCTTCATGGTGCGGGCCACCTCAAGGGCCTGGTCTAGAGTCCTGTTCATTTCTACCTCCTAGAAGAACAGTTGGCAAACTTTCTAATGAACTAATCACAGAAGAGGGGAATGTCTTGTATTCTGGGTGGGGATGTAAGAATGGTCAGCAGACATGCATGTGACCAGATGAGACATCTCACCTTGTTCCCTTTGCGTCTGCCTGTCCTCGAGGGCGCTGATGCCGGAGACGGTGTCCGCAGGAAGTACACATTACTGGGCAGGAGTGCTGTGTCTGACTGGGTGGAGCGCTTTCTGTGATGGGATGTGGACTGCAGAGGCGGCTCCCTCAATTTATAGCTGGATTTGAGGACACACAGCAAGGAAGAATGATTCTGAATGTTATATGATCATATGAATCTTCTGATAAGTATCTGTCTGCTTTCAGTAAGTGATGTGTTTGTGTGATGGGTTTACCTTGCAGGCAGGCTGCTGGAGGAGCCGTAGCTGACCTGGAGGAGGGGTTTCTGAAGGGATGGAGAGGGGAGAAGAGACCACCTCTCCTCAGAGTAAAAACTCTCCATGACAGCTGCTGTCCACACAAACACATAAAGGATGACGGTATGTATTGTATGCAAGCATACTTTAATGATGATGATGATGATAGTGGGGATTCTGATGACAGTGTTTAGTCGCTGCCCTATTTTAGCATAGCTTCTTTCATGCGTTTCTTGTATGTTCTCTGAAAAACAATTAGTCTATTATGGGAAAATAAAGCTGAAATCTGCCACAAGTAAATTGGACAACATCATCAGTCACAATCACACCAATAAGCTATAAAGATGCTATGAACATTAGATGATAAATAAATTACTTTGTGGTGTCTGCTTGGCCTGGCTGTCCGAAGCCTTCCCTCTTAAAAAGGAGCCAGTCAGACCAGATGTTTTCACCGAGCCGTTTCCCTCTGTAGAAAAATAACACAATATTGGATACAACATTCCTGTTAGGGTACGTACAAAACTGTGAAAACCAGCTACGGTTCTGACCTCTGTTGGTTTTCAGCGCCTCGTGAAGTTTGTATTGAAACTCGGGTAAGGAGCGGACATTGCCTCCCCTGCCCTCTACAGGTGAACTATGGAACTGGAACGTTACCTCAGAGCCAGCTGTGTCCCCGCTGTCTGTACCTGAAGAGCAAAACCACAGCAGATGATGGAAGAAATACAGACACAAACACACAGATGTACAGACACACGTTGTCTTGCTGCATTTTGATTTTTGGTGTGTTTGGTGTGTTGGTAATGGTGGAGTACCTTGGCTCCTGCTGGGGTCCATGTCTAAGGATATCCAGTCCTCTATCTGCATCTGGCTGGAACTGAGAGCGCTCACATTCTTTGTGCTACTTGATGGCTTCCACACACTAGAGGTTAGAATACAGAGGGTCATAATAACGACTCTATAATGAATAAATGGTCAGAACAGGATCCTGGGCTTTCATCTGATATTCAACATCTCTATATCTCATGGAAGTTTGTCTGGTTGATATCCAATAATCACGAAAGGTAAAAGTCAAATAAAGTCACAGCAAAACACCCAATCAATGGCCATTATGATTCTGTTCCTCCACTGCCAGCCTGCAGGATCAGCTCCCCACCTGTTGCAGGCTAGTCTGTGCTGGGTCCGGGGTCTGGTTTTAGACTTGCGCTCCTGACAGCCCTGTCTGTATTTGGAGGTGAGATAGTCCATCTTCTGTTCTAGGTGAGGCAGCTGGACTAAGCCCTCCTCCAGGTCCTTCTTCAGCTGGAATACCTCTGACTGCAAGGCCTTGATAGCCTCACTAAACACCCATGAAACACACACAGATACACCGTCAGATGATTTAATCTTTATTTCATGGGGAAACTGCTTGTGTTTTCTGTGCATTTCCTGTCCTCTTGTATCCATGTGTGACTGTCTGTCTTTGTGAGGGCGTGGCTTCTCCTCCTCCTGATTCTGGCAGCTGACACGCCTCAGTCTCATCATCTAATCAACTGCTGCAGTATATAAACCCTGGCTTTCCTCCTCCCAATATTTGCCATGTATCCCAGTCTCTGCATTTTTGTCACTGAGTTTGAATTTAGGCCCCTCATGCTGAGAATAATCTCCCTGTCAGCTCACTCTCAGCCATCAGACCCAACTCCTTGTTCCTGTCAATTCAGAAACTGGATCAACCCCGAGAACAATCATCCTCTGCCAAGCCCATCTGCCATTATCTCCATTCTGAAAACCAAGTTCGAAATAAACCTTTTAACCTGCTTTCAATACCCAAGACAACACGGAGACACCTGGTGCAGCAATCTGCCACCGACACCTTTAGCACACACTTACCTATTACAGGAGCAGGAGCGCAGGGTGCTGCCTCTCTCTTCCGTTCCCATGCTGGTGCTGAGAACAGGTTCAGATACGTGGTGGTGGTGGAGCTGGGCAGGCAGACTGCTCTCACATCCTGTTTGGTCAATAGTGTAAACGTGTTCATTGTTGCAGTAATAAGATGAAATAATGCAGGCCCATTTGCTCACCCTGCAATCTGACCGAAGGCTCCTTAGTGGTGCTCTCCACCCACCGCTCCACTGCTGCAGCAGCACCACAGGACTGTGTTTGGACAGATGGGTGGGGACTGGCCCACCGCTGGCTGGTGAGGGAGGCTGAATGAATGGCGGTCTGCAGGTTGGAACAGGAGCCCTCACTGTCTGAGCTACTTAAACCATCATGCTGGGATGGCACACTGTAGATGGGAGGATCACACTTGAGTTATTCTCAAATTTGATGCAAAGATCGTGACTTTATTTAATACTTCAACAGTATTTTCTTGTTTCTGTGTATATAGCTTCTTACCTTTCTGTGAGAGGATTTGGTTGAAATGGTCCAGAGGCCGACTGATTCAAGTAAGAGCTCCCAAATCCACTGTCTGTCTCTGGACTCACAATCCTCTGCACCTCAGAAGACACAAGAACAGATCAAATAAAGCAAGCAGTGCATCCTCCGCACCAAACAAACCAACCAGCTGTGACCGACCTGTGATAAAGATGAGGTGTTGAGAGGAGGCTCTGAGAGATTATGGCTGTCTGGGTGTCTGGGTGCATCAGAGGAAGACGAGACCTCCACAGCCAGACTCACACAATCACCCAGATCACATTCACCCAGTAGGTTCAAGACACTATCTGGGCTGCTCTGACTGCAGCAACGACAACAAGTGAGATATATGGTATTTAGAGTCTGTGGGGTGGAGTTGCGGAAGGGTGAGGGTTTGGGGAAGTAGTACTTTAGCAGGTTGACATGAATAGCATTGGTAATAAAGCTAACTCTCCTTGGTAGAGTACTGTAGATGCTCCCTATGTCATGATTAATAATGCATATAGTGTGCAAAAGTAGCTCTCTTACACTGTGACAGCTTTAACATCACAGCACTGACCTGTCGGGTGTCCGCTGCCTCTGTCTGGAGGACGAGCTGCTTCCACTCAAGTATGCCAAGATGTTACTGTGATCTATCGCCTCTGACGAGACAGAGCTCCCCTCTTCTTCACGTATCTGGATTTCCAGTCCCTCTAGAGAGCCCAGTGAGCTCCTGAAGCAGGACGGAGTAGAAAACCTGCACAGTCACACAGCGAACCCAACACCGACACCGCACCTGAAACACTATCTGCCCGTGGGAGGGCTGGGAACATGCCTATCATTTGAGCAGAAACACACATGCAAGCACCACTCAAAACATCAATGGCTAGACACAATAGTGCCACTAACAAGGGTGTATAATATTTATGTTTCCTAACCAGGATGACTACTTATAGGTATATCAACAGGACCTATTTGATTATATCATTGACATATATTATTTTACTTTATTAACAAGCACCTTGAATGGCAGTGTCCAGTATATTTCAGTAAAGAGTCAGATGTTATGACTTCACTGCTTTGCTGAAATCCCTCATCTCCATGGACCTCATTGGCCTCCTCCACCTCCTCCTCTTTCTGCATCTCCATCTTATAACACACAGTGGAAAAACATGCACTTGGCCCCTGAAACATTAGACCCAGTCGGATAATTTGCGGTTAGTGTAATCTTACACACACACAGACACACACCCACACACACACATACAATCAGCATCTCCTCCCTGAGAGAACTGATCTGAACATAAGAGATATTGGACCCTAACCCTAAGGTCTGGGACCTAACCCGTTCTAACCCTAAGGTCTGGGACCTAACCCGTTCTAACCCTAAGGTCTTGGACCTAACCCGTTCTAACCCTAAAGTCTGGGACCTAACCCGTTCTAACCCTAAGGTCTTGGACCTAACCCGTTCTAACCCTAAGGTCTGGGACCTAACCCGTTCTAACCCTAAGGTCTTGGACCTAACCCGTTCTAACCCTAAAGTCTGGGACCTAACCCGTTCTAACCCTAAGGTCTTGGACCTAACCCGTTCTAACCCTCAGGTCTTGGACCTAACCCGTTCTAACTCTAAGGTCTTGGATCTAACCCGTTCTAACCCTCAGGTCTAAGACCTAACCCGTTCTAACCCTAAGGTCTTGGACCTAACCCGTTCTAACCCTCAGGTCTTGGACCTAACCCGTTCTAACTCTAAGGTCTTGGATCTAACCCGTTCTAACCCTCAGGTCTAAGACCTAACCCGTTCTAACCCTCAGGTCTTGGACCTAACCCGTTCTAACCCTACGGTCTTGGACCTAACCCGTTCTAACCCTAAGGTCTTGGACCGAGCCCGTTCTAACCCTCAGGTCTGGGACCTAACCCGTTCTAACCCTCAGGTCTTGGACCTAACCCGTTCTAACCCTAAGGTCTTGGACCGAGCCCGTTCTAACCCTCAGGTCTGGGACCTAACCCGTTCTAACCCTCAGGTCTTGGACCGAACCCGTTCTAACCCTAAGGTCTTGGACCTAACCCGTTCTAACCCTACGGTCTGGGACTGAACCCTCAACAACCACATGCCATTCCAACATGAGTGACCAGATACTGTGTATGGACAACAATTTATTTGGATGGATGAAGATTGTGAAGTGGCCACAAAAAGCATGTTAAGTGCACATTCAGCATTCAACTCAAATAGCTCCATCACACTGAGACCTAGCACTCCCCTAGCAGTGAGGTGTGAATGCCTGCTGGTGTGTCTGAGCTGGTTACCTCATGCAGGGACGCTGGAGGAGAGTGTGTGGGCATGCAGAGAGGACTGGGCTTCATGTGGAGCGTCTCTTCGGTGGGCGTGAGGGTGGAGGATGACTGGGGTGGAGAAATCTGCTTACACACATTTTTGTCTATCATCTCCTTTATGTCCTCGAGGTGCATCCCCATCCTGAATATGTCTCCCTCCACCAGCCTGCACACGTTGGAACACATGCATGAATGGATGCGTTAACGTGATGATGACACATTCATGCAGGTGCCACAGCAGCGTCTCTTTAACCTGTCTGGGTCAAAGGTGCCGGTCTTCCTGGACAGGCCCATGTAGTTCTGCATCTCCAGAGCTCTGTGCTCTTCCTTCTTCCGGATGTATTCTCGTTCCAGTTGGTCCTGAGCCTCCATGATGCTCCTCAACATCTGACAATGGGCATATTTTACATTTATGCACATGCAGAAGAAAATGTTTAAAATGTGAATGCACCTCAAAGACACAACGTCAGTGCATTAAGTGATGAACTCCAAATAGCGAGTAAAAAGAATATTCTTACCATTTGCTGTTCTGCTGTGCTCGCTGACATGTTGCTCACGATCGATTTCAATTCTTCCACCTGAATAGAAGAGAGTGCATAAATGGTTTTGTGCATTTAATGGTTGTTGCACATCTCCAGTCTTACCTTCTGCATGAACTGGCCGATGATGTCCGTCAGCTCTGCGGTCATTCTGTCCCCGTCACTGGGAGCGTCCTCAGGCTGGCCAGAGGAAGCTGTGCTCCTCTCCTGAATGTTGCTCTGGGGAGTTGCTTCTCGTTTCTCACCAAGGTTTGCTGAAGACAAAGCAAGACCAGAGTGCAAAGAATGTGTTGATTGTTGAACTGTTAAGACGTACACATGGTGCATACAGTTACTGATGACCTTGGGATTTAAAAATATGACGTAGAAATCAAAACCAAGATGTTTTAGTGTGGTTTGCTTGTCCACTTTACAGGCATTGTTTTTTAACCTAATTAGCATGCTCCAAAAGCTAGAATAGTGTCATCTGACCCCATTTGTCTCTATAGAAGCCAGCCACGCTTCACTGCATAAAGCGTTGTCCTGTCATAATATCAGATGTCGGACACAGAGACGTACCTGATGGGGGAAGGCGAGCAGCCACAGATCCAAGATGGCTTCCCTCAACTAAGTTACCCTCATGATCATCATCGCACTCCAAATAAAGCGTCGGTTCGGTGGATGGCTGAGCCTGTAAAAAGAGATCCATACATTTTTAACCTGAAAGTATGACTCTGAAATTATAATTGATGTCTCACAGGCCGTTAAAAAAAACTTACGTTGGTTCCTAGTCTCATTTGATCTATAAGGTTCTCTGCCTCAGCATATTTGGTTAGTAATTTATCATATTCGGCCTAAAGACATGGAATGAGACAAATGTTATGAGTGTTAGTCCAACATTCATATGTGTTACTGTTCATAAGTCATGTACTGTTCACCCTGAATGTTTTCTACCTGCAGGTGATGCACCAGTGCAGGAGCAGACGGTTTGTCCTTGTTATCAAAGACATAGGGCTTCTCTGGTGGCTGGGCCGAATCCTCCAGGACTCGACTGATCAGGTCTAACATGCCTGGAGAGGACTGGGCTCTCTGCATGATGCTGGGGCTCTGAGGAACAGGTCTGGCTGGTCCATTTGGAGTTTTGGGGATTTTTACTTTGGGGGCCACCTTGGAGAAGTCAGGGGGTGGGTAATGAACTTGGCCTTGGCCATACTTGATCTCGCTGAATGAACTGGCACGCACAAGTGGGACTCTCTGAACCTGATCTTCCTCTTCGGCCTTTTCCTGCTCCTCCACCTCTGCGGCGCTTGTACCTCTGCTGCCCTGTTCTGAGTGTATACTTGAGCTGGATATAATGCTGTCAGAAGTGGTGACATTATCTATTTCACTTCTGGCCTCTTCCTCTAAAGCTGTCTTTTTTGATGCACTGTTCTCATCCGTCCTGTCAGAGCAGAAACTCTGATGAATCTCAGAATTGCAGGCAGGGCTCTCTGATTGGTTACTCTTAACTGTGCTGTTGTGTGTTGGGGCGTAGCTGAAAACGGTGTCGTCCATGCTCTCCAGTAGAGACACCTCCGGCAGCGTCTCCGCCTCGATCAGCCTTCCTGGCCGCAGCAGCTCTTCCTGGGAGAAGTAACGCAGCAACAACTGGTTGATGTCGGAAGGACAAGGGCACGAGGGGGTGACTTCACTTGGCTTGGACGCATCAAAAAGGTTGTCCTGTTTGATGTTGGCATCCTCTTGTAACAAAGTTGCTGGTTTCTCAGCATTAACAGAAACCAAGCGTTCAATGATATCGTCTCCATCTCTTGTCATACATTCAAACAAACCAGGAGCTTCAGGACTTGCATGAACCGTTTCTCTTCCATCAGAGCTCATGTTGCCCTCAGAGATAGCTGTTTGGTTGAAGTAGCAGCTTCCAAGGTAACCATCGTAAGGTAGATCCTCCTGATCCTCGTCACTAGTATCTTGCCCTTGGTCCTCTTGCTCTAAGGGCGGCTGGTCTTTGATGGTGTTTGGTCTTTGGGCAGACACATGCAATGTGCTGCTCTTGGTCTGGCTCTCTGCCACCCTCTCACCCTGACTGCTGGTAATACTGGACTCAGAGGAGGTGACATCCAAGGCGGACAGCCCCCGGCTCCCTGTAAATGAAAGAAAACCAGCAGCTCAAATACCAAATGAGAAGGTTGCATGGATTAATTTAAAGGGGAAAAAACAAAACAAAAGCTACATTCTAATATACTGCTCCTCCATCTAAGAATCTCTACCCACAGCCTGAGAACTACCTTTACAAAGGTGCACTATTTCACACGGAGGGTGAATACACATATATTCTATATGTAAATATGTTCTAGTAGAAAATAAAAAGTGTCACCGGAAAAGGAACAATAGCTCCAAAGAACATTACCCACATTACTTTTTTTTATCATATTAACGGAGTGCCACAAAGTCATTTTCCATCAGTTGAATTTAAAATCATGCCCAAGCTTAGAATCTCCACGGTCTCTGAATGTGTGAGAAAAAACTGTAGCTTGCTCTTAAATGTGAACTAACTAACACTGCATTGGACTATTCAGATAGTGTGATGTATAGTTCAAGACGGATAAAAACATGACAGTTTAACACACAACAAAAAACCTCAGTAGACAAAAATCAACTTACCACTGAGGTGGATGCTGGCCTCAGAGGCAGCAGACTGGGACAGATGTAAGGCTAAAGAGCTCTCCAAGTCACTGAGGTGGAGACTTTCATCCTCACTGAGGTCGACAAAGATGCTCTGCTGAATGCACTTCTCCCAAAGCACCGTGGGCTTGTCCAGGTCTGAGTCCTCCGGTTCCCCCTCCATGGACACGTTGTCTTCACCCGCGTCAAGAGGTAAGAACAGAGGATGGAGCACCTGTTCATCACTTAGCAACGCAACCTGTGAGCCGACAACACTGGCTCAACATGTGTTGAGCTGTCAGTTATTAAACAGTAATGCATTGTGTGGCAGAGGGTTGTGTGAGATAATGGTGTGAAAGTGTTTCAAACTGGTGGAAGAGGTCTACTTAAGCTGCAATATATATATATATATATATGTGTTGTCAGCATCTATCAAAAGTAAACGTACTCGTCTGCAGCACATAGCAGAATGAGTACTTTTAACTGTCAGTTATTATTATAAAAAGTAATTATTTTCATGTTGTAGAGTCGGTGTAGGTTTAAAGTAGCAGAAACATTGAAATACTCAAGTAAGTGAAGTAGAGGGGTCTCAAAGCTCTATCCAAGTACTGCAGCCTGCTTGAGTAAATGTACTTAGTTACTTTCCCTGGTGAGTGAGGCATGCATTAGAAGAAAGAAGCTGTTTAAAGGCCAATTCCGCGTGTCGGTGTCTGCTCTGATTCCTGAACGTCCAGTCTCACACGGTGACGCTGCGGTGGGAACTTACTTGGCTTCCGGTCAGCGGCGGGACATCACTCCGCTGCTCCCGACATCATCTTGCGACCCTCCGGAGCCTTTCAGCCGCTTCCTTTCTTCACATATGGTTCCTCGGACAGGTTGAGTGTCTGCGGCATCATTAATAATGAAATGTCGCCGGCCACGGCAGCGCTGGACGTCTGGAGCCGGGCTGGCAGGGCGTACACAGGCGGAGTCGGGTTGCTAGGCGACGGTGATTTAAAAAAAAAGAAAGAAAAATAACCTCCGAAGAACGTTTAAGAACAAAGAACTTTAGTGGTATTTATTTATTATTGAGCGTTTAATAACGTGAGGGAAATGTTATTCATGTGTGTGCACAAAATATCATACGTTAACCTGGTGCAGCCACATAATGACAACACGTCATCCCGTTTCCATTCAAATACATTGGTCCAATGGCTGTCGTCCGGGGGCGCGGCTATCTTTGAATGTCGTCCGCTGATTGGCCACTCGGTAAAAACACACAGGGTAGCGTATATCCACAAGGTTTTTCCTTCTGTCTCATCGAAGTTTACAAAAGTTAAAGGATAATGTAGTGCTATGCTGAAAATACATATATCGTTTGTTCTGTTTGTTTTGTGTTAAAAAAATAATCTAGCGTGGGTTTTTATTCTTGTGAGAAAGTGAAGAAAAGAAGAGAAGAAGTCACCATTGTTCGAGCTGGATCGTCTAACGTAAGTTTAGCGGCTAGCATGCTAACTCGCTAATCTTTGGTCTGAGAGGCATGAATGCATAGCTGCTGTTACGTTCACGGTCCTCTCTTTCGCTGCTATGAATGTGTCGGAATGGAGCTCACACACACACACGCACGCACACACACACACACAGAGGTGCACGTTCACTGGCAATTAGGAGAAATGAATCTGTCACCGTTTGTTTACAAAAACACGTAGTATTTAATAATAATTGTCTTGCATTGTTGTGACATTATTGAATGTATATGCGTTATTTGCTTTAGTGACACACACAGTTATGCAGGCATACACACATCAACCAGACCTTTAGCTTGTGGCATGCAGTTAACTACAACTAGTACTATACTGGGTGTGTTTTCTACTAGTCAGTGTTATTCATGAGCTATTCTTTGTTTATGTACCCGGTAAATGAATGTGTCATCTGGATAACTAAATCACCAAGAATGTAGTGTTTTAATGTTCTATAAAAAGATCTACATCATAGTGTCCATCATCATGTAAGACCAACATACTGCACCAACAGTATATTTAGGTGTATTCATGGTCACAACACTTTTCCTTGCAGGCTTCCCAGATTTCCTGTTCCTGTGTGGAAGACTCACCGGTCAGTATGTCGACACGCACGTTTGTTTGCTGTTGTTTTGTGCTTTTTGCTGACTCACGCTGTGATGCTGAGTGGCGTTTCCACATTTAGATTTGTGCTCTCTGTGGCAGATGTCATTTAAGTGCATGGATGGGATGTAAGCAGGATGAAGTTAGATCTCATGCTGTGTGTTTAAGATGAAATCATGTCCTGTTATTACCGGCGATTACCTGCGGCGAAGCTGTCATTAAAAAACACCTGAAGTCACGGATCAACTCTTCCCAGCTTGTTGGTGCTCAGTGTAGCTCTGGGAGCGGGGAGGCTCTCTCTTAATCACTCCCAGTTTGGCATACAATGGTGGAAAAGGCTGCACCGGCGTTGGCACACATCCATCGGTGGCTGTAATAATGTGCAGGAACATGTACTGCACAGACTGCCAGTGGTTAGCACTGTGACTTCATTATGTAGCAGGAAGACCAGGTTAAGCAAAGAGGGGATTTTATTCCCTTTTCAGGTTCAGGACAGGTTGTTTAAAACACAATTATTCATCATATATAACCTATACACTATGTTATGTTTAGTTAATGCGGTTAGTGGTAAAAAAAAACAAGCCTCTTCTTAAGTAAATTACACTTAAAATAAATATTGTTGAATTTGTACTCCCATTCATACTATGTTTTTTAATTGAGAGAAATTCACAACAACCTTAATCTTAGTTTACTGAGTGATTCTGACATCAACAGGTCATGATGTCACAATTTGTTAAAGCAGTTCTTGTTTTTGTCTTGTTTTGCTTTCCTTTGTTTCTTCTAGCAGTACGAGTTCAGTGCTGATCTAATACTAGGAGCTGCTTGGTCCTTTCTGAATACTGGCCTCCTTTTTATGAACAGAAGGTAAAACTGGGCCTGGATTAATAAATACAGTCAATTATGAATATTTTGAATTTTATAGTTAAAGTCATATTAGAAGAAGCGAGAGAAAAAAAGACACTTTAGCATACATTGAGTGGCCCATAGGAAAGTAGGGCTGGAAATATTGGAAGAAATTAGTTTGCTGGAAAAAAGAACACAGTGGTCATTTCATGGCTAATCTATAAAATACAAAGCCACTGCTTGTTTCTCTTCTTTTTGTTATTTAGCATAAAGAGTTAACCCAGTTTGCAAATAAGTGCTCTGTCCCATATCCCTGTGTGTGTGTGGGGGAGGGGCTGATGGGTTAAATTTGGGGGACAAATGTGTGTGACCTCATGGAGAAATGAGGTAATGGTGGGCTCTGGTCTTTATTTGGTGCCGTCTATCTCATCCACGTAGCTTGCTTATCGCCGTCCTTTCTCTTGGTGGAAGTCGCTCACGCACAGTCGGCCCTTCTGTTTTTGTTTCTCTTCTTTCAGAGCTTAACTTTTAATTTAGTGAGCTTTTTCTACATGAATCATGCAACAGGATGCTGGTTTCTCCTGCTTTCCAGCGACTGCCTCTTTACACACTCCGGAGACGATGTTTTACGTGCCGTCACGTCTGCATAGGTTCCACTCTGTGGCGTTGGCAGCTTGCTCACCTTTCAGCTCTCCAAGCCCCGGATGAATTGAGTCACCGTCTTAGATTGACAGCTCGGCTGCGTTGACCCCCGTCCATTCATTCCTGGCCCGCTCTCTCACTTTCTGCCTGCCCCGCTTGTCCACGCCGCTGTTTGGTTGGTGTTGCCACGGCAACACGTGGCCAGAACGAGGCTTCACATGCAGCATCTTGTGTTCTCTTCACAGAGGGCTGCTGATGAGATTGCAGTGCAGTATGCGAACGCAGCCGTGTGTGGACTGACGCTCAGGACTTTGCAGCTCTGTCTAGCAGTCGCGGGGTGACCTTCCCCGGTCAACGTACGGCAGAGGGCCGCTCACACGCTTGACGACATTTCCTGACTTTTTGTTTGGTTTTCCTTCTCTTGCCCACCTCCCTTTGACCAAAGGTTTTTTCCCCCGGTTCTAATTGGCTCTTGTTTTTAAACGCAACAATTTTTTCCCGTAAACAAAACTGGGATTTTCCCTCATATTATGCACATCAATGGAAACCAGTGGCTCAATGGTTAACACGGGAACTGAGGAGTCCTTTCATGTCCGCTACAGGTAGGAATCTCTCGTCTCTCCACTACGGTATGACTGTAGAGTAGATCTCCTGGCTCTGTTTTAACATTTTGCTCTCCAGTAGTTTTAGAAGGGTTTGTAAATGAATTATTGGTTGTTGGTTAAGAGAAGAAATGTCGCTTTATGTTATGTGTAATATGGAATTAAGAACTAAGGGCTTAGTTGTATTCTAGAGCGAGAGGGCTGTTTCATAGTGCTTTGTACGTTTGTTGACAAAAGGCAGGCGACTTTCCCAAAACGGCGTCGGGCAGCTGGCCACACATCCCGGGTAAAGAGCTCTGGCAGCAGGTGTGTCGGCTCCAGTTGGCTTCAATATTTAACAAGCATAAAAAATTCATCACGGCTTGCTTTGTTCTTCGCCACACGTGTGTCCAACTTATTTGGTTATTTGCTTGGTGGAAGGGATTTTTTGTTTTTTCCGATGGATGCTGTCACAGAGGGTTATTGTTAATGACATTAAACTTCACTATGAAGTCTGCTTGTGCCGGTACGTCTAATACGTCTACTTGGCACTCCTCAGCCACGTAATCTGTCGGGTGTGCATTCTACAGCCTTAATCTCAGGTGACCATGTCAGAAGAGAGAGCTTTAAACACAAGCAGATTAGCTGAGTAAAATGCTGATTGAGGAGTTTCCTGGCTGCCATGCGTTGGAAGTTAAAACCATGACAACATCACATACGTCTCCTTGAACGTTTTCCACTGTGTGATGCTAAAATAGCTCTATGATGTCAGATGGCCAAGGGTGTTGAGGTCACGGGAAGGGAAAGCTGTTTTTTAATCTTTTTTTAGACTCGAATCAGCAACAAACACAACAACAGACCTCTAAATTGGGTTGAGTTGCTCTCTCCACGCTTCAGACAAAGGAGGAGCTGCAGCCTGGAAGTTGTTCTTGTGGAAACCTCGGTAGATGCCGTTCAGAAGCTCCATGTGTTGCTGTTGTTGTTGTAAGACACAGAAAGCAAGCAGGTAGGCTAGTATTTGCTAAAATGTTGAGAAAGAATGTCTTTATCAACGATTCAGAACACCATGTTTGTCTTTGTTTGTTTGATTTTAATAGCAGAAGATGGAATATGTAAGCTTTTACTTACTTTGACTTTCACCTAAGGAATTCACACTTATGTTCCTGTTTCTGGGACAGTTTTTGGAGAGCTTTCAGACAAAACCGTGGGTGGGTCGACAAGGAAAGCTTGAGATAAACAGACTGAATTTGACTTTGTATGAAGCTGATCTCTTTCCAACAATACAGCTTCCTGGAAAACAAAAGTTGGCAGACTGACAGTTTTTGCTTTGCACACACATGCTGCCTAATCTAAAGATAATCCATGTGCAGATAAACCACCAGCAGCCATTGTCAGACACTCCTTTCATCTGGCCTTGAAACGCCTAAAGCTTCATTCTAATTTCATGTTAAATATTAGTCTATTTACAACGTTTTTTATATTATATTGAACTACCCGATGAGGATCCTTTAAATGTTCTACTATGTTGAATTCTAAAGCAAAGCTAACAAACACGGTGAACATTTCTATCCGCTCTTTGCTTCGTGTGACTATAAAAGTGACCCACTTCACTTTTTGAAGCACGTCAAAAGGATGTGAGAGCTACCATAACAAACAGTCAGCCATTGTTCTCTGTATTTGGAAGGAAGTAGCTAACAGCCCTCTTTCTAAGCAAAGGCGGAAAACTTTGTTCCTGGTTGTTCCTGGTGTCCGCTCAGTTGGCTGCAGCTTTCAGCCAGAGAAGATGTGTTTTACCAGGTCTTCGTGACTGGAGTTACTTATGGTCTTTGGACTGTAGATACCTTGGTGCTGCTCGGTTAGAGGTGAGTTCAAACGGCAGGTCAGATCCTAGTTAGCAGCTGACCCACTTCGTTCTGCTGTAGGATGGAGGTGTCCTGCCTGGAGCTGGCGTTGGAGGGCGAGCGCCTCTGTAAAGTGGGCGACTACAGAGCAGGCGTCTCCTTCTTTGAAGCTGCCATCCAGGTGGGCACAGAGGACCTGCAGGTGCTCAGCGCCATCTACAGCCAGCTGGGCAATGCCTACTTCCACCTTCATGACTACGCCAAGGCCCTGGAATTCCACCGGCATGACCTCACCTTGACCAGGTTGGACCTGCACCAGACCCCAACACCCCGCTAACGGATCGTTACTGTCTTTATCATTGCTAACTTGATGTGTGTTGCGTAGGACGATTGGTGACCTGTTAGGAGAAGCCAAAGCCAGTGGAAACCTTGGCAACACCTTGAAGGTCCTGGGGCGGTTTGACGAGGCTGTCGTTTGCTGTCAGAGGCACCTGGACATAGCCAGAGACATGACGGACAAGGTGAGGCAGCAGGATATTCAAGCCTATGAGTGGTCATGCAAAGAGTGAAATATTCTGTCATGTATCGGGGGGCGGGGAGGGTTCAGATCAACCTTAAGCACTGACATGTTTCTCCTGGATTCGTGTTAGGTGGGTCAGGCCCGAGCTCTGTATAACTTTGGGAACGTGTACCACGCCAAAGGCAAAAGTATCTGCTGGAGTGGAGCTGAGCCTGGGGATTTCCCTGAGGAGGTCATGATGGCACTGAGGAAGGCAGCCGAGTACTACGAGTAAGTGGACGTTCAATGTGGTGCCGGTGGACATATGAGCAGGCCATATATTAACGATACACTGCCTTCCTGCTATCACATATCATATTGCATTTGTGTATCTTCAGAGCAAACCTGGCGATAGTGAAGGAGCTCGGGGATCGTGCAGCTCAGGGTCGGACCTACGGTAACCTCGGCAACACGTACTACTTGTTGGGAAACTTTCGCAAAGCGGTAGCCTCTCACGAACAGGTGTGGTGTAACCCTTACAATGCCTTTCATTCTATTATGTCATCAAAAAAAGACAGTAGAGTATGTCATAGGATAGTACAGTCAAAAATGTTGTTTTCATAGTCAGAATTTAAATTGTATTTATTGTACAGCCGTATGATCAAAGCATTCTCTCAAAGTCTACGCTCCATAGACGAGCTTCCTAAGTGCGACTCCGTTAAAACCTACATCTGTTATTATTACACTTCCAGACATCCTAAATATGTTTCTATGTCTCCTTCTTTGAGCAGCGCTTGCTCATAGCTAAGGAGTTTGGCGACCGCTCGGCAGAGAGACGGGCTTACTGCAACCTGGGGAACGCCTATATCTTTTTGGGGGAATTTGAAGTGGCTGCCGAGCATTACAAGTAAGCCACAGCCAACTGTTATCTCAGCAAACACTCTTCCGTTTGTCTATGATCGGTTCCCAGACTGTGGGGATTTCTTCTGAGAATGTGAGCCTGTGATAGAAGAAGCCCGTTCTGAACAGTAAGGCCTCTCTGGTTTGTCAGGAGGACACTGCAGCTGGCGAGGCAGCTGAAGGATCGAGCTGTGGAGGCCCAGGCCTGCTACAGTCTGGGCAACACCTACACACTTCTGCAGGACTATGAGCGAGCCATCGACTACCACCTCAAACACCTCATCATAGCCCAGGACCTCAACGACAGGTACACACACACACATGCATGACCTGCATTCTATGTCCCTGTACGTGTATCTAAATGGGTTTCGGATGCAGGATTGGGGAAGGCCGTGCATGCTGGAGTCTTGGAAATGCTTACACTGCACTGGGGAACCACGACCAAGCCATGCACTTTGCTGAGAAACACCTGGAGATCTGCAAAGAGGTACACCATGGAAATGAAAGCGGTTTTACTTTTCAAAAGCAGGATAAGAATTCCTTCAGTCGTGAAATGAACCTCCCTTTGTGTTTGTTTTGTAGACCGGAGACAGGAGTGGGGAGCTGACGGCTCGTATGAACGTGTCTGATCTCCAGATGGTTCTGGGTCTCAGTTATAGCACTAATAACTCCACTATTTCAGAGAACAAGGATATAGACTACAACCTACATGGTGGGTTATAAGATATATGTCTTATGTTAACATGTGGTTTTTTGTACGGGGTTTATATTGTGGTGATTGCTGTATACGTTTTAGGTGCGAGGCCCAGGATGAGCAGAAGACACAGCATGGAGAACCTGGAGCTGATGAAACTCACGCCAGACAAGATAAATGTAAGAACTTCTCTCTCGTCACAGGAAGTCCACCATCGTCGCTCTGTCCGGGTTACACAGCGACCAACGGATGTATTTCTTTAAAGTTTCAATCACAGATAATTGGATGCTTTATCTCCTCCAAGCTAATCGTCTCTCCCCTCATTTCCTTCTGCACCGTGGTGACTCATCCATTCCTGTGCGTTAAAGGGTCAGAAGTGGACCAGTGAAATCCTGAGCAAACAGTCCAAACCGTCCATGGCTAAGAGCTCTTCCAAGCTGTTCTTTGTCAATCGTCTGCGTGGGAAGAAGTACAAGACCGGAGGCTGCAGTAAGGTCCTCCAGGACACCAGCAACACTCTGGACACCAGCCAGACGGCAGCACAGGGACCCCAGAAGGTACACGGCACATTCAGCTGATAACTCCACACACATCTGGACATCATTAGTATCCCACAGCTGTCATCAAACCCTTCTCATGTTTCCTGTTGTTTATCAGCGGCTCAGTCCTGACATGCTGGGAGACGAGGGCTTCTTTGACCTGCTGAGCCGTTTCCAGAGCAACCGTATGGATGATCAACGCTGTTCAATACAGGATAAGGGCAGCAGGTTATCATTGAGCAGTGGACCAGAGTCACCTCCCAGGGCCATCAGGAAATGTGAGTGAATGCATTCGCATTGAAAAGTCATCCAGTTCCTGCAGAATATCTCCCCTTTCATACTGAAATAAAACTCCTCTGCTGTGTGTCTCTTCTCACACTTCATTGACTCTCTCTAACTCATCAGCTGTATCGGAGGCTGCCAACGTCTCTGGCACCCAAGGCCGGCGGTTAGAGGAGTCTTCTGGAGCAGGGGGAAGCCTGCCGGGCCTCAGGCTCAACCAAAACAGCAGCCAGGCCGTGCTCAACCACCTGATGGCCAACGCCGACAGCGCTGAGCCCGACGACGACTTCTTCGATATGCTCGTCAAGTGCCAGGTGCCTCGACCAAATATCCAGTGCTACCGCTTCCTGCACGATGATGACCATGCGCTGCATTCAATGCACAAGATGTTATCATGTGCTTTTCTAAACAGGCTTATACAAATCTCAAACTCATGCTCCCTTCCTTCCTCTTCACTTGACCAGGGGTCCCGCTTGGATGACCAGCGCTGTGCCCCTCCCCCTCCCCCGGTCCGGGGGCCGACTGTACCGGACGAGGACTTCTTCAGCCTCATCATGCGCTCTCAGGCCAAACGCATGGACGAGCAGCGCGTCACGCTGCCGTCTGCCGCTGCAGCCCGGCCGAGCTCCGGCTCCACCTGAACCACGCACTAAAACCGGGGTTCGTTTGTTTTCTTTGTCATGAAGACGTGGCAGAGCGGTGGGCGCTCGCTCACATGCTCTGTGCATCTTTACGTGTGTCCATGTGGACAAAACAAAGCACTGTCAGCATTATATGTAGTCTACAGTATGGAAACAACCTCAAATTAATGTTGTTTCATACGACTTGCACAACACCAACAAACTCAGTAGAATCAGGGATAAAAGTGTTGTTTTTATATCCTTGTGTCATCATTTCACCCCATGTGTACTTTTCAATACACAACTGCAGTTATGTCTGTATTTATTGTGCTTTTAATGATTGTTGTGATTTTGCCGTCCCATCACTATGAATTAATGTGGTTTTACTCACAGTGGTCTCAGTCAGTGTGACTATGAGGTACAGCACTCTTAACATGTATTTGTTTATATGAGAGGGTTTTTTTTAGGGAGGGGGGGGGGGTGTTAAGAGTTACCAACATCAAGCTAAGGAAATGGTATTTTAACTGTTTGAATAGAATTAATTTAACCCTTGTACAGCCCTAATGCTCCTTTGTACTAAATGTTTCAATGACATCAGAGGAATAAAGCCTCGTCCATGTAGACGCCTCGTTTTCATTTATTTTATGTTCAAAAACAAAAGACACATCTTGTGTAAAAGACACTTTAATGAACGTACCAGCAGTTAGACTCGAGCTTTGAATTAATTTTATGTTACTCTTTTAAAAATAAGAATCATAAAGGCTATAATATAACAGCCACTAGCATTTCAGAAACATACTAATAACTGTACATACATAAACACAACTGAAATAAATACATCCACGTAGGTATTAGTTTGGCCTAATTTGTTAAAACAATATATACACATTAACATAAAATATGCATCTTTGTAAGTAAATCAATATTAGTTAAAAGAAAGTGCGCATGTAAAATACAAGGAAATAATACTATGCATATGCCCCAAATACTGGTTCTAAATAAATATCAAAACACCCGTGCTTCCATCCGGAGTTCATTGTGCATATGGTTGGACTCTCGCTGTGGGTCAAGACTGCCACCTACTGGTGGAATGTTACAGCAGTAGACAAACCAAAGCTTTAGAACACTGAAGACTCCAAACCTGAATGCTGGGACACTCGACCACACATTACACTTTGTTTTTCCCTTTGATGCTGACATGACAATTTTCCATAGCAAGCAAGCCATCACAAGACACCGTAACAGCTTCAGCGCAAATATTTCAGATTCAAAACAAATCCACGAGCTAATTTTACACACGTTGAGTAGTAGCAATGCGGTGGATACGGTTAAACATTAGACATCTGCAAAGGGAAGCAACAGCTGATAGTATGACCTCCAGATATTCAGCCTCCTCACTGGAAAAGCCCACTGAAATAAATCACACCACACACCATAAATTAAACTTGTTTCCCTAAACAAATAGCAGCATGTCAGAAAATGATATGCTAAGAAGGAATGTAGGATTTCTGAAGGTGACTTAAGAAACTTTGATCTTGAAAATGACCACATTGTCTTTTTTTTGGTTTTGGTTTTACATTTTTCTTATGGAAACTGAGAACTCAAGGAAGGCACCATCATGAACAAATAACTCAGTCCTAATCTCAACAACTCCTCCGTAAAAAAAGGACATGCGGCAACTGATTGGTGTGTGTAAGGAGTGAGGATGTAGACGTACGTGATGGTGAGAATAATTAACCATCCCGCTGCTTTACCTCTCAGGATGACGGCAGCCGGTGAGCGGCGTAAAGAAAAAAGAGAACATGCAGTTTGTGTGCTTTTTGACGTGGCACAGGTTTGAATCCGTCTTTTCCTACAGACAGAAGTCAAAGGCCCATTCCCTGTGTGTGTGTGTGTGTGTGTGTGTGTGTGTGTGTGTGTGTGTGTGTGTGTGTGTGTGTGTGTGTGTGTGTGTGTGTGTGTGTGTGTGTGTGTGTGTGTGTGTGTGTGTGTGTGTTTTCGAGCTGTAAGCGTGTTAAAATAATGTGACGTGTCGATTAGTGCAAGAGGAGGGTTTAGGGAGAATGTGTGTCTTTTAGATTATAACTGGCTGTGTGTGTGTGTGTGTGTGTGTTATGGGTTGTGTGTCCAGAGTGTGACCGTGCGGTCAGCAGAGGATGAGAGGAAGGACAGGTCTTGTGTGTGCCACCGACACTGAATGACCTTGTCGCCGTGCTCTCCCACCACGGTGTGAGGCAGCGGCTTGGTCAGGTCACCTAAAACACACACAGGAAGTGAAGCTCAGACAGGCCGATTTTAAAATCATGACAAACCGACTACAAACCTTTTTCCTGTAAGAAAAAGCCACCTGCTTATTCATGTCCTGCCAGCAGCTCTAAATCTCACTCATTAATATTACTGCATCCTGTTAGTTTAACCCGTACATAATAATAACAATAACAATAATAAAAACAACAGTGTGGTTTTACAGAGTTACATGTTGCCTACTTTTTACAATGAACTAAAAATACAAAAGTAGTTTCCAAAATAGTCAAAAATGCCTTTGACAGTTCCCCAGAGCCCAAGCTGGTTTCTGAACAGTCCAAACTCTGCAGATACTGAGTTTGACATTTGACATTGATGAACACAGTCACATACAGTAAGTTGCATCATTAATATGTGAGCAGGAGAGGAGACGTACCTTGGAGGTTGGAGACGATGACCTTGTTGTCGTAGGAGCCGGTGAGCAGGTAATGAGCTCCAGGGGAGAACCTGACGGATCGCACATCGCTGGTGTGCGGCCGGCACACCTGGACAATTCGTCCCCCTCTGATGTCATACAGCATGCACGCAGTGTCTTCTTGTCCTGTTGCTAGGAGACGGCCGCTAGGATCGACTGCTACCGAGGCAACAGGACTGCCTGTGCATAAAAAAGGAGGAGGGGAGGTCGTAGCTTTGAGTTAATGATTGCCAGTAACAAAGCAGGAATACTGGATATTTGATCCCAAAATGGATAACCGAGGCGATACCTGAGCCATGGAAAGCAGTCCCAACTACTCGGACACAGCTGGGCACCCTGAGGTCCCAGAAACGCACCGTCTTGTCTTGAGAGCCAGAGGCAATCATCCAGCCTCCCCACGTGTACAGAGACAGGATGTGACCTGAACACACAATGACACGTCACACACCCGTTCGTAGCAAGTGACTCTCCACTGGAGGAGACGGTCAGCGTACCTGTGTGTCCACTGAGGGCGTGCAGACCCTGTCCTCTCTGGCAGTCGGTGGTGTAGATGTTACAGTCTCCAGCTCCGGCGCTGATCAAGATGGCTCCTCCACTTTCTGGACCCTCCATGAAGGCCAGGTCTCTGATGGTGCCGTCGTGCATGCTGAACTCCAGGTCCGGGCCTATAAGCAAATACGAGTCCTGGTGGGATTGTGACAATAACAGCCCCCACGCCCCGATTTAGAGCATCCCACCGTGTGTACCTGTGGCGTTGCATGTCTCTGCACTGAAAGGTAACACTTTGACGTATTTGTCGTTGGAGCCTGTAGCCAGCAGCTGCCCACAGTGGCTCCAGGCCACGCAGTAAATGGACCCTTTGTGGTGCTTGTTCCTCTTGAAGCGAACAACCGGCTGCTTTATTGGACTTGATTCACTTATGAGAGGAAGAGGGGAAAAGAAAGAATTCAAACAATGTGCTACAGGTGACCATTAAAAGCCCTTAATACATAGTTGAATTCACTAAAGAAAAGGCGGTATCATCTATGTTCTACAATGCACTGGATCACAGCATTGGGTCAGGGTCACCCTACAACATGCATTATGTCATCAATCGTAACAATGACTCCGTAACAGAGCGGGCTAATGGTTGGTTGGACTGTCCACGTCACCTGGTGTCTAATGTTTCTGGATAAGCACAGACGCGGAGGGTTTTGGAGTTGGATCCGACGGCGTAGAGCGATCCAGACGGGTGGAAGGCGACAGCTCGAATGGCCTGAGTGTCTTCCAGAGAGTGCACTGGCACAAACAGGCTTTTAGGCTTGTCCCCCTGAAAACACACACATGGAAACCCATGAACACACAGATTACATGAAATTAGCAGTATAATCTACTTTGATCCCCACCCTATGATATCCATGATGTCACGATGCCACCATGACATCATAATACCATCATGTTATAATCTGCTTAGTCAAAAGGCAAACTGACACATGATACTGTATCGTCTTAAACTCTGACAAAGACGAGAGAATGTGCTCAACTTTAGAATCAGATCAGAGAATTTCAGAGAGGAACACCCGTTCTGTAACAGCAATAACAGCTAACGTGAATAATAAACGACAAAAGTAACTTCAGGTTCATTATTCAGTGCAGCGAGACGATGCTTGTTGAGTATTTACAGCAGATGTGATGAAGTGTTACTTCATAACTACCTCTTTACTTCGGGTTAAGGAGCCCGGAGAATCACCTTGTGGACTTCCTTTCTGTTTCTGCTCACTGCAGAAAACATGAATACAGTAATCAGCAAATTCAACCGTGCAAACGAAGAAAGAAAAGAAACCACACCCACAGTACCTCTTGGAGACGACCGGGGACTCATTTGGGGGCGGCACCGGTTGCCCCCCCACCGGGCGCTGTGGGGTGCTGCTGAGCACCCCTCCCCCTCGGGTCTGCTCCGCGGTCACAGATGGAGGGTTGTTATTGTCCTCAGAGGCCGGTGGGTTCCCGTTGCCATTACACTGCTGGGCCAGAGTCTTCACCTCCTCCCCTAAATCCTCCATCCCAACATTGAGCTCCTCCAGCTTCTGGATGGACCTGAGGAGCACATGCAGATCACAGTTTTCTTGTATTTGTACTCTTTACTTGTCAGAACGCTGACCGAGTTCACTCAGATAAATCCAGTTTAAACAACAAAGGACAAAGGACAATGCTGTAATTATGCACAGCTACACTTGTGAATAATGCAGAGGATGCAGAGACGAGGAGAGGTTGGGGAAAAGGGACAGGAGGAACTCTCAAGGGACAAATCAAAGGGCCTTTGTCCTGCTGACGGAGCAATTATTAACACATCTCTAATGTTATTTTTGTCCCATGTTCAGAGCTACATATACTCTTTGGTTGTGATTTTGAAGCATGCTTAAGTTGCCGTGGTATATGTTTGAGTTGGGTGCTATTTTTCAGTCTAATATTGTGTAGAGCTCATACACATGGTGCGATAGTCCCATCCCATGTGATGTGATGCAGCCCATCACCACAGATGGTGCAGTGTGGACTGGAGCTGTGTTCCAGTTAGGGGGAGGTGTGCATCAATGCGAGGAGAAGCCACATGGGGCTCATCATGGTCAGAGCCGTAACATGACACAGCTGCTCATATGAAGAAATGAAAAGCCGCGCTGTAATCAGCCACTGACTGAGGGTTTTAGACGACCCGTACCTGTTGAGGAACTTCTCCGTGAGGCTGTGCTGCATGCTGCTGGGCGGAGGCTCCTGCTGGACCCCTCCCTCCAGCAGCATCTGCTGGTACAACTGCTTCTGCTGCTGCTTCTGCTCCAGATGCTGCTGCACACGGAGACGCTGGCGATAGTACTCCTCATACTTCTCTGTTGAGTCACGGAGCTGAGGAATGAACACGATTTATTTGGTCATTTAAACACATGGAGACAGTTTAGCACAAACAAGGCGTACAACCCGCACAAAGACAGCATTGTTGTCCGATGAGCCGTGCTTCTCCCATTTCTCCTGTTTCAGGTATTAGAGGAGGAAGGAGGGTGAGACTGAGAGCTGAGGACAGGTCACTTCCCCTCTCTGTCCTCCGCTTCCTGTCCTGACAAGCTGATGGGAACGGATCTCCTGTATGTGAGGCGGGGGGGCAGACACTGGCACTGTGCCAGCTCTTCAGAAGGTTCGGAGGGCAGAGACGGGAAACAAGAAAGAGAACGGAAGAGGAGTGTGACGGAGAGATCACAGAGGCCCCCAAAGTCTGCTTCTGTTTCTGGCCTTATGTGTTTCTAGGGTGACGAGACGGCAGTACGAAGCACTTCACACCGAGCTGCACAACGGGACCAGAATAGAAAGCATGAGACGGACAGAAACCCAACACCGTTTACAGGCAACATGAGAGCAGAAATGACTCGTTCTTGTGCTTAAGTTGCTGAGTTTCTCACCTAGAACCAAATCCACCTGGGCTTCTTTCACCTTGGCTCCTCGGTCTCATTTGAGTCTATAGACAACTATCACTGGATTACTGTGATCCTGAAGAAATCGTGATGATTTTCTGGAGGTATATGTAGAGTATTTAAGAAGATTTATGGACTTCTTTTTTTGGTTTGGGACTTTTTGAAAAAGTAAGCCACGATGAAATGATCTCATCGATGCAGAGGACAACATAGCTATAGAGAGAGTATCACTCCAAGTCAGCCTTGACACTCACTAGGCTGTAATACACACTTGCAAGAGGAGGATGACACACCCTACTGGAAAAGACTTATCAGAAGCCATATATAGACCTGTGGTGTAGGCTCCACCCCTCAAAGAAATAAAACACAGCAGAGCCGTAAGAAGGTCTAATGAGTTAAAAAGCAAAGTCAGCTATAGACGTTTACCTCGTTCCTGTCGGCAGAGCCAGGCGATGGTGCGTCCTCACCCGGAGCCGAGGCAGGACGCAGGTTCTGAGCTCCAGCTGAACTCAGCATCTTGTCCACAGGCGTGTCTGTCCTTGACCTTCACAGAGAAAACACACCAGAGCAGCAGATGATCTAACAAGGTACTACATTAAACGTGGGACTGTTAAAACCGTGGTCCGCCCCGAACCCTTACGTTTCAGGGGATTCCTCAAAGATGCTGTGGCAGTCGGAGCTCTCCATCATGAGACTCCTGCTCAGACTCTGTCCTCCCGTTCCGGGGTAGTGGAAGTTGGCGAACGAGTGGGACATGGGAGAGACACCTTTACCCGGCGCCGTCTCCCCGGCACTCGCTCTCTTATCCTGGCCGGACAGCCCGAAGGACAGCCCGTCCAGTGCTGGGTTCAGGGAGCGTGACATGTAGGTATCAGCGGACTGTGGGCGGCGCAGCGGGGACGAGGGGTACGGAGACAGTTTGCTGATGAGCGGTGTGAGGAGGTCGGCGTACCCGGTCTTTGTGGGCTTGACCAGGCGGTCCACGTGGATGTTGAGTTGCTTCTGCTCGAAGGCGCAAGAGAAGACGGTGCTGTGGAGGTTCTGCATCCAGGAGAGCAGAGAGAGGTCGAGGTCGTCACAGCCGTTACCGCAGAGCATGTCGACGCCTAGGAGGACCTCGCTCTCCGGGATCTCCTCGCCTGTCGCCTTGCTCTGCACACAAATTCACATCCAGTGAGCATAACACCGACCCATCCGTAAACTGGTTTAGACCACAGTAATTAAGTTTCAGTGCATCAAACCTGGCAGAACTCCACACAGCACTCATACAGGACGCCCTTGAGGAGCAGCTGGAAGAGTCGATCCCTACTGGCCTTAAATCCAGCCTCACTCAGCTTCCGGTCTGCAGGGATAAACTCCGCCACCATGACGCAGGCGTCCTCAAAACACTGCACCCTGGCTGTGCTCGGGTTCCAATCCTGCAGGACGACATTCATCAGGATGCATGCCGGACACATGTAAGTAAAAAGCTTCTGCTTTTCATCCACTTTCATATATCTTGCCTTGAACTCAGCGTGGTTTGTGAGGCGAGGAAGCGTGAGGAGCAGACACAGCTTGCTGTAGTCGTCTTTAGAGGGGCAGAACTCCTCCAGGGCGTGGAGGCACTTCACTGCTTCCTGCATGGTGAATTCCAACTACAAAAGGGAATTTAAAATGGTCACAGATGACTGAGTTTTTCTCTCAAAAGCACCGATTGAACAACCAATACACACCCCTCTGTGCACTATTGCTCACCAATGTACTGATGTCCACAGAACTCAGACCAGTTCATAGGACACGACAGCTGGAGTATCACAGTATCACAAGTGTTCTCCAAAGCTGTTGGCAACTTGCTTTTACCATAACTAAACAGATTACTGTGGTATAATCATGCTTGCTTTGCAAAATTAGTTTTAGTATTGAGAAAAAGAAGCACATTAGTACCCATTGTTTACTATTATTGCTATTGAGGCGTCCAGTCTCCCCCCCCCCCCATGTGATAAATGCAATCTACAGCTCAGACAAAAAGGAAGGGGGCAGCAGATAGCCACACTTCCTTTTTGCATTTTCACTAAATCACCTGTGTGCGGGTCATCACAGGTGAACAGGCTGTATTATGTAAAACGGCTTATTCTAACATGGACAGTCGATCACGTAGAATGAGAGGTGCACATAAACAGCTTAATCTGGATAAGCCCTTCGCTGCAGCGAGGCCAATAGCCGGGACATTCCTCACATGCAAGTAACTACGAGACACCCGACCTTCCTTCTCATCTCTTTCAAAGATCGGGAGGTTTGTTGTCGGGATGCAGCGATCACCGGTCCAATACCCGTGTTTAACTAGAAAGCTCTACGCCTCACTGTGTGGACGTGGCTGGGATCATTCTTTTGAGTTCGACTTGACTTAAACATTGCTTTCCTAAATGCAGTGTAACAAATAAAAACAGATACAAATGGACTGTAGTCTTATTTGTGAAAGTAATGGTATCCAATGCTAGATCGGCCCATTGTCACGAGCCATTAGTCAGCCAGTATCGGACCGATATCAGTATCGATATATCGTTGCATCTCAAGTTTGTTCAGATGACAAGCAGAGTTGTCTTGAACAATGTCTTGATATCGAGTCTTCTTGTTTATTTCCATGACAACCAGTGACAGTCAGCGGGAAGACAACGCAGCAGTGTTACCTAGTCTTTCCAACAGGAGGACGATTCACGGCTGCATTTACTCGTGACTTACGTGCTGCGGCTCGTCTTCTGCAGACATGGCGTTGTTCACACACAGAGCCTCCAGAAACTTCTGCCTGAGGACGATGTAACGAAACCTGAGGACGTGACAGTTCACGTTAGGAAGCGTGACACAAGAAGAAGCCAGCGTTGATGTCGTGGGTCTAACTTTGCTGCTGTAGGCCGACAGCGAACACACCTTTTTCTGTCAAACTTATCCATGCACTCCAAGGGCTGAATGAACTGCAGGATCTCATCCCACTGGCCGTCGAGCACCAGTTGCCTGAAACAGAAACAGTGGGTTTTGATAGAAGCAGTTGTTTTGGAGCCGGGACACTGAGACGCAGAGTGTTGGTCTACCTGAGGAAGAGCATGTCGTCCGAGTAGAGCCCGTTGATGACGCCGCTCTCCTTCTCCAGGGCCAGCATGCTGATGTGCAGCTTCCTGGAGTTGAGGAAGTCCAGGATCGCCTTGATGATCTCCACCTCCTTCACGTTGATGGTTTCCTCCGCTGTCATGGTGACGACGGGCTGCCAGAGACAAAGGCAAAGAAGATCATAAAAAAACAATAAAACCACACACCCAAACAAACCTGACAAATCCCTTCTTACATGTTGTTTGAACACAATTTAGTCACAAGTTATGTGAATGTGTAACTCATGTGTGATTCATGTGTGATTCATGTGTGATTCATGTGAATGAGTGAATCCAGTGTGACCCATAGATGTGCTATTACAGAGGCTCAGGTAACGGGCTGGTTTACTGCCTCTAACAGTCACTATGTTGTTGTTATCTGCTGCTACACAAACTAGCATGTTGGCTACTTACTTGCTTCCCAAGGTATCAAAGACACTGCAGTCCTGCTAAGCTAGCATGAGAGAAAGCTAATAACACAGCCCACTAAGCCTCACGCCAAACAGTATAAGAAGCTTAGGCTACTTGTTAGCGTCACATAGCTTCTGAATACAACAACCGGATTACCGCGACAAATAGCTAGTTAGCGGTAGAGCCCGTATAAAGCGGGCTAATTTAACCGGGGAGAGTGGCCGGCCGAGGGGAGAGGCATCACCGCTAGTTAGCTGGGCGGACTGACAGCCTCCCCGAACAACGCAACCTCCCTGCGTGATGCGTTCAAAGCTCACCTGTTTCTAAAAATACATGGGATGGAAACACGCAGCCCCCCCGGGATGGTTGTTCGCGCTGCCGCTGTGACGACGACTCTTGCTCCGTATCGTCAGCGGTGTTTGTCCTGCTGCTGTCCCGACTGTGTCCCCTCCCTGCCGGATCTTCCTCCGCTGCGGTCCGCTGCTGCCCAGCCCTGCTGCTGTCTGCGCCGCCTCCATCCACCCGCACACACGCACTGCACGTAAACGTCACATCAGCAGCAGCACATAATACATCAATAAAATGTCAAAGTTTTTACAAATACAGGCATGGAAGAGTTAAATGAGGCCTTATATGGTGGAAATGTAAATACATTTACTAAAAAACCTCTATAAGTACCATTTGAGGTATTTATATTTCCTCTTGCTCTGGAGTGATGCTTACACATAAATTCAATCCAATAATATTATAGAAAGGATAGCATTTTTATTGTGACGTGGGCCATTCTGCATAATTAGTACTTTTACTTTTGATTCCAGTACTTCTGTACTTTTACTAAGTATGATTTTGAATGCAGTACCTTTACTTGCATGGTTATTTTTATACTGTCTTCTAAAATGGATTGTGGGTAAGCTGTTCCCTGTATGTCCTGCAGCCTGGCCCCTCAGTGAACCTCCATGCTGTCAAACCCAAAGACGAGGCAGGTGCCAACGTTTTACCCCCTGATCCTATTAGTGTTAACACTGCTCTAATTCATATGCAAAAATAATAACATCTTGCACTAGGACTTTGTAGTGATATTTCTAAGAATCATTACAGTATTATAGGCACATTTCATAGATGCTTAACTTTTGAAAATCTTGAAAATAAGAACAGGAGGGGACATTTTATTGTTGAAAAATAAAACGTTACAAAAGAATATAATTTTCTCCGTTTCACCCGATGTCCCCGAAACACTTTCTCAATGACCTCAAACCATTTCTGTCTGCAATTTCCTCTTAATCTTCAGCCGACATGAATAGCGATATGTTTGCAATAAGATATTATTGGATATCCATCTAAAAACAACATGAGGGTATACCGGCTCTGGAGCGCAGGTTTTCTGAATAACTAAGTTGATAGTGTATCATCACAGTAAATACACGGTAGTTCATTACATATGTGCATGATACTTACCTATGCTATGAGCTCTTCTGGTGGTGGAGGGATGTTCTGTTAGTTTAAATGAGGCTGTTGCTCCACTTAAATCAATAAAGACGTGAAATGAGACACCATGAACACTGTTGATAGCTGGCATTTTAATAAAGCTCAAAGCAATAGAAAAACAAACAAAAATCCATGAACAGTTGAGCATATTTACTGAATTGAAATGAAAATGAAGTCAGAGTTGGAAATAAAATTATTTTCTCAGTATACTTAATGGCTTTCATACAAACCCCCAATAAAGCCTCAATCAGACTTTATTCCCCTTTGCTTTCAACGCGCTTCCTTCATCGGCCGTACTGCTTCGTTAGTACTCGCCTCCATCAGGTCAATGTCATTACAAAAAATACTTCTATATGCCAAAATATATCTGTACAGTTCCAACACATACTGAAGAAACATGATTAAAAATGTGAAAGTAAAGTAAGAGAACGACAGTCCTGAATGTGGGGGAACGACTCGACCAACGAGGAAGTGCTATCATAGGTGAGTTCATTTATTTACAACTGTGGGCTTCTTTGAGGGAAGTCAAGATCTAATAGTTCAGACAAACATCCACATGAAAGTGGCATTTTAAGTATGTGTTAGTTCCAACTGTGACATGGTCTACGGTGATTCTCTACACTCTTAGATTGCACAGACTGATGACACGTGGGTGGGTTTCCGTCTACTCTACTACTGGTGATCACCTGTGACACTGCTGCGCCGTCACACTTTTCTGCATTTGTAGCACAATTAAAGGCCCCAAACGACAACACACGGATACGCACACGTGATAAATTATAAAAAGCTACTTTAAAAGCTACCACAAGCGGACTTGTTCATTTTTGAATGGATGTGCCATCATATACAAACTTAACTTATGTACGTACAGTATATTAAGCTTCTCTGAATAAAATGTAAGACGCCTTTTTTAAAATATCTTCAAAGCATTATCAAAATGAAATAAATTAAGAGTCCATCGCAGGTGCTTTTTCCAGAACTGTTCCGTGGTACTCCATATGCTCGATAGTCTCATCATTTCACACTTTTGGAAAGTAATTTGCGATCAACCAACTGAGGTATTTTCCTCACTCGTCTTGGCACTTCACTATACACACACATACACAAATTTGAATCTGTTGTTATTATGTTTTTTCACATGTAAAAAACAAAAACATGCCTGTATAGCAGCAAAACCCTCATCAAAATGCTGCCTCTGCCGGATCACAGACCACAAAGGTCAACCCGTGTGACTCGTACGGGGGCCGTAATCTGATCCCAGACCTGTGTGTGCATACACACAAACGCTCCTGTATCAAAACAAGCTTTTTCAAACCAGGCGCTGACAAAATGACACTCACAGCGCATCCATATGACACAAAACAAGCATAAGGCCACACATGATCAACTTATCAAAAACCAAAGGGCCTCGATCGGAGGCGTGACATTCAGTGCTTCAGTGGTTCAACTAGGTAAGGCATTGGTCCGCCTATCTTTTTTTTTTGGCACATGAGAACATCGATACACATGCTGACAAGAACATACATGTGCCCGGTTGAAGTGGTCCACAAGGTAACAGTCAGCTCTGGAACAGCAGCGTCTGTGAGGCCCGCCTGTGATCTACATTCCAGTTGGGAGTTATTACAGTGGGACCGTGTGTCCGTTTTAAAAGTTCAAATCCACAAATTCTCCTGCGTGTGTGTTCCAGAGATCCAGATCTTTGCCGGTCCATCTGGCTCTACTTGGTGTGCAGTTTTTTGGGCGTGCCCTGCTTCTTGGTTTGCCACAGGTGGCTGGCGATGGTGATGGCGTCCACGCTGGCCGACATGGTTTTGGCCGGGATCAGGCTGAACTGCTTCCTGTCCGAGTTGTACTTGTACAGGCCCTCGATCATCTTGGTGGTGATGCTCCTCGGCCCGATGCCCGCCAGCTTGGTGATCTCCTCCGTCTCGGGGCAGTAGGCGTACACGGACCTGAACTGGCATCCGGCGTCGCGGAACAACACCAGGAAGTTATTGGCTTCGGATTTCTCCATTTCCTGCAAAAACACACAGTCATCGTTTAGAATATTGAATGCAGAATGACACGGAGACATATCTGCAAAAACGTACATCCAGTATCTTGTTCTTCTGCCCTTCGTTGACCTTGCCAGCCAGGCAGCAGTGAGCCAGGGCGTTCTGGATGATGTACTTGTTGGACTTGGCACTTGGCTCCTTGTATAGTTTGGGTCCTGTGGGAAGAAAGGGTAAGATTGCAAAGAAATGAAACATCACGTCATGGAGAGTATCTGTGTACACGGTCCAGGTATGTGTTGTACCTGTGTACTCGTTGTTGGAGGGAGTGGATGAGGTGGTGGAGTCGTTCTCCCAGTCCTTCTCTCCGTTACGACTACCGGTCGAAGGGCAAGAGGAAAATCCTTCTGCAGAGTCCGGCCTGGAGACGATCCCGTACAAACCAACAACAGACACGGAGATGACAAAACCCCCAAACAAACACGTGTAAAGGTTGACACAGACACACACACAGACATGCACACACACACACACACACACACACGGATACAGACATAGAGAGATGTGGTAAAAACAAGGTCAGACGCTGTGACACAGTTCCCCACACCCTGCCTGTTATCTCGCATTAAATCATACTGTCCATACTCAGCGAGGGACAGAAAGGCATGTTCAGCCAAGTCAAAGCAAAGTGCTGTCTTTATGGCTACTGTGAGGGATGATGAGCTCGAGCTCGAGCGCTTGTGGAGGAAACGGCAAACGACGGCGGGCGAAAGCGAGGAGCAGCCAGCATAGAGAAGAGAGCAAACAGCAGCCTGAAGCTACAAGAGACAGAGGGAGGATAAAGAGCAGCAGAGCTGAGGCGGAAACATGGCGGCTCCTATGTACCTCAGTGCAGAAGCAGAAAAAAACAGCAGGATGGATTATCTCTAAGTTTTTCACTGTCTCTACTTTTATGTCTGTTGAGAGGATGTCGAATGAGATGCAGACTGAAGTCACATGGAGCTAAGGAGCTAACTTCTTCTGTTGCAGCGTGGCTTTTTCCCGGCAGCATTACTAACCTTCCCTTTCTTTCTTTGGGAGAGCTCAGAAAGAACGGGATGTGGGATACTTTAGTGCCTCTGAGGGACGCATGCAGGATAGAGAGGGAGAGAAATGAGGGAAGGGGTACAAGAAAATCAGGAGTGTAAAGGCTCATAAAAGTCAAAAAATAACCTCAACATCAAAACACCTCATGGAATTCAAATCAGCGAGGTTTTTAGGTTTTAATAAGCAATAAGCAAAGCAGAACTGAAGTGTCATTTATTTTGTTGTTTTAGCTTTTTTTTCCAGACCCAACCAGAGAATATGATGATTCAAATAATTTGATATGCAATCCCACCACAGGAGTTCAAATCAGCACACGGTGCAGTGCGTTAAGGATGCAAAATACAAACCTGCATCAACGGTAACTGAATGGGAATCATTGAGGCTCCTTTAACATCGGTAAACATTTCAACATTGATCCATATTACTCAGGGTCGCCCATAAAGTGTCTTTCATAGCGCCAAACAAATGTTATGCATGAATACATTTTCACCTGGCTAATTGTGTGACACATAATGTAATCATTGCACCTGGTCAAACGTGATAACTGATGCATTTAAATAGGAATAAACAGAGGATTGAGTCTGAAAACTTTATGGGCAACAGTGTATTTACACCTAATTCAGAGGTGTTATTATCCTCTTGTGCTTCTTACATCCATCTGATCCTCGCTGGAGGCAGAGTGGCTCTTACCTGTTGTTCTTCCTGTTATTCGGCTGGTCTCTGTCATTGTCCGCCAGATTGAGAGACGCCAAAGAAACACTCGACACGGAGAAGCCTCGAGGACGCACCCCTGCAACACGAGGACGGGTCAGAGTGGCGCTCGTGCAGCAACAAAGCATGCGTTTGTGCTTCATCTGTGTTGCTCACCCGACGCTCTCGCGGGAGGCGTGCACGACTCCACGACGTCCCTGTGGATGGACTTGGGCCGCGGCTTCTTCTTCAGACTCCCGGATCGGGGCTTGATGACCTCGTCCATGTCCTCCATCAGTTTGAGCTGCTTCCTCCTCAAATACTCCAGCTTGATGTAATCCCTCCTCGCCTTCTCGTCGTCCTTCTTCAGCTGCTCCTCCTCGGCTTTCAACCTGCAGGAGGAGAAAGACGTAAAGATCTGTTGTATGACAGCACAGTCAAGTTTAAAAGACACACTGTGTGTATTGGTGCTGCAAACCTGGCAACAGATGGAAAGGTAGAAAGTAAGACAGACCTTGCAGCTTCCTTCTTCTGCTCCTGGTCCAGCTCCTGCTGTTGCTTCTTCTCCTGAGTCTCCTTCTCCCTCCTCAGCCTCTTCTCCAGGAGCGCTGCTTTCTTCGCTGCCATGTCCTCCTCCCCTTTCATATCATCCTGGTGTGTGATGGTGGGAACACACAAATTATAGTCTTACCATGCCTGTTATTATTATTATTATTATTATCATGAGCAGCAGTCCTGTTGTTTACTCAGCTGATGATCTACATCGTGTATTAAGTTATGACAAATGACATCCAAGTGTGTAATTACAGAAATCCCGGCGGTGTTCAGTAGTTGATGTGACATTAGTGTAATGGCCTTCTGACACTGTAATTATAATCATGGTTTACCAGCATCTGTCTTCTGGCTGTTTTTCTTTCTCTTTTTTTGGATCAGTTCAGTTATGAGAAGATAATTAAATGTGGTTAAGTATCCCTTTGTCTACCTTTGTGTTGATTTGGATGCAATTCACCTGTTTGCACTCTAGGTGGCAGTCGCCTACATGTGACTCTATAAATACGGGTGGTTAATTGCGGCCAGGTTACAGGTTACAGGTTACAGGTTACAGGTTACAGACTACAGACTACAGACTACAGGTTACAGGTTACATGTTACAGGTTACAGGTTACAGACTACAGACGAGGGAAACAAGCCGTTTCCAACCGTCATCATGGCGTCTCTCAGGTAACTAAGGGCCGTGACGTACCCGGATGTACGGTATTAAGCTCACTAGCATTGCAGCAGCTATAGTGACGTATAAGGAAGCCGCTATGTTAGCCGTTATTTTTATGAACTTTGGCGCGCGGATGAAGATGGATGTTGCTGCATTGAAGGACGCCGACTGTGGGTTAACATGATCCGGGCGGAAGCGCCGACATGTCGGACTCGGGCCTCGGACTCGGGCCACTTCGGCCTCGGACTCGGGCCACTTCGGGCGTCGGACTCGGGCCTCGGACTCGGGCCACTTCGGCCTCGGACTCGGGCCACTTCGGGCGTCGGACTCGGGCCACTTCGGCCTCGGACTCGGGCTACCTCGGGCCACTTTGGACCTCGGACTCGGGCCTCGGACTCGGGCCACTTCGGGCCTCGGACTCGGGCCGCCTCGGGCCTCGGACTCGGGCCACCTCGGACTCGGGCCATTTCGGACCTCGGACTCGGGCCGCCTCGGGCCTCGGACTCGGGCCATTTCGGACCTCGGACTCGGGCCGCCTCGGGCCTCGGACTCGGGCCACCTCGGGCCTCGGACTCGGGCCACTTCGGGCCTCGGACTCGGGCCGCCTCGGGCCTCGGAGGGACGCAGATGACTCCTCCTCAGCAGGTAAGAGCAACGCCACACAACAGCTGGCCGTTTGTTCTGACTTGGTGATCACATGTTTGAGGCGTAAAGAGTCACTAAAGTTCACCAGCATTGCAGCACCCATGGTGACTACAGGAACGCCTCTACAGCAGGGGTCCTCAACGTTTTCAGGCCAAGACCCCCAAGGCCTCTAGTGCCTCTAGTGGAGGGACCCCTATATCATATAAAATGTTAAATTTATTTTATTTTAATTCAGCAGCCAAACTGGTTTTAAAGAGTTAGCAGTAATTTAGAATCCCACTGCATTTCTTGGCCCGACCCGTCACTGTGTAGCTGGTTGGCTTCAGATAAGGCGTTGGCCTCCAGGTGTTGGGGTCAGGATCGCCCCACCAGCCTCCATAAACTCTCATACTAACGTTTCACATTCGAATCATTTTCAGGCTGCTCTTGTGGGTTTGAAGCAAATCTTGATATAATAGTGATACTCGATATAAGCAGAGAACAACGGGCTTCTTATTAGTAAGTGTTGTGGTATCTTGGTCTTTAGTTGCAAGGGAGCCTTTTGTTATGTGTGTATAAACTCTTGGCATTTCCACACTACAAAAGTCACTAAAAGCAGTATGGAGGCACTAAAACATGGCAACAGAAAGCAGACCAAGTCAAGTTAGTTTATGGATAAACACTATGTCACATTTAGCCCACGTGTGTTCGTCCAGCTCAAGAAGCTATTACATGGATTATCATCCCATACGTTATATTAAATGTTTTTATGAGACTATAAATATGATCCTTCATATAACTCACCTTGAAGAAGAATCCACAGCACATCTTCTGGTCTTCTCCGGTTGCGTCTCCTCCTGCCTCTCCGTCTCCTTCACCCTCTCCCGTCTTCTCCTGACCGCGGGGTCGTCCTCCCGGAGATCTCAGCCCAGACAGAGGCACCTCCACCAGGTCTCTTCTGTCCTGCGCGTCTCCCTTGACCCGGCTGCTCGTGGGCTGTTGGATCTCGGACGCCGGTTGGCTCAGCACCTCTGATGACCTCGTCTGCTTGACTTCACCCCTTCTGTCCCCCCGTCGCTCATCTTCCTTCTCTTTGGCTGCGTCTTTAGTAGAAGGCTGAGGAGTGCCTGCACTCTTCTTTCCCACTACCTCTTCTTTGTCCTTAGCGTTTTCTTTGTCCTTGTCGTCCCCGTTCTTGCTCACCTGAGGCCCCTCGTCGTGGCTCAGGTACGAAAACGAGCAGTTCTGGCTCTGGCTGGAGGTGAAACGTCTCAGTCTGGGGAGGCTGTCCACCGAGGTGGGGGTGTTGAGCATTCGACTGAAGGGCGTGACCTTCAGATCGTTTGGTCGCGGAGTCCGAGGCGTCCTGGCGTGGAAGGAGGCTGGCCGCCGCTTAAGGCCAGCAGGGGAACGATTGGGAGCGCAGGGAGAGCCAGAAGAAGAAAGGATGGGAGACAAAGAGCCAACAGAGCCTCGGCCTGATCCCCGGCCCGTTACGCTGCTGCTACGCAACTCACGGAGCTGCCTGTGGAGGAAAACGCAAGGAAATATGTGTTCGAAAAACCTGTAAAATCATTCAAATCTATAAGTCATGATGTGCTACCTGTGTGGAGATGGAGCAGGAGGAGGGATGACCCAGGCCTGCTGCTGCTGCTCTCTCATGGACATGATCTTCTCCTGCTGCTGGGCCAAACGCTGCATCTCGGTCTGCAGGAAGCCCAGCGACGTGTTCAGCCTCTCAATGGAGCGCGTGTATTCTGTCAGGTCGATTTCTCCCGGAGCCACGCCTGCATCAGCAGCCACACACATACACACACACACACACACACACACACACACACACACACACACACACACACGGGTCAGCCAGTCAATTAACGATCTCATATGATCATATGGTTGTTTTATTTTGTGGTTTTACTGCTAAAAGTAAAAATCACACCCGTTTTACGAGGCTCTGAAATGTGAGGATGGGATATTTTTGATATTTCCAATGAAAATAATTTTAAGGTGCTTTCACAGCATGAACTCTGCCACGTTTTTACAGTTTCCTTAATCTGGGCTGGAGTGAAAGCTTTAAATCAAATTCTGGTTTGGACTAAACAACCGGACAGAGATGGCCTGAAAAGGAAGTTCTCGCTCTGCTTGCATGCGGACTCTGTCGCGGTTCGTTTGTGGTCTGGAGGCAAACTGACCCACCACAAGATTTATGTGATTTTTTTCACTTCCTCTGACTGTGAATTGTCAAGTTCGTATCTGTAAGCGACACCCACCTCCGCCATCCTCACAGGGGGATTTAGGAGCTGCTCCGTCCGGCTTGCATCGCTCCGCCCGCTCCATGCCGCCCTGGCTCGTTCCCTTGGAGGCCGGCTCTGGAGAAGCTGTTTCTGCTGAGCTGGGGCTGAGGGGGGCGGTGATTCCCTTTCTCCTCACTACATTTAGAAAGGCGGTTCTGCCCATCCTCTGACGATGGCGAGTAAAAGCCGCTTCCACCTGCGAAGAGAACAGGTTGTGAACGTGTATATTTAAAGCTATACTGATGGCGATCTTTCTTTGTCTCTATCTCTTCACCTTCTTCTTCTGGGCTTCGATGGCTCTCCGCTTCTCCTCCAGCTTCATCCTCAGCTGAATCATCTCCGAGGCTATAATGTGGGAGGGGTCTCTGGGGGAGGGCGTTACTGGAGAGGGAGATGTGATCGGCAAAGGAGGCGTCGACAACTACAAGAAAAATGCAAAGATCATTGATATGAATAGTATGCAAACAACTAACCTCACTCCAAATGGTATTTCTGTCTGCAACAAGGAGGACACACCAGGACACGAACCTGAGAGGAAATGCTTTTTGGCAGGTGTGTGTACGGCACATTGAGTTCGGAGCTCTCTGGTGTGGTTCCTCCGCTACTCCTTCCCTCCAGCTTCCTGAATTTCTGCTCTGCGAAGCTCGTCATCCGGACCATGCCGCCTCCAGAGGACGAGGCGGGGCTGACCGTGTGGGATCTGGGCGTTGTGGGTGCTGGACTGGAATAGGGGGAGCTCCTGTCGCCTCCATCTCCCCTCTCACCCACGGGGGCAGCACCGCCCGCCACTTTCCGTCCTCCTTCCCCGCTGCCCTCCTCCTCCTGCTGGTCAGGCAGAGGGCACGACCGGGTCACGGCCTCACAGTCTGGGTCTATGTCTGAATAGTCTCTCAGAGAGGACGAGTCCTCGTCCAAGCTTTGGATGTCCTCTGTCCTCACATGGATGCCCGTGTCAACTTCATCAGTGGACAAAGAGTTGGGGTCGTGGTCGTTCAGCCGAGCCTTAGCTGAACCCAGGTCGTCTCCTTGACCTTGGGCCCCTGGAGGGCCTGAAGGCTCCGCACCGTGGAGAAAGAAGCCATTGTCTCCGTCCCCCCCGCCGAGGCTAGCGTGGGGCCTTTCAGTGTCGTGGATAATCTTCAGGGCCTCCTCGATGCTCGGAGGAGTTGATGGGCTGACGTGGCCGCTGCGGTTGCCGTGACGATTGTTGGGGCTGTGGTTGCTGTCTGGGAGGACTCCATTGGAGTACCTAGAGACGGGTTTGGGTAAAAAACGGTTTGAAGTAACAGTTTATACTTATATACTTCTCTCTTCTTTGTCTCTTCATGCAGTTTGAACATTTTTAAATTAAACTTTTTTTTTAGCAGAGCCTGAAAGTCACACATTCTTTGTGGGATCTAAGCTAATTATTTTGTGTTTTATCTGTAAAGTTTACATGTACAATGAACTGTTGAAAGTTGACGGGCAACAGAAACAAACTAATCTTACTGGTTACACAGATATAATAAGGATCAATACATCCTTTTATCATTTAAACACACAAATGTCCAAATAAATCAATCAATCAATATAAATAGCTTTGATCAGACTCTAAAGTGTTTTATTTAAAAGCCATCATTTCATTTATCTCTGGTATGAAAAATTACTGAACCCCCAAAATAACAAAACAAGGATAGAAGTGTCTGTTATTTAAAAATCCCTGCTGTACCTGCTTTGGTTCTTGCGTGAGAATGTGTTGCTCCGCCCAAGGGATTTCTGGGAGTTGAACTCGTCATCCTCCTCGGGTATATGTCTGCTCTGGCCGTTTGCGTCGACGGGCATGAGGGAGAGGTGGCGCTTCATGCCCCCTCGGGGTGCATAGTGAACTTTGAACCCGAGGCCGTCACTGCTGGCGGAGCGGGTCATACCGCGGAGGGGGGGCCCTTCACAGGGCGGGTCTCCGTCCAGAGGGATCTCAAAGGAGATTCCCCGACAGGAGGAGCTGAGGGAGGAAGGGAATACATCGTTGGTTTAATGGCACCACTTCACAGATGTAAGTGGATGAATTTCATCTGCTCTTGCTGAGCCACAGTGGAGGTTAGGTACTAACCGTTTTTCTTTGGGCCATGTCCCGACACAGCCATCCACGTAGGACATGGAGGTAGACCTCTTCATTATACCTGCTGCAGACAAAGAAGGTTCTTACTGGAGGCTATAAATCCCTTCTCTCAACATCAACATCTTTGGTTCACAGGTTAAGTGCTCTATGATAAATAATAGCTAAATCTGTGTAACCCTCCAAAACATAGCATAAGGAACTGCATGTACGTACATCAGCCACTAGAGGGCCTCAGGTTTCAAAAACCTCCTACATCCACACATTCTTCAGTTCTGTGCTCACGCCTCAGATAATAGTGTCATGTCTGTTTACCACACCAGTATGTTTGGTCTGACAAAGTAGTGGTCGAGGTCCGTGAAAGCTGTTGATATGAATAGTGATACCGTATGGATTTGTACAGATGGATTACACCTATCGTACCCTGTGCAGGGGTCTTCTCAGGGCTGTCGGGGCCGTCCTCATAGCTCTGTTTGATTGGACTGGACACAGGAGCCATATTTCTACAGGATGATACAGGATCACAGGCTGCAGACAGACAGACAGTTAATCAGTATTCAACAGCAACCTCCAGTTAGTTATTAGTTAGCTGCTAGCATGCATGTATGCTAAACTGCCATCATCATCATCTTTTTCTTTTTTTGCCCTGGTGATGGGGTTATGGGCTGATGGGGTGGGGTGGGCGGGAGGGATTTGGGAGCTGTTGTGTACACTTTAAGTGTATGTTTTGTGTTGTGTATATGTGACTGTATTGTATTGTATTGTATTGTATTGTCTGATTGTTTTGATGTATAGGACCCCCTGGAAGACGAGATGATGCATCTCAAGGGGTTATCCCTTAATAAATTTGAAATTTGAAATCTTCATCGTTATCATGATAAGAATAGCATGCTGATGATGTCATTGTTAACTTGTACTGTACCGTTTGGATCGAAGACTCTGGGTTGTACAAATGAGGGTTTAACCACTTCAAACCACCAGAAAAGCTCAGCCATAAACACCAGGTAGTTACTCTGCAAGACCACACACACACACACACACACACACACACACACACACACACACACACACACACACACACACACACACACACACACACACACACACAGACCTTTAAGTAAGGTTAATGTTGCAGTCATATATTCAGCTGTTTATTAGTGTCATTAGCACAACATTTGTCTCTGAGCTCCTTCTCACTGTGTCTCTGTTAAGATGTTAGATGAGCTCCAATCGCAATATCATACAGCATTGTGACAGATCAGTCAGGTCACGGCCTGCAAACCGTTGCTAGGTAACAGGCTCAGGCGTGTGTGTGTGTGTTTGACAATTAGTACGTGTTTCATAGTCTGCATGTTTAATGAAAACTGCCAAACCCATCATCTGGAGTTCAGTTTAAATATGTCACATGTGCCCAAATCAATGATGACTTCCTTCATGTTCGAAACAGAAAGGCTCTCGGGGCTCCTTCACATGATTCATCTGGACGACACCTCTTTGTTAACACACACACATCAGTTTATTTACTAGCAGGGATGGAAAAGACCCAAATATGTATAACTGGATCTGGTTCTGATTGAGTGGTGAAGAGGCAGGGGCTGCTCTTCATCACCACTTTTCTCCCGCTCCTCCCCTCCTCTGCCTACTTGTCCAATTGTAGCACTACAGTCACTATAAACAATGCCGTGAATGAGAGCGGGAGGGAGAAATACAGAGCAAAGTGTGCACGAGTGTGAGAAGCGTCTGCTGAGTTGTTTTGAAGAACGGAAAGTCCCGGTCAGCTTGGACCGTGACTTGAATCCCAATGTTTCTACCCACGCTCCCTGCATACTATGCTCCCACACGGCCTCTGATGTCTGGATGGCACAGAGATGCTTTTTAGGTTGTACAGTATAAGCACGTCATTAATCAGAAACAAATGTTTGTGACATCTCAGCCCGAGGACTGACGCTCACTCTGAAGTTAAAAGATTGTGTTGTTTGGTAAGATGAGGGGCTGTGGAGGGGAGGGGACAAGGGAGGCAGGCAGAGACGGGTCAGGACTGTGAATCTCCTCAGAGCAGAATCTGTCCTCTGTGTTTGGGGGGGGGGGGGGGGGGATTCGGCTTGCAGCATTTGTACTAGAAAAGCACCAACACTCGCTTAGACACACACACACACACACACACACACACACACACACACACGCGCACAGGCTGTTATATTCATTTAATCAGGCAGTAAAGAGCTACCCACTGTTGCAAAATGATCTTTCTGTCCCTTCTAATACATCCACACACACACACACACACACACACACACACACACACACACACACACACACACACACACACACACACACACACACACACAGTAACAACCCCCGTGAGATCCAATCCTGCTCATGCACATTCATCATGAAACTTTTCCTTGCATGACTCATTTTTGCCTATTTGTAATTTCCCTCCCGAACTCTCCTCGTTCGCCAAAACCCATTTTCTTTCTTCCTCTGACTGAATCATCGTGATCAAACTGGCACTGTCCACACCCTCCACACACACACGTCTCTTCTCTTTTAAACATCTGAATGCAATCCTTACCTTTATGGATGCGTGTGCGTAGAGCATGTCCTCCAGGCTGAAGTGGCAGCAGTGGTTGAGGTTGCTCCTGCAGAACTCCTGCACCAGCTGGAGGTTGTACAGACTGTCAGCCAAAGACATGGTCTCCTTGAGGCAGATATCTGCTCCGGCAGGGGAGGGGTCGCACATAAACACACACCAGGGAGGAGTGATAGCACAGCCCAGACAGGAAGACGAGGAAGAGATAAGGCATAGTTATGGTTAAAAAAAAGGAACCTGAGTGCCCTGCTTTTCCCACTAGAATTTGCACCATATGCAGTGGCTGATTTGAATCACTACAAATCCTTGAAAAAATTCACGGCACACATTTTTCAAGTCCCTCTGGATGAATCATCAGGATTTATCACCTTCCTGTAAGGAGGGCCCTGCACATGTATAATGTCCAGGCACAACGGAACATTACAGCAGCTGATTTCTCTGGAATGATGTCGTTCTGTACTTTACTGCCCTCCTTTATTATTCTTACAGTAAATCAAGCTGCCAGCGAGGATACCTAAATCAACCCACTTCCACATATGGTCCACATGTGTATGAGCGCCCCGCGGACTATATTCAATCCCAAGAGCCTCAGAGCACCGACACGACAGTTGTTTATCTCTGAAATAGCAGCCAGCGACTCCTCTTAACGGTTCCCCGTTACACACCCGTCCTGACCAATCACAGCCCTACTCTGGGCATTTTTAGAAATGAGGGCGTGGACGAGTTGAGAGGAAACGAGTCTTTGTTCTCCGTGTGTCTTTCCTGAATCCTCTCTGCCTCACAGCGCCTTGCTTTGGTAAACATATAAAACAACATCCTCCATTTGGATCATTAAAAGGCTTCTACACTATCAGCATTTGTTATATTGAATTGACTTACTTTCTTATACATTCAAAAGGGGAGAAAACTCCCTGAAAATGAGAGCAAATTGATGATAATCGTGCCTTTTGTTTGAAGCCCTCTTTTCAAATGTATGTAGCAGTGAGAGCAGAGAAGAGCCTCCTTTGTGCTGACAAGTTGAGACTGAAAGTCATTGTGGTTAGCTCATTGTTTGCCCTTTCTTATTGTATAAGTGAGTGGACTTTAGTTTATATGCTGTTTGCAATAATGACAATCAAAGTGGGCGTGTCTGGTGAGATGAAGTGGCCGTGTTGACGGATAGCGGTCCCACCTTCCAGCCTGACGGCCTGCGGGCAGTAGAAGTGCAGCAGGGTGGTGAGGGCACAGCCGTCCGTGTTGTCCTTCAGCAGGTTCTCCACCAGGGGGAGCGGTGGAGTGCTCCTCTGCTGGGCATGCTCCCTCCTGTAGCGAGCCTGAAACCATGGCAACGGCACAAAGACATCACCTATTTGTGTCACCGGGGTGGATGTGTACAGCTGGCTCTCTAATTGCGGGTGCAACATCTGCAGAAACACTTTTCCTCTGCATGCACCAGCGCTCACGCACAACTCCATCACAAAGGTGTTTCAAGCACAGGGTGGGCTTCAGGCAAACACTGCAAATAACTCACCATGCAAATCATTAGATTACCATCTTAATTACAGTCTTCTTCAATTTGACACTCGAGCACTTTGCTCCCTTTCACTGGTTGTGACGAGCGATTGGTTGTCCAGAAGGAATGTAAAGAGTGAGTTGTTTATATGTCAGAGAGGCCATGTGATTTAACGTTTAATAATAATTTCTGCATCCATCCTTTCTGTCTCTCGAGGCCTTTAAAAACCACAGAATACAACCAAATACTCCTCAGGGTATCAGTACCCATAAACTATACACATAGTACGCTATAGTGGCGCCACGTGTTAATTTTATAAGAGATACGATAGAAGCTTTAATAACAGCAGCTCTAACCGCCTCACAATACCGTGTATGGGACTGTGCCATTAGTTTCTTATGTGTTCAAGTCTTACAGAAGATAAATGCCTGGTTTTCTATGATCATACTAATTGGACGGCTCTTCTGGGTAGATTGCACGACTGTAAGCGTGAAGTTTAAAACGGTTATTATATCATTCCATCAGGCTGCTGTGAATGTGGGGACGATGGTCGGGTGGGAGTATGGGACCGGGGTATGATGGGGGGCTTACATGCAATGAGGGGAACGGAGGGGATATACGGTGAAGTGGTGAAGGAGGCAGCTGGTGCTGGTCGGTGAAGACGACTGCTACAGAATGGATGGACTTACAGGTACTAATCTCCAGTACCATTTGCTAGGAGACTTGATGGTGGACGATGATTGGACAACAGGAGAGAGTGAGAGAGGCGTTAGGCCGACGGCAACAATAACAGCTACTACAGCTGGGACTGGGTGAGACGAACCCTCTAACACTGAACTCAAAGGGTGTACAATCCTCTAAATGTAATCTAGCAAACAAAGGACCGTCTCCCCTCTACAAATAAAATCTGCAGCAAAAAGGTGCTCTCTTAAAACATAATGCAAGTCTGTTAAATTCCAACCAGAATAATTCCTTATAAAGAGCTATTAAAATGGACTGAAGTCACATAACAAACAATTCTCTGGCAGAGATACTTGAAATATCTGTGTGTACAGTTGGAAGCTTGTTAGCATGCTGATTAGCTCATAAACACTGAACACAAAGTGCAGCTGAGGCTCGTGGTTTTGGAGTTTGGACGGTATTTGGTCATAAACTCCGGGGTTGATCCTCTGGGGAACACAAATGTACAGCATGTCATAGCAGTCCATAGAAGTGTCGAGGTATTTCATCTCGTGTTGGGAAACGCTTTGTCCAAAACATTCCACCAAACTTTATTGAAGCCCATGGAGTTGTTTTTTTTAGATGTTTTAATGTTGCAAACTAACGAGGAGACAGAAATGGGAGCTAAAACTCTGTGATGGAAGTCCTCCAAGCTACAAGCTTCCATTCACAGCATCCACACACACACACACACACACACACAGACGCTGAGCTTTTAGTCATGAGACCGCAGTTAAAGAGTTTTCACACCAGCCCAGAATAGATGTGATGAGACCGAGGAGCGTCTTGTGCTTGTGTGTGTGTGCTTGTGCGTGTGTGTGTGTGTGAGTGTGTGTGTGTGTGTGTGTGTGTGTGTGAATGGACTTCTTTTAAAGCTGATAAGGCAGAGAGGGAGCTGTGTGATGGAGTGAGCAGTAGGAAGCAGCTGACTGACGCCGAGCGTACGTCGTATTCCCTCTTCCCTCGGTGCAGCTCGTTGCCTGAGTGAGTCTGGGAGTCGGCGTTGGACGGGTCACAGACCTCGTGTGTGTTACCGGCTCACAGAGCAATAATGCAGTGATTACTCTCACAACACGACACACAAACAAGACGGTGATAAAAGCTCCTTCTAAACTGATGTAGCTGCTGTGACATCACACAGCTCTTTGAAGAGAAAAAGGTCCACTGAGGGAACACTCGTGAGTCGTCGTGACCATTTTACAACCTGTGGCATGATTACAGTTAATCTATGATAATGCCATTGTTGCTGTGTGTCCACCACAGATTAAAATGTCTGATTTTTAACTCATGGGGTGGAAGTTAGTATAGGAAATCATGGTTCCCAGAGGATGAACCCTCCTTACGTTGGTGATCCCCTGACCTTTTTTCTAACACCACCATAAGTTGACTATTGTGGTTTTTGAGTTTAGAAATTCATGTCCCATCTAACATTTTAGTATAGCACCAAATACTTAAATTCCACCTTATTTCCACTTTTAGAGCTAACTTAGAAAACGCTAACATGTTAAACTAAGAGGGTTAACATTATTTGTTAACATCAGCAACTTGCCATCGTCACTGTGAGCACGTTTCCATTAGCATTAAGCTAAAGGACCGCAGAGCAGCTAGCACGGCTGTGGACTCTAAAGTCCTAATGAAACGGACGTTAGAGAGACTTTAGCTTCTGTACTGTGAGAACAACCCAGGTGATGAGGAATATTTGAGCAGTGTATTGATTATACAAATAAATCTGCATTTTTCTGCATATATTTAGAAATGGGTGCACAATTTGGCCGGGTGTGTGATTTAGTGTAAAAGGGTTGAAACAGCTTTTTAATTGAATCTGACCTTTAACCTCTCAAGACAAAGATTAGCACACTAGTTAACTGAAGCCATCTTTGCAGCCACACAGGTTACCATGGCAACCTATCAGTGTTTACATCTTTGACTTGGTATAGACTTGGAGGAAGTCTACCTCTTCATTCCCGTGGTTGTATGTTTCCCTGCGTACGCTAGCAGTACGATTATACTTCTTCCTCCGTGTCGCTGGTTTAGAGCGCCGACCCGAGGCGAGGGGTCGTGACCTTATCGGCCAATGTGCTGCAGCCTGACGGTGGAGTGAGGGGAAGAGCACAGCGGCAGACTGCTGTGTGTTTGTCCCAGACAGCGACTCGCTGTGTCACATGGCCCTTACATAACCACGAGGCCTGCAGGATGACAACACCGGCTCTGTCTGTCTCACTGTCTTTAACTACAGCTGAGCGGCTCTCTCCATGTCTCCCACTCCGGTGTCATTTCTCCTCCCTCCCTCTTCCACATGTCTTTATCTCCTCTAACAGCGGTGCTGTGACTCTTGCCAACATTTCTCTGCAGCTGGTCTGAGAATGAGTTCATTTATTCCTCTGATTTACAGACATGTCCTAATGCCTGAGTCAACGGAGGACATATTTAAAATCTTATACCTTTAAATATCTAACACATGGGAGACAAAACAAACCTATTGAAAAATGGCTTAAAACTCACAACAAAAGCAAATCAGATAAAGACATGTATAGATAAAGGTTTTTCTTGCTGTTCTCAAAGTAGTAGTTTGTAGAAATAGACTCATTTGTTGCTGAGAGTTAATGAGAAGGTTGATATTCTCATAGATGACTTTAGTTTCATCCCAAAGTCTTGAAATAAGGGCGACACAGCAAGCCTCGCTTTTTCTAAAGAAAAATACAAAAATATGCTGACAACACCTCAAAAGCTCACAAATGAATGTGCTGTATTTGTCTCAGTTTAATTTGTCCACAAACAACAACATTTGGGCCGCAAGAAACTCCTTCTAAAACCCCAAATTGTAATTTTTACTTTCGGAAGACATCTGTTAATCTCTTTAATCTGTTAATTAGTGAGTTTTAGAGATGCTGGTGGGAAGAGTTTGACCTGACGGAAGCAGGTAGCCAAGCTAGCTCCGTATTTAAAATGCAGAATAAATGTTGAAATATCCCTTTAAACCCAGCTTTGCTTGGATCACTGACTGAATGTTTGTGTCCGTGTGTTCTTACTTTGTTTGCTGTTGTGTTCGACTCCTGGAAGGAAGCCTCTCTCAGCTTTTGCTCTTCGACAAGGATGTCCCTCAGGTGATCATTCACCTGGACAGAGAGAGTGGACAGACAGACAGAGAGAGTGAGACAGACAGACAGAGAGAGTGAGACAGACAGACAGACCAAGGTCAGATTTCAGACAAGCATGTTGTGCACACAGAGACTGAATGGTGAGTCTGTGATGGAGAGAGGAGAAACAGGAGACTCCTCACATAAAAAGAGAATGTTTCACCACCTGCTCTGTCGTTGAGCCGTTGATGTTAAATATCACCGTAACCTGATGCAGCTACAACATGCAGCTGACCTCCAACAGTATTTTTCTTAGAAAATATCCCCCTTTCTGTACAATTAGTGCTTTTCTGCCCCTAAAGCTTACGTCCACACATGTCTATGTCTCAGGGCGACACAGAGACAATGGCCAAAGTGTTTTCTAATGTGCGTGTCTGTAAACGTGTCGTGTCCCCGTCGGTCGCTGGAAAAGTACACGAGCTTCTTCAGGGAGGAACGTCAGGGTCCATGATACGATTAATGGACTAATACGCAGCACACTGGGGCTCCATTATTTAACCCAGAAGAACCCACAACACATCTTAAAGTTATATCAAATAAATGAAATCATTAATTATGTTCACATTTGTTTAAATGTGCTTTGAATTCAACAATATAAAAATAATATATTAAATACAAATAAGTGAATCGGCTAGATTAATTGTTACATTTCTAATGATAAACTGTTAAGGTTACTTTTTGTCATTCATTTTTTACAACCTATTTGTGTATAAATATGTTGTGTATCTATAATATGTAATAAATGTGGGCAGAACAGTTTAAATGTAACGCATCACTTGTTTTTAAAGCATTAGAATTGTTAAACGACGTCCATTTAGTAACAAATAAACAAGCTTCTTGAAATCAGCTAGTTCGGTCAAATGTGCATGAAGATGTCATTTATGAACTTGATGGGTTGAAGTTGAGGATATTTTAAGTGTGGAAACGGTTTTAACCCTTAAGAACCACCGTGGCTCGAAGTAGAATTAAAGCACCATCAACATTCCCTTAACATCTGCTGTAAGACCAGTAAAAGTGACTAAATAATCTGTAAAAAGAAGAAATAAACTAAAGCTTCCAATCCCAGAGACTTAACCACTGCCCTCTTAAAGCTTCCAGCCCACACCGGGTCTGACGTCACCCTCCCGATCCTGCTCTAGCAGACCAGAGGAGGATAGATGGAGTCAGTTATCTCTCATGACAACAGCTGGTTGCCTCCAGCTCTTCATCCACCACACATACCTTGTTGATCCAGGTGGCGATGGCGTCCTCGGTGTCGTAAGGCAGCTCCTGGGCGTGTGCGTGGCTGTGCGAGGGCTCAGCGGAGGAGAACCTGTTGATGCAGGACATCACCCGCTCCACGCTCACCATCTCCACAGTGTACGCCATCATCAGGGTGTCTATCAGCGCCAGGTGGGAACTCTGTAGGAACATGAGCAAAGGTCACTCCACCACTTATTCCCAAAAGGAAGCATCAAACTGGTGATTAAAGGCCGAACTTTGTATTTCCATGTAGTGCATCACACTGACGGTAGAAACATCATTTCTGTGTATTTTTAAACACCAAGTGACCAAAAACTCATTAGATAAAACAAGTTCCCGAGTGATGTGATGACATCACAGGTTTCAGATTTCTAGAAGAGAAACATTGATTATTTGAACACCTGATGATGTCATTTCCTGGGAAAACAAATACAGATTTGTCTTGAGTCTAAATATTCCCATACCGTGGTATTTCAGGGGCGTTTTACTTCTATTTTTTTAGTTACAGTAGGAACCAACATCACCCTGGCTTTACTTCCTGGATTCTCATTCGTGACCTTCAAACAGAGCTCAGTCAAGCCACTGTGCTGGTGTTTGCTGTGTAATCAAGGATCTTGCATGGTTGCTAGATGTGTATGTAGCAGACCCAGGTTCCTGTACCAACGGTACATCTGCAACGCTTCCAACACCCCGTCTTGTGAGGTCATCAGAAAAGGTTTTGTGGACACCAGGAAGTTGCTGAATCTTTGGAGAATCAAAGCCATCCTTCCAACCGCCCTGAAACCCTCTCCTGAACGTCTGCACACGTAGGACGGCCGCTCTAGTCCACATATGACCTAATGGGGTTTTACCAGCCATCAACACCTACAGCACACAAAGCGTGACATTCTCCTGGCCTTTCTAATCCCATTCCAGGCCGGTCAGACCAGCAGACCTCCCCTTCCCTTTCCTGTCCAACCACCGGGTCAACTCAAAAACATTCACCCTCCTGTGTGTGTGTGTGTGTGTGTGTGTGTGTGTGTGTGTGTGTGTGTGTGTGTGTGTGTGTGTGTGTGTGTGTGTGTGTGTGTGTGTGTGTGTGTGTGTGTGTGTGTGTGTGTGTGTGTGTGTGTGTGCAGCCGAACTGAACAAACACCTAGAGTCAGGTGCTCTGTGACCCAGGTGACTGTCGAGCACAGGCCTCTATTCATAACGGCGTCTCTTCTAACAGCCAGAGTGACTAAGTGTTTCCCCCAAGACATCAGCGACTGATCCAGGACCCTGACTGTGCTGGTGCTTAATGTCTGCCAGTCTAAACAGCCAGCCTGTACCAAAGCAACATGGCTGCTAGAAGCAAACTCCTCCTGGAAAGAAGTGCTGAGATACTTGAACAAACTGGACTTATGTGTCTGATCTTAGGAAATAGAGAGGATGCCGACACTGGCCTGTATGATGATGCATGCTGGGGGATCATGATGATGCATGCTGGGAGATACGTATCTTACACTGAAACGCTTCAGCTGTAGTGAATTAAATGTGTAAACGGCATCGTTTGGATCGCAGTCTGGTATGAAACAGTCGACAGACAGGATATTGCCATTATATTGGCAGACAGGATATTTGACATCGCATACATTCTCATCCAGAGGTACAGTCGCCGGTCTGACTGACAAAGAGAGGGATAGACAGACAGACAGACAGGCTGGCAGACAGACAGACAGGGGAGAGACAGCCCAAGCAGCTTAAACTGGAGCTGAAGATCCAGAAAACATGATTTCCATGAAAACCCACTAAGCTTTCTCTGTGATTGAAGCTTTTCTGAACTCCCCCCCCCACACATCTTTAATGTTAAGAAGCGTGTGTGTGTGTGTGTGTGTGTGTGTGTGTGTGTGTGTGTGTGTGTGTGTTCACGCGACGAAGAAGCCATTTGAATTTAACTAGTAATGACAAATCACTTTGTCAATTGTTTCATTGGCGTTTTTGTAAATTAACATTTGCATTTATAAACCAAACAAGGAGAATGAGAGGGAGAACAAAAAAGGGGGAAGATGATAATATTTTTCTTTTTGCTGAGAGTAGACTTAGAGTAATAACACACAGTACAATAGTTACAGCACTTAACTAACCCTAAAGTGTGTTGTAGGTTTGTTCTCACCGTTTCTAAAAGGACACATCTACATGCATGTGTGTACATTTGTGTGCATGTGTGTGTGCACAAGAAGACAGGCTGTCTGCCTGTCTGTCTGTCTGTCTATGGAGACACTGCATACATATCTACACACCGTTCTTACTGTTGACACTACTGCATGGGTTTAAAAGCCATGTGCAGTCTATTATCCCTTCACAAAGACCTCGGTGTGTGTGTGTGTGTGTGTGTGTGTGTGCGCGTGTGTGCATGCGTGCGTGCGTGTGTGTGTGTGTGCGTGTGTGTGTGTGTGTGTGTCCACAGAAGCAAGTCTAAACCACTGATGGTGACAGACACGCCTTATAAGGCTGTGGAAATGGCACATGCTGGTCATAAAGAGCCGCAATGCTTCACATCACTCTCAGGAGCATCACTACTTCTGTCAGTGTGTGTGTGTGTGTGTGTGTGTGTGTGTGTGTGTGTGTGTGTGTGTGTGTGTGTGTGTGTGTGTGTGTGTGTGTGTGTGTGTGTGTGTGTGTGTGTGTGTGTGTGTGTGTGTGTGTGTGTGTGTGTGTGTGTGTGTGTGTGTGTGTGTGTGTCCTTGATCAAAGGCATCTATAGGAAAGCACGATACAGCTGAGCAAACAGATAATCAAAGTCGTTCTCAACAAAGAGGGTCCGTTGGCTGCAGGTAGACGGCGAGAACACGAGTGTTTTTGTCGTACAACTTCACACCTACACGTCACGCTGGAATCTGAGTGTGTACCGTTTATCCACTAAAAATAATCACCCCTCTCACCCTCACACACACGTCCTAACCAAATCCTGCAAAGCTTAGCTATTCGGCGGGAGGCTTTTAGTGGAGGTGCACGTCCCTCTGCAGGAAAATGAAATTACCGCTGCGGCTCCGTCTTCTCCGCCACGTTCTCCTCTCGTCGTTTAAACACGTGGAGGGCAGTGAAGTCGGAAAAGTAAAGCGAGACACGGGCACACAGGCCATGTGCACACTGCTGGTGGAGGACTTTGGAGGTGTGTGAGTGTACGTGTGTGTGTGTGTGTGTGTGTGAGGAGGGAGGGGGGGGGGCTCTCATTTGTGCACCAGACGTGTTCACTGTGAGACCCCACCCTCCACAGTGCTGCAGTAGTGCACATCACGTCTTCCTCCTCCACCCTCCCCTCTCTCCGTCGGCTCTCCTCCCCCGTCGTCTCCCTTTTGTCCCCTCCTCTCTCCTCCTCTTTCCAGATGGCCATATTTAACTGTGGGCCTTTTCCACTCCGTTCTCTGGCACACTCGCGTCGTCCCGTCCGCCAGAGAGGCAATACCTTCCCCATTCCTCGCCTCTCTATCTTTCCTTCCAGCTCATTTCCCCACCGTCCACCTTTCCTCTCTTCTCTTGCTCTACTTTCCTGCTTCCTCCTGGACTGCAGCCATATGGCAGCCCCCCCCTAAACTCCATCTTTCCCTCCGTTCCCTCCTCCTCCCTTTATATCCACTCCCTCTCTGACAGACTGCCATACTCCTCCTCCTCCTCCTTCCTGACATGTTATTCTTCTGTTGCACAGTATTTGGAAAACCGTGAGGTCATCATTTTCTCTACAGCCGAAATGAAAAGCCTCAACTTCGGCGTGACAGAAATGATCCTGCTGAGTCCACAAACACACAGGCAGTTCCTCCACTCCTCAGAAGCAATCTAACGAAGGCAGAAGGGCAGTAAGGACGGACACATTCATGTGAGTTACACCAATGAAGGTCAACAGTCGATGGGCTCCATTTGTCTACTTAACGCTGTCACTTAAACTGTGCACTAAATCACACACACACACACACACACACACACACACACACACACACACACACACACACACACACACACACACACACACAAACATGCACTTTCCTAAGTGAGAAGAGAGAGAGGGGCTGCAGCTACTCGCCGCCCATCATTCCCACCTTTAATCAATGGGTGAGAACAATCAGCTGTTAGCATCAACACATGCCCTCGGCTGGTGACTTTAATCATCCGCTCGCCTTTAAAAAAGGGAGAGCACAAAACGCCGGGCGAGAGAAACGTGTGTGACACATGATTTAAACTTCAATCAAATATGCAGGAGATAACAATATGCCGGTCTCATTTAATCCACAAAGATAAACGTTTTGGATGAGACGGGTAGGAAAGGACAAAAGAAGAGAGTTGAGGAGCGAAGGAACAGGAAGACAGACGAGGAGACGGAGTGGGAGAGCAGGGAGGGAGGGGGGAGAGAGAGCGTGCACTGCAATGCAGACACCTTTGGCGTCGGCAGAAGTGCCCGGTCTCCAGCCATGCATGTGGGAGCAGTCTGGAGCCGCAGAATCCAGTCCTCCTACCTCCTAAAGGTGGCGCTTCTAAAGCTGGAACAATCAGCTCAACAACAACAATTAAGTCAGTCAATAGGAGGTCATCAGCTATGATCGTTTCTTGAGATACTGATGTTAACACATGAACATTGCAGCTTTATGTCCTTCCATCCAGCATCCTGGCAGAATGTCTCTACGCCATGTTCACTCAGACACACGGAGACCCAACGCTGAGCGATGGGCTGCAATAGGAAACCCGGCATTAGCGGCCGTTTTTCTCTCAAATCTTCCAACAGTCGGCCACATGGAGCCGCACACACAAACACACACTTATTCCCCACGAAGACTCAGCAAATCACACGTCACAGCCAGTTATTTATCAAGCATTCGCTGCTTCCAGCGTCTCACATGGATCTGCTGCCTTTATATCATCGGAAATGTTATACGTTTGGGTTTCGGACAAGCAGCCATTTTTTTTGCGAGTACAATTAATTCAAATGAATCCTTCGGCTCTGATTTATTTGCTTCTGTGTTTTCTTGTGTGAGCATACGTATGAAAATCCAGTGATAACGTTTCACACATCATATCACCATGGCGACTAACATAATAAGCATTCTGAAGTGTGAAGACGAAATCTTAGGCAGAAAAAAAACATGCAAAAATGTAAATTAGAGAACCAGCAAGTGTGGGTGCGTCTCCACTCACCATGTGTATGGGCGTGCTGGTCAGATCCCTCTCAGTGACCAGGCGGTCCTGGTCCGTGACATACAGGCCTTTCTGGGCCAGCGCCTGGATGACGGCATTGTGTCCCAGTAAAGGTTTGACGGCGTCGCTGCGGAGGATCAGGCTTCCCGCCCGGCAGTAGAGCTCTGCGGACTGGAGCAGGCAGGCCACCGGGGGCTTCAGGTGCTCCTGGTTGTACTGGTCTCTGTATAAAGGCTCGGCCAGCTCCTCTGGTACGGCATCTGAGCAGACACACACACCCAGAAATAAGAGACAGGGTGTATGGGTTGATCGATATGCATCTCCTGCCCTCCAGACAGAGAAGCTGATTGCAGGCAGGCAATAAAAAAGAAGAAGCTATGCTGCAATTGTTTCTCTATTTTATTGCCTTTGTTGTTGCTATGGCTCTTCTACACTGTAGCTCAGAGCCTTCAGGGCCACAACCACCTCAAAGCTTGTTGCACACACACACACACACACACACACACACACACACACACACACACACACCCAGAAAAGATGGCGGTCACCACAAACGAACGTCATCACGGAGACGCATATTATTACAAAATGAGTTCAGTTGGAGGTGAAAGGCAAACGTGGGGTAGAGAGTTTTCACCGTCCACGTGTGCTTTTGTTGGTGCTTATCTGACCGGAGATCAGCATCGGACATCTCGTGAGCACAAAGTCACTGTGTGTGTGTGTGTGTGTGTGTGTGTGTGTGTGTGTGTGTGTGTGTGTGTGTGTGTGTGTGTGTGTCGAGTGTATAGGTGGAAGTGTGTGTTACACATCATGGAGTACCTTCTAATCCAGTTACCTCACCAAGTAAATCTGATTTGAAGAAAATAGCTGGACACACACACACACACACACACGTCCAGGACTCCCTCTTCTTTCTTCACGTTGTTGTTGTTAACCACATGTTGTGACTCAAAGTGACACGACACTAGTCATCAATTATATATATCCTCTATCTATGCAGCTCTATGTGTTCAGAGTTTAGTGTAGGAATGTGTGTGTCAGTGTGCGTGTGTGTGGTGACACACTTTATAACGCTGCATGCTCCAGTGTGAGTGTGTATTCCTGGTGTATGGGCTCATTTCCTCTGCCTTCCTCTGAATCACACTGAAGGAATATATTATGTTAATAATAATAGTAATACACTCTTAAAGGTACAGCATTCGGCTCCTGAATCGTCTGAAACAACCAAACTGTAGCAACCAAAGAGCTGCAAACAGAACATAATAACACTCAAACTCCAAAAGCTTGTGATCAGACCTCGGCGGTTTCACGGCGGCTGTGGTCGGAGCAGCCTCCCAACCTCCAACGGTGGAAAGAGATATTTAAAGCAACAGGCAGATGTTCGCCCACATCAACATCTATCTTATAACAAGCCCTCCTGTGTCTCCTCTCAACTATTACATCAATCCCCCTTTTGTCAGAATGTCCATGAAGCTGATTAATGGAGCTGTATTTAAAGACGCCGCCGTGAATACAAATGAGTGAATTAAAGGGACGTTGGTGTGAAGTTAATAACGTTGTTTTACTAGTTAGTTGAAAGTATTTCATCGGACATCTTTAAGCTTCGAGGTTAATAGAATGCTTTTTTAAAAAACCTTGAAAGAAGGCTACGACGGAGTGTTTTTCCTGAGTTCATGAAAATCTGCCTCGTCAAGTTAAAAACCTCCTCCTTTGTGTCGGCCATCAAAGAGGAAACGGACAGGAAGTAGCTGCCACAGGAAGTGCAGGCATGGAGAAGCCTGCTCCCCTTGGGATCTCAGCATACACAACACCAGGGTCAGCAGTGTTTATCTCTGAGGCTCTGTTAAAGTTGCTGAGCGAGCTGCGTTACCGCCTGTTATTACAGGTTATTACAGAGATTAAGACTTTATTAGCTTTGGTTTACATGTTAGTACGTAGTGTTGGCTCACTGTTCATTTAAAACCACTGATCTCCCATAATAGACCAGATAATAAAATAAATACTCTAAAACTGCAGTTAAAGGCACCTTTTAAACTATAATAGAATGACTTGTTAGCAAACCTTTTAGCTGTTTTTGGTTTCTACCACCTCCTGAGGGAAATATCTGCTTCTTTAGCCACTAAATGCTCCACTATGTTCACCAGCCGGTTACTAGCCGTGTCTAGCTGTCAGCTGGTGCTGGGCAGGTAGCGTCCAGTTGGTTATTGCAACTTTTTTTGCAAAAAGCGGGAGAGAAACTCTAGAGGATGGCGGGGGGCTAGGTAAGTCACAAATGATCTCTCATAGTATTCTGCTGCATCATTCCTAGTGCAAAACGTATTCCTGTACTGGATAATCAAATATGTAATTATTTTCCTACACAATGTGGTTTGAAAGGTGCTGGACAGCCTGAGCTCGCTTCTCATTTCATAAAGTCATGAAAATCTCTGCACGGCTGTTCAGCTTATCAACCGCAGGGAAGGAGGATGTTTCATTCAAGCCAATCTGATCAATCCCTCACAGTCCAGCCGTCTGTGCTGTCTGTGCTGCAGCTGATAGTGTGATATTACCCTTCTGCGTGCACTCACCGTCATATTTCAGTAAATATTCAAATCATAACAGCTTGCTGCTCGTGCATTGATTCCTTACAGTCCTCCCTCCTCCTCCTCAACATGTGTTTGGCTTGTTGTTGCGTCACTTGGACGTTTGAGCTGCAGAATGATGCATGTGCAGAGTTTCCCTAGAAAACTGTTTAAACATTCGTCCACTGAAGGTTGTTTATCAGCGCTCACTTAACACGTGGTCCAACGTGCAACCTGAAACCTCCGGCACTCGCCTGCGCTGACATCAGCTTCTGGACTGAATGTTTGCATTTTCATAGATTCTGGATTTCTCAATGAGAGGGGGGGGGGGGGGGGGGGGCAGGCGGAGTTTTATGTCTTGAAACTTGTCTGGGGTTCTTTAACACCACTTGAATACGTTTAGGTTAGCACCACTTCTGCTGGTATTTGCTCATCTGAGGCCGACAGGAGGACTGAAGTGTGGCGACAGTGAAGCTGTGAAATGAATAACACGTCCCCTCACAAACCTCCACATGTTTCCCATCAGTCCACATCTCTACCAAGCATCTTAAAGACCATTATTTTGATTTCATTGGTTTAACTTCAGGGCTTGTCCTCTTCACCCCCCCCCTTTACTTTCTCCTGCTACGCGGTCAGCGTAACCATCCGTCATTCTGAAAGTTTCCGTGAGATGAGAAACCGGCGCTCACTTGTCCGAACTAGGCCACACAAGGCTCCGAGGACGCCTCATGAAGTGGGCCACAGTTCTCGCCGGTGCTGCTGGGAGCTGAAACTGTGTCACCGGAGGTATGAAGGGAAAGAAACAAGGCGGCGGGTCTTATTGAACTAAGACACGTTGCTCTCGTAGTAAAAGATAGACGATAGATAAACTGTCAGATTAGATAGACGATAGATAAACACGGAGGAGCAGTTAAAGGCATTCATTAGGAGCCGGAGTAAAGAGAGCAGGCTGGCATGACTCCATCTTTATGAGGCCGCCGGACCACAGCAGACGGGCCAGAGATACTCGGATACATGTCGGAACTGAGATGAAACTTCATCACGAGAGACTTAACTGGCAACGCTTCTGATACTTGTGTCCAGATTAAGTTTAAGATTGTTTTTCTTTGTTTTATCTGATAAAACGAGATATTTCAAGATGGACATCAGTTACTATATTCTGACATTTCATGCAGATAAAGAGTTAATTCTCCCGTTTACAGCGACTCAATGGTGAGGTTTTGCTGCTTTTCATCATCTATTGTGATAGGAAGCAGGAATTTGGGATTTTTGTTTAATTTTTGGCTGCAAGAAATTCAGATAGACAGTTTTATTCCAGAATTAGACTCAGCAGATCCATTCTATGTGTCTATGACCTTTGTGTTTAAGGGTTAAGCCTCACTGGGGGGGTAATTAACGTCAACAGGTTAGATCAATAACACTGAGACATGATTGGAGCAGTGAGAGCAGATTTGACCTGTGACCTCCAGGGAGAGATTGTTATATGGAAAACTACAGAACTGCAAATCTAAATCAATGAATGGTATTAATTGGTTATTAATTGGTATTTCATAGAATAGAAAGAGAGGAAATATGTCCGTTTGTATTTATAACAATGAAGGACACTGTTTACAGCGTGGGTGTCTGATTACAGGCTGCTGTTTATCAAACATCTGTCCGTTTTTAGAGGATTATCTTTACAGTAGTTTCACCCAGAGGAGAGCGACGGAGAGGCGCCACCTACCCGAGCCGAACGCCTTGGCCACCAGCCACGTCAGGCTGCAGGAGATCTTGGCCCTGGTGAAGTCGTAGTGGTCGAAGCTCTTGATGGCCGGCACGATGAAGGTCCGTCTCACCGCTCGGTCGTCCGCCGCGTCCCCCATCTTCACCCCGCTACTCTGCGGCTGGAGGCTCGCTCAGCCGGAGGAATGCATCCCGACTGCGGATGACATCCCGTCCAAAGGAATTCAATGCAGCGAAATTTCCCCTTCTGCTTCAAAAAAAGAAAAAAGAAAAACCCGAGGGGGGAGAGAGGGAAAACAACTTGGAGCCCGGTGGCCTGGTGGTCGGAGCTGGATAGCAGAGGGCGCTCCTCGGTGTCCTCAAAGCCCGACGGCCCGGATCAGCAGCAGGATCTCTGGACGGTTCCTCCATTCCCTGACATGGTTCTCCTCGGGGTGTCCGACATAACGGAGCAGCTGTTCTCCGGAGGAGGAGGAGGAAGAGGAGGAGGAGGAGAGGCGGTCCAACGCGCCGCTTCACACATCAGCTAGAGACGCGGCTCGTCTCCATGTTGGTCTTCTGTCTCCCTTCCAACCTCTCTCTCTCTCTCTCTCTCTCTCTCTCTCTCTCTCTCTCTCTCTCTCTCTCTCTCCGCGGCGTCTTCTCTGCGGCACTGATAGGAGGATAGAGCGCAGTGCGCGTGCGCGACCCACCCACCCATTCTATTCAGTCAGACAGGCAGAAAGTAGCACAAAACCAAGGTGGAGTAAACTGGCAGTAAGGTTTCTGTCTAAACCCCAGGTGTTCTTTCGTTATCTGCCTGCCTGTCTGTCTGCCTGTCTGTCTGCCTGTCTGTCTGTCTGTCTGCCTGTCTGTCTGTCTGTCCATCTTTGATCACTTTTCCTATCTTTTTCCTTTCCTATCCTATTTAATTTAATTAATTTGATTATAATGCTAATGTTAATCAAAATGCAAGATTTTCAAAAAGCACTTTTTGTTCACGTGCGATTTATTTATTTACTTCTTTTATAAGTTGTTAAAGTTGTCAAGAAAATAAAGCGTGATTTTAGTTTAGGAGCTACATTTTTTAAGAATTTGGTATTTTCCATTGTTGTATTATGATATTTTCTCAAGTTTCTTAAAATGCCTCCACCATTTATTAAATAAGCAATAACACGAGCAGATTGAGTATGAAACAAGGCTTATGTTATACAGTGACATCGGAGAGGCTTCCAGTGTTGCTCAGTAAGGTCAAAGGTCAGCAGAAAACACAACACAAGGGGAAACACTACCTAAACACAATTATATGCACACAAACATAACAGTATAGGAGGAGATATGAGAAGAAATGTAAAACATTATCAACAAGGAAGTTATGAATTTCCAGTGTGAACTATTAGTCTGTCTGGTAAATCAGGCTGCAGTGTATATCGTGTATAATATAATATGTGTATATTATTTCAGTTTATTTGTTCTAGGCAAGCATATATTCTAGGCCTCCTTGTGGCCATCAGGTGTTTGTTTTCACGAATGCATTCATCTTCTGTTTGGATGTAGAACATGGAATAATAATAATAATCATGTTGGATACTCAAAGACACTTTGTGGAAAAGACACAAGATACTGCACCTCAAAACACACACACACACACACACACACACACACACACACACACACACAATATGTAATATATAATAAGATGTCTCTGATCATGTGAAGGGCAATGTGTAACAACTCTGCCCCCTAGTGTCGACAGTGGCTTCGTACAGCAGATGAGATCAGGAACTGTACTTCACACATCGGTCAGTAGATGGCAGTCCTCCTCTAAATATTCACCTGAAACCCTTGTTCTGCTCTCTTTATCCTCTGAAATCAATAAGAAGAAACTTAATTCCTCTTTTGACAGTTTTATTGAATTTCCTTCCAACAGGTTTTAAATTAAATCAACAGATCAGTGTGTGATTACTTCCCAGCGGTTGTTACAGCCATTTTAGTGTTAAAACAAATACAAATAAAAACATGATTTCACAAGTCTCTTTTTCTACAAATGCATTTTTTTTGTGTTCATCTTAAAGGTTATTATTACTCCTCTGCATCATCTTTGTCTGCACCTCCACCCAAATCCACTTTCATTTGAGAATCATTGCCAATCATAATGTACTGAGCGTTTTCAATGTGAATATTTTGTGGCTGCTGCTGACCCTGCGGCTCGAACGGCCCTCCAGCACCGAGGACCAGTTTTTCTGCCATGAAAAGTCTCAGGCTCTCTTTCTCCAGCAACTGTGCTGATGCATACTCTTTCATCAGCTGCGTTTGACAATGATTTACATGTGATAGTCTCTCCTTCCTCTCTATCGCCCTCTTCACTGTCTGCTCCGCTTGCCATATTTTCTTCTGCTGTCTAATCTTCGCTGGAGTGAAAACCTTTCGTAGTTTCCTCTCAAAGCTGCTGTTCTCCTCGAGTGAATTTATGGCCTGCAAGACGGTCGGGAGGCTCATTCTGGGCATGCGGTTCTCCCGCGGCAGCAGAGGGATGACGGTGTTGTACTTGTGTGTCTTGTTTATGGAGTTGATGAGGGCCGAGTCCATCTCCACCTCCAGCATGCGGGTGTTGAAGTTGCGGGTGAGCAGCAGGAGAGTGAAGGCCGAGTTGTTGATGGCGTTCTCCACGCACCTCAGGATGCTCCTCCCCGGGATGGCGAAGTCCACGGAAAATGTTGCGCCTTCGCTTTCGATGACCGCTTCCACTCTCTCCCTCATGCTCTCGGCCACATCTTCGTCCTCCGGGGCGTGCAGGATGACAAACGCGTAAAATTTCTCCTCTTCCTCCTCTTCTGCACTTCCATGCGTTTCATTCGGAACGGCCATCTTGGGTAGAAGGATGCTTGTTGCAGTAGGTATTGAAAGGTCTGGTCTACTTGTGGGTTTGGTGGTTTCATTCTGAGTTATGAGACTGTTTGACTTACTGCCTTCTGACGTTTCGTCCATCTTCGAGTGTTTCAAAGATGGAGGAGGTTCGCTGCATTGAGGCTGAGATGTGTGGCTCTGCCCGAGTTCACATTCCCCAACAAGGAGGACGGGATTCTTCAGTGTGGATTCATCACACGTTTCTGGGCTTCTTTTGTCGGCTTGAAATGAGGCGGTAGTAGGAATGCTTATCTCTAGATGTGTCGGATACGAGGGCATGGAAGAGGACGCCTGCAGTGGGCTGGGAAGACTGTGAGCTCCCCCAGACTGAGCCTCAGTCAGGGTGACTTTCAAAGTGGTGTTTCCTTCATCGGGGGTGCCGAGAGGATCACGGTAAAGCTCTGACCTGAGATCCTTCGAGGAGCACATCCCCGCTGCAAGCTCAGGCCCACAGACAGCATTAGCATCCTCTCTGAGCCGGTCGTACTCCAGACCCTCACTGTTGTCACCGGATAGTGCTCTCCCATACGCCACATTCCTCAGATGTGGATCACACAGCCTCTGTTCCGATAAAACCTTGAAAATACGAGCCAGCGGTGCCAAAGATTCTCCTGTGAGCTCTTGAAAGCGACCACAGTGAACGGCAAAATCCTCTGATTTCCCTTCACTCGCCTGCCACTTCTCTGCTAGATGGGTAGCGAGGTAGTTGTCCTTCAGCATCTGCAGTTTGTTCAGGGCCCGTTCCTCTTTCTGGAGAATGATCAGACACAAGGCGTGCACGATATTCTCCTCAGGAGACTCACCCAGCTGGAATGTCAGGCTCAGCAACCGTTCCTTATGTGTTTTAATAAGAATGTCCAAGACGTCTTTCAGTCCTGTCCCCGGATCCTCTTGTCCCCCGTGACTCATGTTCTTTTTGGTGCTACTCAGCCTCCTTTAACACAAGCTGGCGGCATCAAACGGGATTTTACGACATATTCTTCAAAACAGACTTCACTAGTTGAAGTGAGAGGTGCACCATTTCCTGGACATTCACGTTTCTGTAAAAAGATTAAAAAAAGAAGTTCAGATTTATGGTCAGATGACAACATGTTGGGCTTTTTGTTCCGACTGTGTACCAACAAAGCAAATGTAACATTTAATAGATCGAAGGTGGATCAAACTGAGACTCAAAGGATCATAAACCTGCTGACGTTACTCACTGGCATGGAGTCCCAGGAGCCATAATTGAACTGACTGCCTGTGATCCCGGCGCGAATAAGGAAGTCACTCAGAGTGTCCTTTTCCAGTTTAGTTCGAGCGGACGAAGAACGTGTCTGAACAGGAAGCTCTTAGTGCACGTTTCAGGCCGACTCCACGTGTCCAGAGTCTTCTCAACACTTCTGGGATCCAGATCATTGAGCGCGTGCCTCTGTGCCTGTAGGCCTCGGCCAGCTTGAAACTTTTACACAGAATGATGACGTCACTGCTTATGAAGTACGGGAGCTCTTGAAGGACAAAAGACACAAGCAGGAAGAAGGGGGGAAAATCAACCCTGCATACTACATACAGTCGCATACTTTAGAACATACTGCAGCTGTATACTGTACTAGATATTAATGCTGCACCTTGAACTTTGACCCTCTTGTTCATATATTTGCTTTGCAAAGGACTTTGGGTAGAAAAGCATACTGGCTTTCATACTGCATTTTACATACTGTGTACCTTTTTTATTTAGACGTATTAAAGAGTATGATAGTAAAGATGCTATATTCAAACGTTGACCAGCATTGCTGCTCACTTCTATAACATGTACTTTATGAAACCGTGTATTTCTCACAGCATTGATCCCCCCCCCCCCTTGTCCCCCAAGACAAAGACAACAACACTTATAGTGAAGTCTTGAGCTCCTTGTGCACAATGGAGCGCAGAAGAGGGAGAAGAATTCTGTCTTTTCTCCCGCCTCCCTCTCTCTCTCCCTGCTGAGAGGCCAGTGTATTTTTATCCACGGAGGAAACCTCCAACCCTGTATTTACCAGGGGTGGGGTCACTCTAAGGCAGAATGCAAGCCGGCATCCAATCCCTCAATACGGTGCAGACAGAGAGCCTCTGTTCTTAGTGAGTGCAGTGTGATATGTTTACTGTACGACCACTTCTGAGAGATTACAGTCACTCCATATGAAGTGTGGTTTCTGTGTTGATTGTGGCCCTGGTGTGTATGTGTGTGTCTTTACGGAATAGAGAATAGTTTGTGCTACAGAGACCGTGACTCTGTTGTTTTAACCCCATAATAGTCAGCAGTATAAGGGACTGTATGGACATGATTAGGGGATAAGGGGGAGGGGGGTCAGAGAAGGGTTTGGCTGAAAAGACAGTGGTTTGACTTTTGTGGGAAAGCAGGAGCCATTTTTATCCAACTACATCAGGAGTAAGGTTACTGTGTTATACGTGAGTCCATCTGAATCCAGTTCCGAATCCGCATATCACATTCAAATCTATCTATTATCAAATATGTCTAGGTAGTTGAGATGTGGAAATGGCAGAAGCAAAAGTAAATTCCACTTCATCATTCAGCAAATATCGACTAAATCGAATGCTGTTTTTCTTCTTCTGCGTGCACAAAGCACTTAATGCTACTCGAAGATGAAACGGTTGTCGGGGAAACAGAATCCGGCGTAACGCTGGTCATTCTCAGGTTATCAAAAATGCAACAAGCTCTTACTTGAACATGATGGATGTTGGATAAATATTTCATCATGGGGTTTGTTGGCCCGCCCCCGTTGTGAAGGCGAGTCCTGTGAGTGAAATACTGCATTTAGGGAGTTGTTTCGTTGAGTTCGGTGACGTGCAGCCGAGTTAAGGCCCATCTGAACGAGTCGCACTGATGCAGCTGCTGGGAGAGAGACGACCGTGACGACATCATCTAATCTAATTAACATTTATTCTTTTTATGTGGAATCTGGGGCAGGGTAAAAACATTAGGACTCTCAGAGCTGCCATTTCCGAATTATAGAAGCATTTTGTGACGTCTGATCTAATCTGCACATTGACTTTAAAGACTTTGAGGTTTTAATTGGGGTAGGCATTTGTGATGACCCCTCCAAACCACTAGGCGCCTGTGTTCCTTTCCCCAGCTCGTTGTCTTAAAGGACTCTGACAGCTGATGGGCCACACCTGAGCCTGGTGCCGCTCCAGGTATAAAAGGAATCACCATAGGAACATGGACCTCTCGTATACTTTCTCCTCTGGTTTTATTTGTTTCAGACATTTTCACACATGCTTACATTAGTGATTACTGGCTTTCCACGTTAGTTGTGGTTACTTATTTGTTACTTTCTCCCATTTTTGTTGCGGCCTTTGAGACAGCCTGTTACACATTGGACCGGCTGTACTACTGTGTTACTAATGTGTTGCAGTGTTAAGTAAGACAAAACTGATTATGTGTTTAAAAAAAAGTAAGATTCAGATCCTTCCCCGCCATAACTTTCATCCGGTCCCTAACCAGGCATGACAGTTTTTTTTTTCTATAAACGTACATCATATATGCCCTTGTGTATACACACACACACACACACACACACACACGTAAGCAGATGCACACATAATCTGCCCCGAACATGAAAGCACTCTTGCAAAAAAAAAAAAAAAAAAACCCAACACACACATTCACACAGCCTCAGGATCATCCTCAGTCAGTTACATAACGAACTGCCAAACGTCCGTCTTTATTGAGGTCAGTTCTTTTAACGAGAAACACGCTCTCCCAGCAGCTGTGTGAGTCAGCCTGGCGGTAAATTCGCCTTCACCTTGAGGCAAAACATATAGCAAGAGGCTCTGTCAGTTCGGCAAATCGTGACATTGGACAGCTTCGGTTGGTGGTGTTCGGAGCAAATGCATTCTGACCTCTTGCTTGCTTTTTTTTTTTTTTTAAGTTGAAACATTACATTGTTGTACAGAAACACATGCAACTCTACGTGGTTTATCACCAGGAACTAAAGAAATGCACAGATGTGAGTGGTGGTGTGTTTGTGGCCGTGGGAGAAAGCCCCGAGGGAGACACAGAGGGGTCACATATAAGAGGCTTTAGGGCACACAAGTGAAAAGGAGGCCCTTTCTTGGACAGAGACGACGGATTAGGATGAAAGACATATGAGTGGGGGATGCTCTCTCTCTCTCTTTTTTTATTATCTATCTCGCAGGCTCGCCCCATCTCTCACCCACATGATGATATCTATTCAAAAAAGAAATGAGCAAGAAATAAAGAAGAAAGATAAAAGGCGGACACAGATGCAGATACAAAGCCACGTAGATAAGATGAGTGAGATCTGTGCGGATTGAGACCTTGACAGATCGATAGAATTCCGCTTGTGAGAGGCCAACAGAGGCCATGAGACGCGCTGCTCTTTTCCCAGCCACTCCATTCGTCACACATGCTAAGAGAATTTAACACACTCGCTTCTGGCGGGCAAATATACGCTCCACACACATGTACATGTGAAGACACACAGATACAAGGCCGTGCACTCATTCAATCCGGCGTCCACACCCACCGTTTGGCCCCTATTGAGCCCCTGAATGAAACACCTGCACTATGCGTCCACGACTGTGCTCGGCGGGGACATTTTAGCATTTTTTTTTTTCAGCATTCTCCGCAATTTAGTTGAGGCGTATAGTTTTAAAATCTTACACAACAGTGGATTTTTTTTATCGGATGGTGTTATGCACGGATGGCTGCAGCTTTAGGTAGCCTACATACATCGAGGCAAACTCAAGGGGGCCCGTGCGTGTGCTCTGTGTATCAAAGCAAAAATAACACTGGCTATCGCACACTGAGGCTAGTTTATGTTGTTGACAAAGAGGGACCAACAGATCTGAGTTAATGTGACAGTTAACTAGCATTAATTCAGGAGCAAAGGTAAATGAAGCGGGCCTGCGGACACGACAGGGGAGTGCGGTGGGGATGGGAAGACGTGTGTACTGTACCACACTGGACCATGCTTGGTTGAGCATGTAGGCCATGCCAACAACAATGCATAATACAGCCTCTGGTGATGGGGGATGGATACACACACACACACACACACACACACATAAACCCGCACACGCAAGCTCACACGCATGCACAGACATTGGCGGTGATGGGGCATAGAGCAGTTTATGCTCATATCAAGAGAAAGTCTTTGATCAGTGTGACAGGAAGGGCACTCGCCCTAAAGGAATTAGCCAACTCTTGCCTCGCAAAAAGGCACATCCACAATAAATCAGGCATGTTTGCATTTGCAAACAGAGAATGGCTGATATTTAACTTCATTAATATGCTAAATGTATGAATATGATTTGTTCCAGTAGCATGTCCAAGGGTGGCATTTTATCCATAAAGAGAAGAATGTGCAGAAATTCCGCTTGCGTGTATAATCCTACCGATTTAATAGGTTGTTAAGCTGCACAAGCAATTTACATATGGCTTTTTAAATACGCTCAACCACCGGTTTTAGTTCTCCTGTAAAAACACAGAAATGACACAGTGTTGCTGACATGAGAGCTGAAGTTTCAGTGCTTCCTCAAGGATGCAATTGGGATAAATGTTAAGAGGAAGCATCTTTTCTGAGCTGTAGTCTTCGCTCCAGTTCACACACGGCCGGAAATTCTCCAAGGTATCATGTTTAATATTTACACAATAATGTGTAATTTATTTCCTTAAAAATTTCGAATAGTTGTATTACATTTTTTCAGGCATCACAGAGTACAGCTTATATCAAGTGTCATGTTACATAAAAAAGGAATAATCTGACATTTTTAGGAAATGTGTTTATTCTTGCTCTCATATTGGAACTTTAGATATAAGGCTAGCAGCTGTTTAGCATGGAGACAGTCTGACAGTCTTTTTTGCAGATCAAACTAAACAAAAAATATATAACAAAAGTAAAGATATACCTTGTAAAGATCTTGCAAGTAAAAAGGTAACAACAACTGTCTTTAGTTCACACATTCCCACAGAGCAGCTGTGTGAAAAACACTGTGCTTATTTAGCAAGAGAGATGTTTCATAATTATTGCATGTAAGCATGTGCAATATTTTATTTTAAATTGGGCAAATTTGCCTTTATGTACTGAACCCCATAAACCCATATTTGTTTCTTATTTGGTCACTGTTTCAAAGTGTGAAAAATGGTCACAAATGAAAAAGAACAAACCAAATCTGAGTTATATAGATTTACTTGATTTGACTTATGTGTAAATGTGATAGCAAATGTGAGAAAGGTTGTTAAAGTTATCCACCCGTTCATAGATTTGTAAAAAAAAAAAGAGAGGAGAGAGGGAGTGACTGGATTGGGAAGAGCATGGAGCAAAAGAGGAGAGCAATTAAAACCAGCATTGTATCAGAAATGAACAGAACTAAAAGAATAAATGGACCCAATCTGGCTGCACTTGCCGTTAGAATAGCTGCCCGTCCAAAAAGCCCGTGCCCAATCCCCCACGTCACTTTTGTCCGTCTCCAAACCCTGCGGATGCTCCGCTTGTACAGCAGATGCACACAACCAAAGGATGTGAGGCATGAAAGCAATGGGAAATTCATTACATATTCCTACCCCCCTCCGTTCGCCATAATCACCACAATTAGCAGACATCTGCAGTGACTCCAAAGCTGGGAGTGTATTCAGGCAATCAGAGCAGCTTCACCGACAGCACTGACGGCAGCCCCCTCTGTGACGGGCCTCATCCTGAAGGGAAGCATTCCATTAGAAACTCAGTGATTAATTGAGACGGAGAATTTGCTCCTGGCACCCGAGCGAGAACGAAACCCGACAGGAGGCATCCATGATGGCAGAGCGGTACGCGGGGGTTGGTTGAGGTGGTCCGGGGCTGCCGGGGACCGTGCCATACTGCCGATGATGTGAGATAAGGCGCTCGCACTGTGGGTTTCGCAATTAGCCGTGTGAGCGCAGTTACCAGACAACAGCTATATGAAGATGTTCTGACCCATCAAGTAAACAAAACCTGTGTGTGTCTAATGATAATCCGGCTTTAATGGCTACTTTACGTTTAGAGGCACGAAAAAAATTTGCCGTTGATCACTATTGCTAATATCCCCTGTTCTCTTTTGTAGATGTGGCTCCCCCAAATTACCCAAAGCTACATTAGCCCTGTATGGTTGACTGTATGGTGCACTAAGTATTGTGGGTAATCTGATATGTAAGGTTTAACTGCTGTTACTTTAAAGGAATAGTTTGACGTTTTGGAAAATATTTAGCTTTCTTGCTGGGAGTTGGATGAGAGGATTGATAATGTGAATCTATACAGCCGGTTAGCTTAGCGTAGCATAAAGGAAGGAAACAAGGGGGAAACAGCTAACTGCTAGCGGCAGTCTTCATGTTAAGCTAAGCTAACCGACTTCTGGTTCTAGCTTTATATTACAGACCCAAAGAGTCATGTCAATCTTCTCGTCTAACTCTCGACAAGAAGGGGAATAAAGATATTTCCTTAAAATGACTAATCGACCATTTTCACGACTAGCCTACTGTAAAGCTAGCGCTCCATCTGTAGAGGATGTTAGCGTGTTAGCCAGCTCATTACCGGAGCAGTTGGAGATGTCACTCTTACTAGGCACAGTATGGGACAGCCATGGTTTTAAGCCCCAGCTTAATACGTCGTCATGGTAACCAACAGGAGCATAGCGGACACTTTCTATCTGTGCTGGGTCTCCGGGGGACTTGGCTCGTCTCTGGGTCACATATGGACATAAAAGTAAATTCACAGGCTGCACAAATGTCAACTCTATGTGAGCGAAGCAGGCGTGTTTCACATTCATGAAAATGCATTTTGGAGATTTAGCAACAAGTATAATTCAGAGGATGGTAGCCTGACTTCAGTGGTTTCCGCTTCCCTTTCACACATGTGGCACACAACAGGGCATTGTCCGAGGTCAGGTGCCTTCTCGGCTACTGTAAATACCAGGTTTGGTGCAGGTGAAGGGTGGTAACCGTTACATTCTCGCTGCCGTCTGTGTGTAAATGAACCCTCTTCTTCACTTCACTCTTCATATTCTTCCAGTTTCGCGCCAGTTGTGGGGAGACGTCATGAACACACCCACTCACTCGCTGTGACAAGTCCGGCTCTATTCACACACACACACACACACACACACACACACACACACATACACACCCCGACCCTGTACGTCCGTTTAATGTCGGCACACACAGCTCCAGTAATGTCTAGATATGCTCAGGGTAGCGCTGCATGTGTGAAAGGGACTTTATTGCTTCAAAGATATCAGCCGGAGGTGAAATGACTGAGAGCGAGTGAAATGGGGAACAAGAGCAGGAAAACTCGCACATGGTGCAGGTGCACTTCATTTACTTCCTGCATGAAATATTGATTCCACACATGCTGAAACGTTTCCAGCAGCACAAGTACAGAAGTAATATTACACTTTCACAACCAAGATCTGAAGTCTGGTAACATATGGGCTATGATAGGGATGACAGGCCTGTTATTTTTTTTATTTTAACATGATTTTGTTGTTATAAGACCAAGTGAGAAGAACTTTTCTATTTATTACAAATTTCCATAATCCATTAATAAATGTGAGTTTCATCACTTATAATCACGTCTGGAGTTTGAACAGTTTGTAAGTAAACGCTGAGGACTTTAAGAGTGTAGTTATCAATCTTAATAAGTGGTTAATAAATTAAAAGAAATAACAACTCACAGGTCTGTTAGAGAGGCTGGCTTATCAGAGAGTGGTGCCAAAATCTTCAAACCCACTGGAAAACCACCATTCAGCTAAAATGAAAACATGAATTTCACTGAAAAATGGATTGATAAGGTTTTCACACACATAAACTAAACTCCCACACATTAGATGTGTGTGTGTGTGTGTGTGTGTGTGTGAGAGAGAGAGAGAGAGAGAGAGAGAGAGAGAGAGAGAGAGAGAGAGAGAGAGAGAGAGAGAGAGAGAGAGAGAGAGAGAGAGATTAGAAGCTTAAAGGAAACCAAGCCAAGGCTGTTGCTCTCGTTGGGCTGTTTGAAATTAGACTGAAAATGCTGCATAAATCTAGGTGCTATCGTTCTGAGAGCATCATTCCCACCAGTTATGCAAATGAGCCTTCAGATGCGCACAATAATCAGATGATGTGCCTCTTTGTTGAGATTTGAGCGTGTTATTTTATCGGTTTAACGGAGACGAGAGCAGAACGTCTCCCAGAAAGAAAGAAAAAAAAACAGAGCTAATTTGTGGTGGACGGCCCTCTCGACTGTCGTAAAATCGTGGAGTCACAATGAAATGGGTGTGATCGACCACTTGGTGCTTCCTTCCTTGCAGTCCGAGGCTCGGGGCCTAATAAAGGCCCTGCGCGGCGCAGCGCAGCAGACGCACCGCCTTTCTTGCTGTGTGGAGAAATGTGTTCAATCACCATGGCTACCGGTCAGAGAAGAGCCCCCGCTGTGGTTATTAGGATTTCTCTTTCTGCTCACAAACCGGCTCAGTATGCAGGTTAACAGCTCACAGTCTGCATTATGAATGTGGATCTGCGTGCGCGCGCATGGAGGGCCCGTGGGCCGAGGGGTGATTTGGCTTTGTACCGTAATTACCCCTCTAAACAAGGAGTGGTGGCGTGTTTTTGTTGTTTTAGAATTGAAATAATCATCTCTAGAAAACGCCTTAAATGGGGTCCGTTTGAGGCCCCGGACCCCGCCGCCCCCCCACCCGAGCACCGACGTGGGAACATGAGAACGCTGTGAGCAGTATTGATTCAGCTGAGTACTCTTCGGAGCGACTATAGCAGAGGATCTGAAGAGAGAATTATCCATGCACCATTTCCTCCCCTGCTCCTGTGTGGAAAATTCTGCAGTTCCAGCTGTCTCGTAGCCTACATACAGCAGAAACACGCGCGCGCACGCTCGCGCGCAGAGACGCACACACACACACACACACACACACACACACACACACACACACACACACACACACAGACACAGAAAGTCACATGCGCGCACAGGCTGGCTTTCTTGAGGTTTTGATGTTGCAAAATAATGGTTGTTTGATTTATTTATAGCTGTTCCCTTCCGTCTGGTTGGTCCAGCATATTTAATTTTCATCTCGAAATAGGACAAACATAGAAAGAATATCTCAAACAGAAATATGTACTCGTGTGATGTTTTCTCTTTGTCGCCCCCCCCATATGAAACTGTCATTATGGGGTTTATTACTCCAGTGATCCCAGAGCTTATATTCTGAAATCTGAGGTCATTATAAATATTAATAGCTACCACAGACACATCGGGGTGAGAATGAATCCTCCAACGTGCCTCGTTAGTCCACGAGGAGATTAGAAGCCATAAAGTGTGGAGGATAAGTCCCACCAATGAAATGTGGATTTCTGAGACAGGGCATTGTCTGCATATGCCGCTTTGCCCCGAGTATCCTCCTCTCCCACTCCCCACCCCGGTCTCTCCTGAATAATACACGACGCCCCACTCCCCCGCGTGCCCCCCCGCCGCCCAATGGCAGACGCGCATTTTTATCAAGCTATCTCCTGCGAGCCAATCCCGGTCCTCCCGGTGATCCCTGTAAACCGGATGCCCTCCCCTCCTGCCTCTCAAACCGACGTAATCCGCGGACCGGAGGAGCAGGACGCTCAGTCGCCGTGGAGTCGCGTCTCGGACGGAAGTGATGAGAGTGAAACTGGCACGCTTGAAGAAAACGCATCCACCTCGACGGGACGATGACTCGTGTTCTGCATGAAGGGGATTTTTGTGTTTTTGTAAGTATGCCATCATGTAAAATGCATAAATGAAAAGCTCAAATAGGGTTGTTGTTGTTGTTAAAGCCAGTATAAACGGATGCTGGGAATCATATCCATGTGTTTATTCCGCTGAATGTGTCTAACGGTGGGAACGTGGTGCTTTCTGGGGGTTTGGCGCTCGTGCGGCTGATAACGAGGCGGCTCCGCGAGCGCACGTGAAACACGCCGGCGGGTAGAAAAGTGTCTTCATCTTCCATAAATGCATCCGTGTGACTCGACGAGGGGGATAATAAAAAAAAAGAAAAAAGGTTTCCGATTAGCCCGCGAGACCTCTTATCTGTGCGCGCTCCAACTTTTACTCCGCGCGACGCGCGGACGGAACACAGTGTACAGACTCTATAAACGCCGCTTCCGCCGCTGCTGGGAAAGTTTCCACGGTATGTTGGAACAGCCGGAACAGCCGGTGCAGCCCGGCGGAACGCTGACCGGGAGCCTCCTCTAAATAAACCAACTTTGATTCGTTTCCCTCAGCGGCGGTTTGTCCCGAAGTCGGCGAGCGCTGATAAATGGTGGCTATTATTTTTCAGCCGAACAATGCGCACCGGCTTTGTGCGGACCATCTGTCATTGTATCGACGACCCTCCCTCCCTCCCTCCCCCCGTGGCCCCCCGAAGAATCCGAGGGAGAGACACCTGAAGAGCAGAACGCAGACGGCGAGCCGCCACCCGTCTCTCTCTCTCGCCGTGACGTGATCCGTCCGTGTGGATGCGTGCGTAACGCAGCTCCGGAACAAACCGGCGCAATTAACATAGCGCATGCTTCGCGAAGAGGCGCAGTGCAACGTGAATGCATGCGGGGCTGCGGGGTTAAAACTACACGCGCGGCTTTTTTTTTGCGCATCAGACTCGGAGCGTGGGCCACCTCCTCGTCCTCCTCCTCGTCCTCCTCCTCCTCGTCCTCCTCCTCCTCCTCGTCCTCCTCCTCCTCCTCCTCGTCCTCCTCCTCCTCCAGCAGCACATGGCGGACACGGCCGCGCTTCAGGGTGGCCACTCCTGAGAGGATCCGGACCAAATAAACCAGCGTTACAATCCGTTCTGGGGTCTGATGTTGCCTCTCGACTGTCCAGGTAATTTAAAGCAGCTGCCAGCATCTCTCTTTGAGGAGACTTTAGAAGCTCCCAGCCTGCAGTGCCAGCCACTAATATGCCCTAAGGTTAATGAGGCAGTCTCCATAAATCCTCCTGCCATTTGGATGTAGCAGGTCTAGACGCTTAGTGCGGCACTATGTTCTTACTGGCTGTGGGTTGTACACAGTGTGCCTCCACGGAAAAACGACATTTAAAAGGCTTGTTCTTCCATTTCTTACACACAATCCAAATGTGTTATGTGATTAGTGAAATGCACAACGGATGGAGAGTTCTGCTATGTGATGATGTGATGATGTGCTGTGATGCAGCCTCACTGGGCTGAGTTACGTATAATTCACTTTGTCCCGGTGAAGAGAGAAGCTGCAGCAAAGGGCGGCGAGTGTCCGAGTGCACGGCTCTCTGGTGGGGTTTTAATCCAGTTTGGAGTTGGCCATTCGGACTTATCAGGGCGCAGCGCCGCTGTCTTCCTGCTGCTGAGTGGTGGTTGGACGTCGGCTTATCTCATCTCCTGTTGGAGGGATGCTCGTCATCATTGGATGTGATGGGGCTTCATGCTGCAGCCTGGCATCACAGCGGAGAGATCCCACGGTTGCTCATCCTCTCCGCCTCAACCGGCATTCATAGAAGAAAAAGAAAATCTCATGAAAAAATAATGTTCCCATTGTCTCGATTAGTCAGTGGAAATGTCACGTCGGTCCCCGGCTCGCTTCTCGCCACCGTCACATGACTCCCAGCAGCACCCGCTTCCCTCCCCAATGCCGTCAAACGCCCAACGCACAAATGTGATCATTAAAATACAATCTGCAAACTTTTTCATTCGTTATTTCTGCGTCGTCTGGAAGAGATAAAAAATAAAAGAAGCACAGATGATAGTGGAAACTAAATGTACAGAAGAAGAGTTGGTTTAATTTTCTCCACCTCACACTATATTGTAGATCCGTGCATCCAAAGTGATCTTACAGCAGCCGACTGTGGTCATGCGTTCCAGGTAAATGGCCTTTAGAGGTGAACGGGTTCGTAGCTGCAGTCTACGTGTTTGTGCTCCTCTCAAGTGTGCGCTCGCACTGTTGGCTAAATGGAAAGGTTAGCTGGTGGAGACCCTCCACCCTGCCTCAGGCATCTCCACATACTGACTATCTACTTGAGTGGATGACCTCCGACCTCTTGTCTAGCCAAAGGCTCGGGTCTGCTCGGGTCGAGCCAGGTGGCTTTCAAGAGCCTATTGGCACGTTCAGGAGCACATGACATTTGAACTCTCTGCACTTCAGGACCAAACATGTTCTTCTGGTTAATTAAGAAACGGTGTGTGTGTGTGTGTGTGTGTGTGTGTGTGTGTGTGTGTGTGTGTGTGTGTGTGTGTGTGTGTGTGTGTGTGTGTGCTCGGTGTTAGTTATAGATTAGAAAACACAGATTACGAGGTGAGAGAAAGCCGTTAAACCTGTTAATCTCACAACATCCTCCTTTTTTACAATGTTGGAAACACATCCATGTCCGCCATTAGACCGGTGTGTCGGGCGCTGCAGCCGCCGCTTTAATCACCAGTATTGTAGACGTAAGACAAGCGCGGAGCATTAGACTCCATCTTTTCACAGCTGGAGAGAAACGGCCCCGTCTCAATTCTGTCACAACATGCTCTCCATTGTACCGCCACGCAAGAAACTCCCCATGGAAATTTTGGAATCTTTCCCATTGTTTGCTAAAGGAACGGGGGCTTTCATATGGAAGTGGGGAACGCCAGGAAATGACAGGCATTCTTTGTGGACTATTTGAAAATAAACTTGTGGGTCCTCACTTTGCTCTCGACAGCGAAGCAGAAACTAGAATTAAGAAGAGAGGATTATGGTTTTAAAAGTCCCTCAAAGCCTTTTTTTTACTTTCTAATGTTTCCTGCTGCATTTTGTCCCAAAAGTATATTTCCTTCTTCAGCTTACAGGAGACATGCCATCAGAGTTTCAGCTAAAGAGCTCGGTCGAGGGCTTTTTCACTCTTTACAGTTCCGTGAATGGGTGCATTCTTATTTTTCTCTTTATTTGTCCTTATTTTGTCTTATCTCCCCCCCCGGCTTTAAACACAACCCCGCCGCTGGAGCTCGGCTTTATGAGGTGTGACAGTGAGGCCTGGTTGCCGAGGCAGTCCGCGTGGAACTGGAACGTAAAGCTTTACATTCAGCCGGCTGCGGTTCGGGTTTGGGGAGGACTTAAACTCACTTCACCCCTATACAGTGCCTCGTATACAGGAACTGCTTTCATTCTGCTGAGCTGGCATGAAAGTGCAGAAATGGAGGGAGGGGAGAGAAGAAAAAAAGTTAGACCTGCCTTCCTTAACCTCGGCCCTTAATTGCACACACAGTTGCTACCTTTTTTTTTTAATAAGGAAGAAAGAGGAGGGAGGGGGAAGTAAAACCAGGTGGTCATGATTTAAGCTTCTAAAATCACATTTTTCCTTCAGTTTCAACAAGTCTAACATCTTTTTCAAAGTGTACTTTGGTACCAGGTGTTCAGGGTTTAACTTCCTCCTCCGTTCTTTTGAGATGTAATAACAGGTTTTATTGAACAGGCTGTTTTTTTTTTGTCTTTCTCTGTTGGTCAGACCTCAGATTAACACTCACACCTTACCTCCCCCCTCCCCCTTCTCTCTCTCCTCCTCTTCCTCTTGTTCTTTTTCCCACCAGTCTGTTTTGGTGGTAGTTCCCAGGTATTTGAGCAGTGTAGCGTGGCCGGGAGGCTGCTTGTTCTGTCCTCCGTGAGACAAAGGCAGCGTGCCTCGAGGAGAGGGATGAAAGGAAACGGGGCTGTGCAGCCACTCCTTTTTACAATGGGAAACCTCCTTAGTGAGGTTGTAGAGCAAATAACCACCTTCCATCTTCCTCTTTTTTATTTAACAAGCACCGAGACCGAGAGCGTCTCTATCTTTTTGTAGTACGCAAAGAAGTGTGTGTGTGTGAACGTATATAGATGTGTGTGTGTGTGAACGTATATAGATGTGTGTGTGTGTGAACGTATATAGATGTGTGTGTGTGTGAACGTATATAGATGTGTGTGTGTGTGAACGTATATAGATGTGTGTGTGCATGCACACAGGAAAGGGAATCCTTTATGTCTACATAGAACGTTTTTTGGGCCTTTCTCTTCCTTCCACCTGCTCAGTTTGAGGCGACAGATGGTGCGTCTCTTGTTGAAGATGTTTCCCGTGTGGAGGTTTTGCTTTTGTTGTGGTTTAAACGTTACAGAGGAGGGCGACACGTCGAGGGAGAGACGCGAACAATAAAGAGGTGAATGATGTAAATGATTACACAGCCGTCCAGTTTCATCAGCTGAGCCCAACGTCATTTCTTTTTTTTAGTCTAAGTGGTTAAATTATTGATCATAATACTATTCAAATAATTTACTTATGCAGCAGTGGACATATTACAATTTAGACTATTTCACTTAAGCTTGAATTATTTCATACATTTACTATTGGAGAGTTTAATATGTTATGAACTTGTTATGTATTTATTTTCCGCCGTCAAGGACGAGTATAAAGTTGAAGCAGCTCAATAAATGGAGTCAAACTAATCTGTAAATATTTGTTACTTTTTCTCCAGTTTTATGCAGCATTTATTAGAATATGATTGTCCTGAACAATATTTGGCCACATGATTAGATGATGAGCGGAGTTGGCCGCGCCGGTCGGGTGTTATCATCTCGGGTGGCAGCCAGGGGGAGGGAGCAGAAACCACAGGAGTCTTTTATGGCTCCAGCTCCAGAGACAACCTGTTCTCAGGCACTTCTCTTCTGGCTCTTTTTTATGACATCATAAATTCCTCCATTTCCTCTGACCAGCCCTAGGTGGATATAAAGGACATACCTGGCCAGTAATTGTCTGTCTGGCCCTCTCATCTGTCAGTCTCCTTCTACTGTGGGTGACTTCCTCCAGACTCAGACTTGCCTGAAGATACTCTTCGATCTGGACCCTGGACCACTGAAGTGGTCTATATGATAAGCGATAGTGCATAGAAGCATCTAGGTCATTTAGGTCAGCCCCGGCAGCCTCTTTAGTGGCCTCTCCGCATGCATGTGCACTTCAGGCCAACAACAACGGCCGATTCTTAGACCCGGTGACACCTTTTGTTTGTTGAAGTCTAAGGATGAAGAGCAGAAAAGACGGGATTAGGGGAAGAAAAAAGGCGTTTTTTTTTTTTTTTTCACGGGGAAAGGAGAAACCCTGAGGAACGTTCAGCGTTCACATTCATCCGATACACCGCTGGGCTCCTCGGGGAGGCTGGAACAATACACGCACCAGCACGACAACATTCCTTGGGGTTAAAAAGGTCAAGGGTCACCTAGCGACCCCACCCTGCCAATCAGTCCCAAGGCACTAACTCTGTGCCTTTTGTTTTTGGTTTATGTCTTCGCACTTGTTGAACAGACTCTGCACCTTGTGTTACAATGTGCCCTTTGCTCTCTAATAGACTGGACTGGCATGGAGCACTTCAGTGGTTACATAATGTTTGTTAAATCTCCTTTTGGCTCGGGCAGCTAATTCAAATGTACAAATACATCCGAGTTCAAGAAAGTACAAGAAAGTACATGCTAGACGCTGCACAGACCTTCAAATTAACTTTGTCCAAGTTTGCCTGACAATGTACTTTTTTAGGATTATGTCTGCAGCTATGTCACATATAATATCTCAGCCAGATGTTTGGCAAGCATATATATATACCGTATATATATATAATATATATATATATATATGCTTGAACAAAGAACAACCACAAAGCAGCCAAACTGCAATTATCCATAGTTTGAATAGGTTTCTATACATAGTGAACTCACCAGGGTCAGATATTAGGCCGCGGGGTACTGGAGGTCCTCAAAGTCGTGTTTGTCCTCCCTTTTGAAAAATCCTGCCGCCTTTTTTTTTTTTTTCTTCTGAACACCACAGCACACTTCAAATAAAGTCTGAAGGCTGCCATTAAAGTGGAGCATATGCATGTGTAGGCATGGAGTGGCGTGTGAGGCCCCAACAGGCAGCCTGCATGTCTGTTAGTCATTACGGCTGAATGTACAGTATACACTGGAGTGGACATGCAGCTACATTAAAGTCTCGCCCACGGCCACATCAGACCACCCCAGAGACACCGCTGGCACTTCCTTCACCCGCTCCCATCGCTCGGGGGGTGGGGGGGGATTTCCGGAGGACATTAATTGTCCTCTGATTAGGAAACTTTGTAGTTAAAATCATTTATATAATAGATCATCCCATAAAAGCTTGTTTCTGTCTAACCGTTTTGCCCTTATATGTGCTTTTGTCGTCTTTCTGTAGGTTTTCGAGTCCATGAAGATGGTTTCCAGCAGGTACGCTGCACTTTGTCATTAAAACTTCATAAACGCCTTAGTTTCTCCATTACTGAATCCCCACCAATGTGTCACATTCTTTTGCCCCCGTTCTCGGTGGAGAGGCATCACAGAAAAGATGACTTTAAAGCTCCTTGATTTTTTTTTATCCAGCGCACTAAATCGGCTTACAGTCGAGGAAGGAGACGCCGCTCTCTCTCTCTCTCCCTCTTAGTCTCTTAGCCTCTCCGGCTGCAGCTGTGGAGGAGCTCTGAAGATGGGGACGTTTTATTGTCGGGAACAAATAGAGGCCTTTTAATTTTGTCTAGCAGCTGACGCCTCTCCCCACCCACTCCTCCAAAACCGCTTTTCCCCAGTAATGTAGCGCGGCCTGCTCGGGCAAAGCGGCGAGCGACCACGAGAGTTTCATACCGGAACAAGATGCAGAGTTTGTTGGTGATTGGAGAGAGGAAGGCTGTTTGCCATATGATGTAATTATCCACCATTTCAAAAGAGTATCTCCCTCCATCAATACAGCGTTTAAGTGTGTGTGTGTGTGTGTGTGTGTGTGTGTGTGTGTGTGTGTGTGTGTGAGTGTGTGAGTGTGTGTGTGTGTGTGTGTGCGTGCGTGTGTGTGTGTGTGTGTGTGTGTGTGTGTGTGTGGGAGATTTGATCTCGGGTTTGTACCCCCGGTGTAATGTTGAGACTCTGTAGCCTGCAGCTTGGCCCCCCATTTAAGCTGGGTTAGCTATGATCTCCCCCCTCTAACCCCAATCCCTCCCCCTTCCCTGAGCCCTCCCTCACACACACACACACACACACACACACACACACACACACACACACACACACACATATACACAGAGTCTCTCAACACAAAAGAAATATTCAGCTGTAGAGCGGGGGTCCCTCAGAGGGCGCGACATTGAACTGGGGGGGATTAAGGAGAAATGGCTGGCTGACACTGGGGTTGCCATGGCAAAGCCCCCCTTTTCTCCTCTCCCTCGACCCTCTGCCTATTTTTTATGTCTAGGTCTCATTGTGGGGTGTGTGTGTGTGTGTGTGTGTGTGTGTGTGTGTGTGTGTGTGTGTGTGTGTGTGTGTGTGTGTGTGTGTGTGTGTGTGTGTGTGTGTGTGAGAGAGAGACTGTGAAGAATATAAAAGATGTAATATGGCTTATGAATCTCTGATCTGAGCTGCTTCAGCCTGAGAGAACAGAGACTTCTAGTTGACAAGCAGCAGTTCAGAGGGAAAAAAGGGTTGAAAACAACTTTATGGTGGTTTGTGTTATTTACTTAGTGGCTGTGAATGTACAGCCTCCATCACACGGGACATTGTTCTTTTTCCTGCGATCATCCAAATGAAATTGCACCCTTTTTACATATTCATAAAGGCCGGCGTGCCGTGAGAGAACGCCGGGGCAATCATTCAAACGACGCGGACAAAAACCAAACTGTCCATTTTATGACCTTCTGAATCATGGCTGCCATAATGTGATGCATTACTCATTCATTGTAGTGTGTGTGTGTGTGTGTGTGTGTGTGTGTGTGTGTGTGTGTGTGTGTGTGTGTGTGTGTGTGTGTGTGTGTGTGTGTGTGATCACGCTAGCCTGACGTCTGCCTCCCTCAGCAGAGTAATGGATGCAGGTCTGGCCCGCTCAATGACATCAGCACACTAAGCCGATGAAACGGTGCGATGAATGACCACAGATCAGCGTTCGCCACCCTGACGTCAGCCCCCCAGTCTGCGCAGGAGCGCCGCGACACTGCCGGTGGTTGTTCCCCTGCTAGGCCCCCCACCCCCCCCCCCCCCCCACCCCCCGCTGCTGACAATGGCCGCTCTCAGCCCGGGGTCTGAAGAGCTTGGCTGCACAGTAGGACATCGCAGCATTGTCCCCGGGACTAGATGTCCATAAGAACCGGGGCTTGGAAATTATTTTAAATTGTGCTGATCCATGCTAAACCACAGAGGGAGGTTTCAATTTTAAAAAGTACATTTATTTTATTTGTTTCAAACATTTATATTATTTTTGTTGTTGTAAAACCATTTCTCACGTAATCTAAAGTAGTTTTAGGTTTTTAGATTTTATTTTATTTCACTACTATCCCGCTCCTCACGTCGGCTGCTATTTCTATTCCTGCGTGAGGGAGATGAGGAGAAAAACCGGAGTCACATTCCTGCATGTGGACACACACTTGGCCAGTAAAGCTGGTTCTGGTTCTGAAAACAATGGGAGCGATGGGAATTTCATCCGTGTAGTTCACTGCATTGAAAAACCACGTCCCTGTGAGAACGGTGTTGTGGATTATTTAGCCGGGAGGTTGAATATTTGATTTCCCGATTCCCCTTCATTATATCTCAGAGACGGATATCAGACAATCCACGAAATGGCAAAGGAAACCACTGCAGCTGCACGGCTAAATACTCAACAAAAAGAGGAAATGGAGATGAGTGCGTTTTTAGGGTGAACTGTCCCTTTTACAAACTAAAACTACTGCGCGACATCTGTGCTAACAACGTCCTCTTCATGTGTGTTTCAGATACGGAGCATTTTGAAGTGGAGATGAAAGACGTTCCTCTGATTAATGAGGTGGTGGTAGTGCAATAAAGCAGATCCTCTCAGTTTTATGATCATGTATAATAACTAGACGCATGTCTGCCCTGCGGTGGACAGTGGACTCTTTCTGCTGCTGTCCTGTGTCATTACGTCCCTCCGCTGAGCGACCCGACCTCTGGGGGCGTTTGAATGACGTCCTCGGCTCCGTCTCCGTCCGTCCTCCCTCCTCTTCGTCTTGTCAGCTCGCCTCACGCTCACAGTCCTGCTCGCCTCGGTGAACATTCAACGCTGTCGGTGAGTTTTGGTATGGATCACATGAAAACCATCGACCGTTGACTGTGCCCCGAGGCCTGCCTCTGACCACGTCCAGGGCAAAACAGAAAAAGGGGGCACGTGGGTGCATGCGAAGACCCCCGGTGACAAAGACGCACACACACACAAGTGACACTGTTTCCACTGCACCCAAAAAGACCCGAAAAGGTCACAATCAACATTCATTGCTGTCGCTGGGTTGGACTGTGTAGAAAAGCTCACTGAACAATGAGTGCAACTGTGGCCCGGATCTGCCCGCCGTGCGTCTCGGCCAATCAGCTGACCGGATGTGAAACCCTCCGATCTTCTTTATTTATGTGCTCTTCTTGTTTTTCACTTCTATTTTCCCCTCTCTTCCTCCCTCCCCGGCGCTCGCTAGTCTTCAGGGGGAGGGAGAGAGAGATAGAGACGCAAATAGACTTCTGGCGGCTCGCTTGTCCTCCTCTCCTCTCCTCTAATTGGTGGTTATGTGTGCAGCAAAGGGGGGAAGGAAGCGGAGTGAATGTGTAATCATTTGGAGTCTCTCCTCCTTTAGATGTTTTCATCCCTCTCTTTTTTGTTTGTCTAATTATATACCGAGCTCAGTTAACTCTGTGTTAACTGAGCCGGCGAGAGAGCGAGCGAGTGACAAAGAGAGAGGGAGGACAAGGGTGGCAAACAATAAAAAAAAAAGAAAAGATTATAGCTCCGGTGAAGTTATTATTTAGCCTCCTAGTAGATGAATTCTAATATTCCTCCTGGTGTTGCAGCAAATGTGCCGGGATGTAAGCAATTTGAAAAGCAAGATTGTTTTCACCTCTCTGACTGAGGATGTCTCATTATCTGTGTTTGAGCTTCATGAGAGACTGTCTGGCTTCCTGCCTGCCTCCGCCTCTGTGTGTGTGTGTGTGTGTGTGTGTGTGTGTGTGTGTGTGTGTGTGTGTGTGTGTGTGTGTGTGTGTGTGTGTGTGTGTGTGTGTGTGTGTGTGTGTGCATCATGATAGAAGACCTGTCTGCTGATCTCAGAGGGCAATATGTTATTTTCTTCCTGTACCAGAGCAGCCCGCTCCCTCATGGGAAACACAAGTGTGTAACCTTGTCTTCTCAGACGGTGTGAGACCGGCCTTTCTGCTGCCATCTCTCATCGTAGCCGTCTGCAGCAGCTCTCTGACACTCCGTCCCATCCGTAAATCCATGTAATGTAAACACACAGTTGATATATATACATGTAGGAATAACACCATTCATTACTTCAATAAAGCTAAATCAGAAACCATGCATTAGCGTCTGATGTGATTATTTGCGGCGTGGATTCCACATAAAACTCATATTTCACTCCTGAATATCCTTCTAACTCCCGTCTTTCCATCTTAGAGGACATACCCCCCCCCCCCCTTCTCCTCCTGTCCTTTAACAACTCATGTCCATGTCCCTCTCTCCCCCAGTCCCTGTATTATTCATAGAAAAGCACTCTGCACAGTGATGCAGAACAGCGCAGGTGATGTAATGGAGGCTGCGAGCGTCGCTCCAGTCATTTGGGATGGACTCATGCGACGGGAGGAAAGCTCTTTTGTTTGCCTTTGTTCGCGTCGACCAACGGCTGAGGGCCGGTGATCAGACATGAAGCACATCCACGATAAAACATCTACGTTTTCTTCCATTTTTAAGTACAAAAACACATGAAAGCCACCCACGATGTTCCAATGTTACGATGTGGAAGAGATGGAAGTCATTCACCTTAAAGGTCCACGTCATCATGTGATGAAACATTTCACTTACAAACAGCAAAACTTCATAAAAGTGTTGCTGAGACTCTTTCATTTCTTCTTTGAGGTGATACTACCGCCACCTAGAGGTCAAAGAGAGTTTTTTAATTATTTTTGACATGACATGTTTAATCGCTGGTTTCCTTAATGTTGAAATGACATGAACGGTTACACGTCGTTATTAATTAAAGTATGACCTACTTTGTTTTATGATTTTATCATCTTATCCTCGATCTACAACATTTTTTTCTGCTTTGATTTAAAAATGTATTCATAATTATTTCACCTTTTTTTGTAACAGTGAATCACTTTTGAACCCTGTTTTTTTGTTGGAATATTTAAAGTACTAATCTAGTTTTACTGAATGACTTCCTTACATAAGAACTACCAGTTAGTCAAAGACAAGAATACACTGAAGTGAATCATTAACAGACCAAATTAAATGAATAGTCTCTAAATACTCTGCCAGGGTTTTATATTCCTTATTAGAGAAGACGGTTTTATATTGAGGACACCCACATGTTAGGGATTTATTGTGACATCCTGCCCACAAATACATTTTTTTCTTGATTCATTTTCTCTTTATTCTTGAGTCATCCAAATGCGCACATATTTTTTTATTTTTTTATTTCCCATTTTACATCAAGCTGAACTTCACTGCTTGTTGATTTAAACACATTATGTTTCATCGACAGCAACCTGACAATCAGTCTCACTAATAGGATTAATGTTCCTGGTTTATCTGCAAGTAGAGAGCTGCATACAAAACAATATAATATATAAATAAATAAATATAATATAATATGGGATATGGGGATTAAGAAGAACAAACTGAACTGAATTAAAGAAAATAAACAATGTATGCATGTATGTGTATATTCACACACATAATTGTACAACATTGCACTATGACCTATAAGCGACACACCTGAGGTCAGCATTTGTGTCAGCATAGAAACACATAAACCGCTCTCACAACTTCCTGCTGTGATGTCATCAGGCTGATGTCATCGGGCTTAAACTGCCAGGGCTGGAATTTCTCACCGCAACAACACAAACGAGGAAGTTGAGATAAATGTCGAGGAAGTGTACACACGTGTGTTTTCATTAAGAGACCTGATACAACGTAGTCTTTGTTTTTTAACCAAAGTTTAATGATTCTATAATACACCATGCACAAATACAACATTTGTAAAAAAAACAAGAGGTATAAATGTTAAAATAATATATACAATGCTCTTTCAACTGAGCATTGTGCAACAACACTTTTAAAAAGGATGATCAACAGTTTTGTTAAAGCAGCTCAAAGGGGAGTTTGTTGAATTATTAACACTGAAACATTTTTGCTTCCTGGATAAAAGGCAGAAAAACAGTCGGAGCTCCAGCTTCTCTCCTCAAACGCAGAAAAACTCTATTTGTGAGCCTTTGACGTATTCATGTGAACCCTTTGTGCTTTGTTCCTGCAATGACGATTGGAGCATGTTATCATTATATCCACACTCTTGTGTAAATAAAGATATTTAGTTATTTTGCAAAAAAAATTTCCACTACTAATCTTACCTCAGACGGTTGACGTACTCCATCACCCAGTTGAGAGCAGGATTGGTGCACGCCTTGCCCTTCTTTGTGTGGAAACTAAAGGAACGAAGCAAAATGAGCATTTATACACTTATAATAATAAGTATAATAATAATAATAAAACACGAGCGTGACGTCTCATGTGTTATTTATTCTGTTGAAGGACGCAGCACTCACATGATGGCGTTGATGGGACACAGTTCAGTGACCGTCTGCACCGAGTATCCCTGGATTCTGGGAAATGGTATTTTGGATGTCATGTAACTTCGACAGCATCCGATGTATTCTGTGAAACGGGAGGAAAGACGATTAGATCCTGGGAGAGAAGAAAATGTCACATAATGTAACATAATACACTGTTGCCCATAAAGTTGGAATATTTTATTTTCAGACACAATCCTCTGTTTATTTAAATGCATCAGTCATCACCTTTGACCAGGTGATTACATCATGTGTCCTGATTAGGTGGAATTAATTCATGCATAACATTTGTTTGGCGCTATAAAAGACAAGACATTTGCAAATGATTCCTACTTGATGGACGACCCATATATTAAAGAATATCAAGAGATGGAGGAAATACCTGAGGATGCGTTTGTGGCCAGCAGACAAGCGGTGAGGAGCGTGATCACCGCGACTGTAGCTTTGAGTGACACCATGGTCTTCCTCGGTGTTGGCGGCGGTGACTCTGAGCTGTTTCTCGTCCGTCTTCAGGTGGAGTGAAGAGCTGGTTGTGACTGAGAGGTTGATCAGAGACGCCCTTTTATATTCTCAGAGGAACAGGAAACTTCCACTCTGATCACATTAGATCTACACACATCAATTACATCACAATACCAACACCACCCAAAAACTCCCTCACTTTCCCCAACGAGAGGAAAGGGGGAAGACACACACACACACACACACACACACACACACACACACACACACACACACACACACACACACACACACACACACACACACACACACATCCATACAGTGCTGTGTGTGTGTGTGTGTTTACTAACAGATCATATCAATTTGGAAATATTCCAAAGTTTGGTAGAAATGTTGACGTGTTAAAAACATGTAAAGGGTTAAAAGGTCAAGTTGGAGAGGAATTTCTGGGATTTTAGCCTCAATCTTTTATGAATAGTGTTAATGACTGAGGGTTTCCCTAACCAAATATAAAAGAAGAAGTGATGATGCTGCTGGGTGAAGGTGTTCCCATCACCACGCCTCCATACAACAAAGAGTCCTGCAGAGCCAGTGCAACATGGGAAGTTACAGGTGCGGCTCCTCTCTCAGTGCACATACAAACTATTCAACATATTTAAAACAAAGCAAGCGGTTACATTTTAGAGAGGATGGAGACATGAAGCCTCGCCGTGCGCTGCCTTGATGTGGCGCCCCAACAAGTAGGTTGCACGGCGTTCTTTTCTAGGTCAGAGGAAGACTTACTATACGACCAAGAACACTGCATCAAAGGGAAAGAGTGAAGGGGAACAGTGAAATAGGTCGTGAGACGCCTAATATATGTCCAATTGTGCAACACAAACTTTCCACCAAAACCACATCATGTTCGAGATACATCCGTCATCCTGCAGCGTTCAGAGACAACGTCCACGTTGATCCTTCAGCAAGACGACGTCTGAGTTCAACTTCAGTGTATCTTTGTTTTTCATTAAACATATTCAATGTATGAATGGTATCATGTTTGATTTGGATCCATCTCAGGGTGGCTGTGCCTGCCACCACAGACTACTACTGTTAATACTACTGTTAATACTACGACTACTGCTAATACCACTACTACTGTTAATACTACTGTTAATACTACTGTTAATACTACTGCTAATACTACTACTACTGTTAATACTACTGTTAATACTACGACTACTGCTAATACCACTACTACTGTTAATACTACTGTTAATACTACTGTTAATACTACTGCTAATACTACTACTACTGTTAATACTACTGTTAATACTACTGTTAATACTACTACTACTGTTAATACTACTGTTAATACTACGACTACTGTTAATACTACGACTACTGCTAATACCACTACTACTGTTAATACTACTGTTAATACTACTGTTAATACTACGACTACTGCTAATACCACTACTGTTAATACTACTGTTAATACTACTGTTAATACTACGACTACTGCTAATACCACTACTACTGTTAATACTACTACTACTGTTAATACCACTACTACTGTTAATACTACTACTACTGTTAATACCACTACTACTGTTAATACCACTACTACTGTTAATACTACTACTACTGTTAATACCACTACTACTGTTAATACTACGACTACTGTTAATACTACGACTACTGTTAATACTACTACTACTGTTAATACCACTACTACTGTTAATACTACTACTACTGCTAATACTACGACTACTGCTGATACCACTACTACTGTTAATACTACTACTACTGTTAATACTACTACTACTGCTGATACTACTACTACTGTTAATACTACTGTTAATACTACTACTACAGCTGTTAATATTGAGTCCTGAGTTGTGTTGCTGTGTTTTATTGGTTTTTTTTTTTATTGTAATTTTACTGTTCTGTTTTTTCTGGACTATTGTTTTTACACTTCTTCTTCTTCTCGTTGTACAGCACTTTGATGGAAAGCGCTTTATACATAAGTTATTACTACTACTGCTACTACTACTACTACTACTACTACTACTAATACTACTACTGCTAATACTACCACTACTGCTAACACAGAATCCTGAGTTGTGTTGCTGTTTTTTTATTGTAATTTTACTGTGAATGTTTTTTTCTGAACTGTTCTTTATTTTTTATTGAATTTATATTCTTCTCGTTGTACAGCAATTTGATGGAAAGTGCTTTCTAAATATATTTATTATTATTATTATTACTACTACTGTTAATACTACTAGTACTGCTGATAATACTACTACTCTTAATACTACTGTTAATACTACTACTACTGCTGATACTACTACTACTCTTAATACTACTGTTAATACTACTACTACAGCTGTTAATATTGAATCCTGAGTTGTGTTGCTGTGTTTTATTGGGGGGGTTTTAATTGTAATTTTACTGTGAATGTTTTTTTCTGAACTGTTTTTATTTTTTATTGAATTTATATTCTTCTCGTTGTACAGCAATTTGATGGAAAGTGCTTTCTAAATATATTTATTATTATTATTATTATTATTATTATTATTACTACTACTATACTACTCGTCGTGCTTGATGTGAAAAGTGTCTTGAGATGACTTCTGTTCTGATATGACACTATAAATACAATTGAATTAAATTGAATATGGGCATCGAGGGAGTATTTCTCAGACTTTCGAAAACCTTTACTTTAATGTAAGGGATATTTTAGGAAACCAGGTTTCTGTGAGAACAAGACATCAAATGACACCTACTCACGGAAAGAAGAAAGCACAAGGCTTCAGTCTGCAGCTCCGCATTGATCTTTCTATGTCACTTTTTCTCAGCCCACTCCAAACCGGGGAGAAGAGCTGAGACGAAACACACAAATGCACAAATCTATTAGAAGAATGTTTCACTAGTAAAATGATCAACTGTTCTGTTTATTTGTCCCAGTAAGAAACGACAGTCCAGGACCCTAACCCTGAGACTGCAGCTCTAAGGAGTTCAGACATCATTCGTTCTTACTTTAAATATGTATTTGTCTTCTTTGACTCTAAGACGTTACGACCTCAATACATGTGTTGTCTTCGTATCGTGTTTCTAGGTTTTTTCATCAGAAAATGTGTTTGACTTTACTGTCACTCATTTGCATTTCACTGTCATGTATAAATATTTACTTTAAGCAAAGATGCTGTGTGATATATGACATTAAATATTGATTATAAATTGGATGTAAATGTGATGTGGTTATAAATGCAGGCTAAGCGTCTTTTCTACGTTGCCTCATAATGTTGTGTGTGAACATCAACCAGGATGTCGTGTGTTTTTTTAACAGTGCTGTCAGACTACTATTATTGTTGTATAATTCTTGTCCTCTTGAACAACAGATAGCGATCTCAATGACACCTCATTAGCATTGCTGTCAGAAATATTCAGATATTGTGGTTGGAAATGCCACAACATCAAAACGTTCAATTTAAATGCAAATGAAACCATTTGACAAGTATTTTCAGCATATACGGTGCATAGTAGTTAAAGTAAGACTGAGTGAATCCATAAAACAGATCCTAGAACTAGAGGCATAAAGAAGCAAATATAATCAAATACAAATACCTCACATTTGTAACCATATTTTAATATACTTAGTAGTATTAGTACATAATTACATTCCACCTCTGCTTATTGAATGTGTCTAGTTTTAGTAGTGCACATGTACGGTATACTACTTGATTATCTATTGAATAGAGGGGGGAAAAAACGTGTACCACTATTGTGGTTCAAGTTTGCTGAACTTCCCTCTTGACCCAGTACATTAGCGCATCGGTATTTCCAGCGTTAGTTCCATGGCCCGAGGTGACACCGCCTTTGGCATTGACAGTATTTTGTGAGTATTTAACCTCGCCTGTCAAAGCCTCTGAGAATCCAGTTCTGAAACCTGATTCACTGCCGAAGAGAAACTCTTGTGAGGATGGCGAAGCTTGCCCTGTGTGTCTCTGTGATGCTTGTGCTGCTGATGGCGCTGAGCGATGGAAGTAAGTGTGACTTCAGCAATTATTTATTGTTAATGTTATTTATTTAGGCGAGCAGAAGTTGCTGCCTCTAATTCTTTTGATTGTGTTTTTGTTGCCATATTAATGTGACTCCTTAAATAATTTTTGTTGCTGAAATGTTTGTAATTTCTCTCTTCAAAGGTCCATTTTGCTGCACAGAGTACCAAGACACTCCAATCCCAGTGAAATATCTGAAATTCTACAGAATCCAGGACATCACAGATCACTGCAACATCAAGGCAATAATGTAAGGAAGAATAATCAGAACACACTAAGTAACAAACAGATATATCGGCTCTGCTGTTGGTTGTAATGTCTGAACTTCTTCCCTCGTCTCAATACAGTTTCAAGACAGTGAAAAACAGACTTTTCTGTGCGGATCCTGCCAGACAATGGGTGAAAAGGGCCATGAAGTCTGTACCTGAGTGAGTTAATTTCTCTATCCAACCAATCTCTGAGTAGCAGGCATCAATATTGAGTCACATTGCAACATTCTGTGTATGTAAATCAATTTAACCTTTACCTTTTTGCCTCTCTGAATAGAAAACCTTGACCTAGCATCTTCACTCGTGGAAACCCCCCGAGGAAATCAGCCGAAAGCCACGATGAATTGAATGTATTATTACAAATTCAATTCATCTCATTATTTTTGTAATACTTTATGCCAATAAATAAAATATATATTTTTAAATAATTTTCTGTTTCTGTATTTCTTTATCCATTTAAGAACCTGGATCCGATGTTTTTTCAATAGAAATGATGATGAAAAACATAACATTATATTCTTTATAGCCATAACACAACATAAGTGCAAAAGTAAAAGTATGTTTTTGTTCAGCTGAAGGAGGAAAGGAAGGAAAGAAGGAGGAAAGACGAGAAGGAATCATAGAGGAAATTAATATAGACAGATAAAAAAGGGGAACACATGAGGAAGAAAAGTAAGATGGGAGGAAAGTGGTGAAGTAATATAAACTTACAAAAAAAAAAATATATATATATATATAGAAGTTTGTATAAAAAAAAAATATATATCTATATATATATATATAGATAGATTTACTTTAGTATTTTGTTAATATTATTCTTCATCCATACAAGACTTGAGCGACAGCAGCCTACGATGTGTAATTCACGGCACGTCCAGTAGGGGGCGGGCGTGTTCAGCCGCACAGGAAGGATTCACTCATTGAATGAATGCTGGATGTCCAAGCGGAAGAGACTTCCCGTTTACTCAGAGAGATGGCGTCCCTTTCATGTGGATGTCCATGTTAATAATAAGGCAGCCGCGCTGGTGGGTAGGAACGCTCGCTGTGGTTGTCGTCATGGTTGTCAACCCATGATACGATGAAGCGATACGGAGATGCTAACTACGATACGTCTGTGCATTGTAAGCTAGCTGATGCTAACGGTTAGCCGCTGTGTTGTGAAGAATGAGGACTGGGGGGGCGTGCTTAAAAGAGGAGAAAGGTAAGAGACATTATCTGCTAAATGACCTAAATGTAAATGTAAATGTAGACAGGGACAGAAAGGTAAGACACACAGTGAGCTATATATTACAGTTTAGTTGGGAGACGTGTGCAGCTTTTCTTTATATTTACCTTCTGTTACGGTTGTGACGTAAAACAACCCTTAAATATGTGTTTGTGCTCACTTAACAAAATATGTTCTCCCACTAAATCACACTTTAGCTGCATGGCTGCAACGATAGATACCTAATGTAACATTTATATGTCATTGTAATATATTGTTTAACTTTTAAATCTCATGTATGTATTTTTAATTTTTGTAGGTGTAAATAAAACATGGAGGCCATGATGATGGAGCCCCACTGAACCAGCAGGTTCCCTTGAACAGAAGGGGGGCCATGAAAGAAGCGGGAAGGTCCCTGTGTGGAGGCGAGCCTCTGTTTGAGGACCTGGACTTCCCCCCAGACGACACCTCCCTGTTCTCTGACAGCTCCACGCCCATCGCCAGCCTGCAGGGTGACATTACCTGGCGACGCCCACAGGTCAGACGCAAGAGGAAATGGGAAATGCCGCAGTGTTTTCCTTGTTTTTTTCCCCCACGGCTTAGACATTACGTGACCTGTCACAGGCTGATCAACTGAGGAGGGACTTCCCCTACCGGGTGGTGGACTTGGTTATGAAATAGTGCTAACAGGTCTACAGGTAGTGTCACACAAAGCAAATATATGTAATAAAAGATCAAATCATATATTTGTTTTGTAACCCGACAAATTGATGGTGTGACAAGTACAACATTTTAGTCCTTGACCTCCAAGTTAACATCTTCTGTTAACACATTTCTGCACCTCAACCCCATAAACACAAATCTCAGGATTATTGCAAGACTTCTGTCTCACTCGATGTCTGTCTGACACCTCCAGGAGATCTGCCAGTCGCCAGCTCTCCTCCCCGACGACATCAACCTGGGTCATGCAAAGCAAGGCTTATTAGGAGACTGCTGGTTCCTCTGTGCCTGCACCTTCCTGCTCAAGAGCAAACACCTCCTGAACAAGGTAGAGCAACAACTGTGTTATCATTCAGATTTTAATAGATTTGTTTATGCTCTGGCTTTGAACAGAATTAAGTGAAGCTGTAATGTCATGTTTATCTACTGCATCCTATTCTGCTCTGTTGATTTAGTCCGTGACTCTCTGTAGGTGTTGCCTCCAGACCAGCCCCAGTGGGATGACAGCAGGTACAGGGGCTCCTTCCAGTTTTGTTTTTGGCAGCAGGGACACTGGACAGAGGTGACCATCGATGACCGTCTGCCCTGCATCAATTCCACTCTCTGCTTCTCACGCTGCCATTCCCCCATGGCCTTCTGGGTAGCCCTGTTGGAAAAGGCCTATGCCAAGTAAGAAAACCATGGAATTCCCCATCATATCTCTCAGTTTAACCTTCCATGAACAACACAGTGAACATTGTAATGCATTCCCAGCCACGTTCTATGTGGAGTTTGGAAATCCCATTACTTGTCCCTTCCATCTGCTTTAGGCTTCATGGCTCATATGAGCGACTGTGGGCAGGGCAGGTGTCCGAGGCTCTGGTGGATTTGACCGGCGGCCTGGCGGAACGCTGGAGCTTGGGAGAGTCGGAGGAGGAGCAGAGACCAGAACGGGACAGTGACCAGGTCAGGAGGAGAAGGATGGACCTGAACCTTCTGTGTCAAGTGAAAGACGAATGTGCGGTCAGCTGCTCCACTCACAGCAGCTCCGGAGGTCAGAAAGAAGTGTTTTCTTGCGGATACAAGAGATGTTGAACCTGCGTCACATAAGCTGATGACCTTGATGACTGTTGCAGGTGCCAGTGAGCCGGGTCAGTACCATGCGCTGACTGTGATGGAGTGGTTGGATGTGGAGACGGTGTCGGGGAGCGAAGTGCTGCTGCTCAGGATCAGAAACCCCTGGGGAAGATGCTCCTGGGGAGGGTCCTGGATCGGGAGGTGGGCCCGTGTGTCTGCTTATGTGTGTCAAAGTTAAGATTAAGAGATGAGTCACGTTAGTGTGCGTTGACAATTAAGTCTCAAAGTGTTATATATGAATGGACGTGAAGATGGTCTACATCTTCAAACCTTGTAAATAACTTCCAAGTCTGAGGTCTGCACCGAGGTTGGACTCTCTGGAGGTCTGGAGAAAGTCCCAAAAACTCCACTAATGAACCCTTGAGAATTGATTTATTGTGTATTTGGACTGTCTTTTAGGCACTTACGTGTACACATCTGTCAGCTGAGTGCTGAGAAGTGCATTGATTCAGCTTCAGCCTCAGTCTGCATTCACTCAATCAACCTCTTTCCACAGTGGTGCTGGTTGGAGTTCTGTTGACCCGGTTACTGCTTTGGACCTACAAGGCAGGGTGGCCGAGGGGGAGTTCTGGTTAGACAAGACTGAATTCCTGTCCCGGTTTGATGATGTCACAGTGGGCTACCCTATCAGTGATGATGGGCACCTAAAGAACATCTATACCGGTAATTACCTCATTTTGCTTAGGGTTTTTCTTTTAAACGTATTGACTTTGACCTCCTTCTCAACTCTCTTATCCGACAGGAAACCTGCTGACACACAAGCAACAACTGGCCGGCCGCTGGCTGAAAGGTCATTCCGCCGGCGGCAGCCGAAACAGCAGCAGCTACGACAGCAACCCGAAGTTTTGGCTCAAAGTGTGTGAGAGAGGAGAGGTGGCGGTGTCCCTGCTCCAGCATAGAAAAAGGAGGAACACTGAGAAATCCACACAAACGCCACTGGAGGATAGCGAGAACACATCTCACCAGCACTACCAGGCTATCGCTCTACACATGTGGAAGGTTTGTGTCATCACTTATAGAAAAAAAAACAGTTTTTTTGTGTGTGTCTTTGCATCATGTCACTCGTGTTTTTCTGTCACCAGGTGGAGAAAAGGCGTTTTAATCTAAGCCGGGTGTTAAACAAACCTCCTTGTGCTTCTACTCACTGCCATGCCTACGAGAGAGAGGTGGTTCTCCACCAGCAGCTGGAGCCTGGTTACTACCTGCTGATCCCCAGCACATACCAGCCGGGAGCCGAGGCCCGCTTCCTCATCAGGGCCTTTTCTTCCTCGTCCACATCCTTCAGGTAAGGACCAGCTAACAGATGCACTCCTATGTGAACATTACAGGAAAACACGCAGCACATCCAGGTCTCTTTTTTCTCATTCTCATACTTTCCAAGAAGTTTTATTCCATCTTCAAAAAGGTCAGGTGCTGTTACAGATATTTGTGGATGTTGTTTCCCTATAGAGGCCAAAAGGTGTCATGGAGAGAAAAAAGCATATCTAGTCCCTCCTTTTAGACGGCAAGTAAATGCTGACATCTGCTGGTCAATTAGTTACCCCACATATTTCCTGTCAGACAGTGTTTTTTCCTACTTCCGTTTAAAGTGCTGCCATGGCATTAAAGTATCCCTGACATGACGGTGTTGGTGTCCTCCTCAGTGCCCTGAAAAGTCCAGCACCGTCACTGCCATTAACCACAGATGGAGAGTGGGAGACCAGCTACTTCCGGGGCTCGTGGGTGGAGGGAAGGACGGCCGGAGGAAGTAGAAACTTCCTGTCTCACTGGCAGAACCCCTGCTTCCCTTTTACACTGAGTGATGAGTCGGCAGTGACATCAGGAGTCAACGTCAGGATTAGCCTGCACCAGAACCGCCCTGACACTGAGCTGCATCCCGTCGGCTTCCACATTTATAAGGTCAGTCAGGGAGAATACCGGTGCCTCGCAGGCTATGAATGACGCCAACGTGAAAGTCCCACGGTCAACTCAACAAATAATTTGCACTTCTAGTACCAACACAATTAAAATAAGACAAAAAAACAACATTAACATACTAGAAACAGTGTGACTTTTGTTGACTACAACTGCTGTAATATTACAATAGAATAGTACATAAAATGATGTTTATAATTGGCATTTGGCCTTCGCTTTGTATCCAGTTCCTAGAAGGGGAACGTGAGCAGACACTACCAAGGGACCAGGATCCTGTGGCCAGTTGTGTCCCTCACTGCTACACCCAGGATGTGAGTCTGGCCTGCCGTCTTCCTCCTGGAGCTTACTCCATAGTGCCGTCCACTTATCATCCTGACTGCTCGGCAAACTTCACCCTCGGCCTCGCTCGCAGAATACACAGGTTGGTTTTTTTCCTTTGTCCTGATCTTGTAATCGGAACGAGATATTTTAAATAAGTATTAGTCGTAGTATTATATAATTGTGAGAATGGATGTGTGTCTCTTTCAGGAAAGTGGTGAAAAGCAAGGAGAGGCTGGGAAGAGCCATTCAGGAGGTCAGTTAATTCAAGCTTATTATTATGATGTGTTAAATGTGAAAAAACAACAACTTTGCAACACTGGCTGATGAATCTTCTTTATTTAACCAATGGTAAATCATGGTGGTTTATAGAATCTGTAAAAACATGCTCTCTATACATCCGAGGCAGGACGAGGCAGGCGGGGCAGCAGCCTGACGGCTACTCCTGCCTCCAGGACAATTCAACTCCTATCTTAAACCCACGTTTTTAAGTCTGTGATTGTGCTCATAGGATGCCAGCGCTGAATAATCGCTCTGTCTTGCTTTTGTCTCATTCTGGGCGGCAGATCTCTCACATCTCTGTGATGCAAAGCTAGTTTCTCTGGGACTGTTGCTGCTTCACTGATGTCGGCTCACCTCCTGGTGCCTCTTGGCCCATGATGAAAGAACGAGTTCTCCCATCCAGTGTGTGTCTGTGTGGGACTGTGTCTGTGTATGTATGTGTACCACCAGTGGCTGAGAAGGCAGGCTTGCAGATTTAGTGGGAATGTGTGTGTCGGGAATCCTGGAAACCCCTTTATCCTGAACCGCTGAGGCTCAGGGCTGATGGGCAGCCACACACTCATCGGCGATTAGGACATCAGAGGTTGTCGTGGGCTGGGCTGCTAATGAAGTATGACGTGACTGGCTGGTGTAAACAAACAGCCGCCATTGAAGAGGGCCGCCCCTGCTCTCGCTCATTCACTCACTGGTGCGCCTGCCGGCCCAGAACAAAGGGCCCTCTCATGAAGGTCCTCACAGAGGCACAGGGGGCAAGGGACGAGGGGATGGTCTCCGACAGCAGAGCCAACCAAACCACACCACACCATACCGTGCCATACCATGCCAGAGCTTTCCCCCCATCCCTCACCCCAGACACTCTGCACTTTACCTAGCTTGCATTGTTTGTCTCTAGACACAGACATGGGGTTTTCTCAGACCCTCATCCCCAAACATGCTCACCATCCAGGATAACAACAAAAGGGAGGCTGGACCTAAAGAAGTCCACTTCTCCCTCCTCACCCCCCCACACCACACCACCCAGCCCCCTTTATGTCCCCCCAGACTTTGTCCACAGCTCTGCTGGGATGTGAACGGAGCCACGGTTTGAAGTTACCGCAAGAACAGATGACAAACTGTCGGATGGGAGGGATGAAACGATGGATGCGGCGCATCAAAGGTGCCGCCAGCCCTTTTTTGTGATGAGGCTGCGTACGTGTGGTGGTGTGTATCTGTCTGCTCGTTGCTATGTCTGTGTCAGAGTTAACAGAGACTTTTACAGAGCACTGTGCTGTGTATGTAATAAGTTTGGGTGTGGGATGTGATGAATAAATATGGAAACATAACATGGTGCTGATGTGTCAGTTATTAGCATACATATACATGTATTTGCATCATGCAGGTTTCCAGTAAGTATACATGTCAAAAAAACTGAGGAAGCTGTGTCAACCCATGCTCATCAGCACGTTCAACACACTGCGTGCGCGTACACGTGCATCTGCTGTGCGCGCCGCCGTTCCTGCGGAATTCAGGAGGCTGTGGTCGGACTCCGAAAGGCTTCTACCTAGAAAATAATGAACAACAAATTTGACGCGTGAGTAATGAAACGTTTCTGTGGATTGTCTGCCAGAGTGTCCCCCCCCCCGTCGTTCCTGCAGATCCACGGGGGAGCACATCGTTAATGAAAGCTGTTGCGTGTAAAAAGAGAGGTGTGTCAGCTTTATTGCTTGTTCCTGCATCCTCTGTAACGTTACGGTTGTAAAGCCACACGGGAACGAGGTCCACAAACACGGGTGCGTTTAAAACGAAGGGAACTGGCGACAGACATTAGGTAGTATTCGTATTATAATGGAGAATGTGTTGTGTTGTTAGCTGTAGCTTAGCCTGGCGGAAGGCGGACAGGCCCGGAAGCCTCGGTGTGGTAGTAGTAGAGAGGCGGCGGAAGGTGTGCGCTGTGTCGGTTCAAACTAAGGCTCGCGTGGCCTCAAAGTACGGGCAGATAGCTAAACATATGTTGTGGGATATTCACGGGCAGATACGTTTAATTACACATGTGTACGTGTGAACCTTAAACAGTCTACATTTTTGCAGTGTTTCTTAAATTGTGGCTACCCTATTTATATCAATGAGGTCGCATTGCATATCGGAAATACCTGTCACTATAACGCAGTTGGACTGCACTACAAACTTCCGCCTCCAAAGTGACCACCACGTCGACGTGACACCTGTCAACTTATTTACTTATAGTTGTTTAGACACAACTGTCCCCCGTGGTTCACATTACGTTTTCGTTTTGCTGCCTGTGTTTCCATCAAACCCAGTCTGAAAGATGATGACAGTGGAGACCACGACCAGGACCAAGGCTCACCGAAAGACGGTGAAAAGGAAAAAACTGAAGACGAGGACAAGGAACAGAACACCAGGAGAAAGGTCAGGCTATTAAACAATACCGTGTGTGTGTGTGTGTGTGTGTGTGTGTGTGTGTGTGTGTGTGTCGAGGTTAAATGCATGGCTCAGTACCTTAATTGTGTTCTGCAGATGGTGGTGCCAGGCGCAGGAGAGCATCCTCTTCAGTACAACTACTCCTTCTGGTACTCCAGACGCACCCCAGGGAGACCAGCCAGTACTCAGAGCTACGAGCAGAACATTAAACAGATTGGCACCTTCGCCTCGGTGGGTTGCTCCTCATGATCCCATTAGATGAGAGTGCCTTTTTCTGAATCATGTTGATGTAAACATTTGCTGTCCTTCCCAAGGTGGAGCAGTTCTGGCGTTTCTATAGTCACATGATCCGGCCAGGTGACCTGACGGGCCATAGTGACTTCCACCTCTTTAAGGACGGCATTAAACCCATGTGGGAGGTGGGAACTGAGATCTCGGACAATTAAGACCATTTCTTGTAATACATTGAAATCTATTTGGTTTTATAGACGACGAGCCGACTCTGAAACCTGTCTGTGTTGTTTTTAGGATGATGCCAATAAGATGGGTGGGAAGTGGATTATCCGACTGAGGAAAGGCCTGGCATCTCGGTGCTGGGAGAACCTGATCCTGGCCATGCTTGGGGAGCAGTTCATGGTAGGAGAGGAGATCTGTGGGGCTGTGGTGTCAGTACGTTTCCAGGTAAACCACAAACAGACGCACACACTCTCTTTACCTAGTCACACCCTGCCTAATTCAGTATACTCAGATATGCCTCGTCTGTTCCTTTCCTGCAGGAGGACATCATCTCCATCTGGAACAAAACAGCGAGTGACCAGGCGACCACTGCCCGCATCAGAGACACCCTGCGCAGAGTCCTCAACCTGCCTCCCAACACCATCATGGAGTACAAGACTCACACAGACAGCATTAAGTATGTATGTCTAATCGTTTAATTATTTTTCTCTCTCACACACATACATGTATGCATGCTCACAAATGTTACATTTTGTCACAGTTCTGGAGGGATTACACCAACTGTATTGCTGTGGATATAAACGACTGCAAATGTTTTTGGGAAAATTCAAGATGTCATTTTGGGCTCTAGGAAAATTATAATTTTTCACAATTTTCTGACATAAAGAAACATTTATGTTCGAAAATGTTCCTTTTCCACCAATAAAGGTGTTAGTTGCAGTGCTATTTATTGATATACCTTTCTTTGGCAAATGTGCATTTTCTGGTTAAATGCTTTCATTACAACATTCTTAGCTCAAAAAATAAAATATATTTTTAACCAAGGCTGTTTATTTTGAATGATGATGTGCTGCATCCTTTGTTTACAGAGCATGGGAAGACTTCCATGGACTGGTGACTGCTAGTGGCGGACGTTAGCTTCCCACACAGACGACCTCTAAAAGAGTAAGAATTGTTCCTACATTAGAAATAGTCTTTCTCTGGTGTGTTTTGTCTGATGCTAATGGTGTTTCTCTGTTTGTGGTATGCAGGCGTGTGTATGTGATATGCTGGGGGATGACAAGTCCAGGGAAGGATACCTCTACATGGCACTGTGTAAATGAAGACAGAGCAAAAGTCAGGAACAAAGGCAAGAACAGCGTTCCTTTTTTTGTGTCAAATTCAAACAGAACACTGAACCAAGCCGAAGAGAGAAATATGCGTTATTTTTAATCAACCAGAGAAGAACGAAGCCTGCAATTCTATTGTATTTTTTAATGCAAGTTGTAACATCTGTGAACTTGCCACCAGAGGGAGGCCATGGGACTGGTGTTTGCTGATCTGGTCGTTAACAAAAGTGTACTTGACAAACTACAACAAAACCAATCTGTTATAATACTAGATCTGATTTTTTTTTTTTTAGTTTTTTTTTGCTTAACATAACATCACACTTGCTGTTTCAAAATTAATCTGTGATAATCTGTTTTATTGGGACTCAAACAGGGTTGCAGGTAGATGTTATTTTATTACAGTGCTGTATTTTAACTACAATTCTTCTGGTCATTTCAAACTAGAATGATTACTATTGTTGTGTACGATATATTTGTAAATACAGTCCACTTCAAAGATCACTTAAGTGAATCGGCAATGATTCTCCATCTTTGACCTGGAAGTTGAATCCCAAAGGATGAGGACCATCCTGTGTTGGGCAGAAGTTTGTATAACTGGCATCTTAAGAATGGACTGCCAAGCTGCCTAAATCACTGTGCCTGGCCTCGAGCCCGACCCGAACCAGTTCTCCCTTCTGTCTGTTTTGTCTTTATCCCGCCTTGAAAGAATCCACAGGATGGGCTCTGCTTTAATGTCCAAACATACAAAGCTGTATATACCTGAATCACGGTCAGGGTCCCTTACAGTTTTTATCAATTCCTCGGGAGCATTTTTTTGGAATCGTGTCAAGAAAGCGCTTATAGTTTGTTGAAAAACTGTAATGCTGCCAATGTTTGGTGGTGTGATGATGGGTGCAGGTGTGTGTGTCAAAAGTGAAAAAAACACTGTTGAATGTACACCTGATGGATTATAGCAATAAATGTCAAATATGCATCTGCTGCTAACGCTGGTTCCGTGTCATTTTCTGTCATAAATTTCAACCGTCTTCCAAATAGGATTCAATGATGATCCAATGAATAGTCTTGGACCATGAACTGATTCGTCTGGTGCGCCTCATTGTCTTGGACCACTTTGAACGATCACAGTTTTAATCTTGATTGATCCTTTTCATTGATCAGCTCATTTCAAAGAACATGTAATTCTGTTGAGAAAAGAGGGAAAACAGGTGATTCGATCAGGGAGAGTATATCATTATATCGGCCTTTTTCAAAGCAGACATTTAGATGTGACATAGCATGAAAAACACAGGTATTAATAAAACATTAGCAATGTCTCATTTATATGCCAGTAAACCAGCAGCTATAAAATACAGGAACAAGAGCACAAGGATAATCATATACTTACCAACAAGAAAGTGGCTGCCAGCAGCAGCACTTTGGTGTGTGAATCCATATGCAGTGGCACTGGAAGAGATTAAAATAAAAATTCATTATTATTATCATTATTAATTGCTCATTTTAATTTGCAGAAGAGAAGCCAATGAGAAGGCTAGATGAGAATGATTGTTATTTGAATTAAATTCAACTTTTGACGTGACAGGAGAAGTTTGGAGCCGCTTCATGAGGAATTAAAAATCATATTTCCTGAGACACAACTCACCCTCCAACCCAAAATATTCGTGGTCCATGTTACGTTCGTCATTGAAGCCAGGCCATTTCTTCCATATTGTACCGATTTTCTCACCGATGTTGGAGACGATCTGGGTGAAAAAAAATACTGTTTTGTAGAAACATGTTTTATTCTGCAGTATTCTTCGATGTTCCTACCTTGAATTGCTGGTTGGAGCAGCAGCGGTACGGACAGCAGGAGCCCTGGATTCTGATGGTCGACGCTCCTTCTGAACCACACACTTCCAGGAGAGGCGTGAACACGCTCCACCTGACAAACACACAGTCGGCCCGACACACAGCAACTTAACACATCTCCTTACATAATTGTGCAATAAGCAACCTGGCAGATACACTGGCCAGCACTTCACACACGCCTTGATGCTTGGTTGATCACATTTTCAGCTGTCATGATTCTGCAGCACCAAAACCATTGTTTGCTTGGTGTCGCAAGAGTTTAAACTGGGGCACGCTTTATTCGGGGCACAACTGAAAGAATATTTATTCCTAGTAGATCTCTGATGCCAGGTCAGCATTAATTGGTGAAAACTTAATTGTGTGTGTGAGTGTTGCTTCTTCAAAAACTCTAAATCTGACACACAAAGGCACCCTGGCTAACCCTGGAGTCAGATGGAGGCCAAATGACTACAAGAGACTTGGTGATGCCATTCCTCCCATTAGCCAACATTCCCATTAGGAAGGCCGTTCTGTCGGCGTGTCTCTGCGCGAGCAGCTGTTTTGTGCATGAAGTCTCCCAGGTTTAGCCTGCATCCCAGCAGGGTGGGACAGGAAAAGCTCTGCTATTTACAGACGGGTTTCTACGATGGTTCAGGGTGGTCCAGAGGCCGGGAGTGACATGGAAAAAGGCTCACGTGACGTGTTGTACAGTCTGAGAATGTAAAGTATTAAGATTGCTAGTACAGTATTCTAATAGTGGGGGGGTCAAAAGGTCAAATGAGAAAAACACCCTGATTTAATTTAAAAAATAAAAAACAGCTACATCTCTGTCCATAAAAAACAATGTGTTGTTAATATGCATCGTGAGGAACCCTGCAGCTCCAGCTAAAGATGGCTACCCAAACACTGAGACAACAGTGAGCCATCCACCAATGGTGGCTAACCCCATGGTTGTGGTCACTCCTTGGGATGATGCCCGCAGCAGCTCCCCTGGTGGTGCGGCTTGGGGCTGCAGCGCATGAGAAACCTTCACTAGATTCCTTCCTCCGCTCGATTGGGCGACGATTAAAATTATATTTTTCACCACTTTTTACCGAAGTGGTGTCCTAACTGTACTGATGGCGATATACTTTTGCACTTTCTTCCGCCAAATGTACTTATTGTAAGTCGCCGTGGATAAAAGCGTCTGCTAAATGCCCTAAATGTAAACGTAAATGTGTCTCGGAGGGTAAACCAATAGCGCCGCCTGATGGAGGGCTCTGGAGCTACATCCAGGTAACTTCTAGTTCACCTTGTGGGCGTGTCGCCTAGCACCCACGAACAGCAGCTAGCATGCCGAATGCTAACATCGTGGTGGAGCCTCCAGCGGTGACGTCTGCATTCAACGGTTTGAGACTTCGAGTCCCGGATGTGATGCTAGCACCTCATTGGACTAGACTGATGTGAGCGGACTGGGACTGGGCACAGAGACGGTTCGTCTTTGACAGTGGAACAGGTGAGTACAACAACACACCTGCACTCTGCCGGTGAAAACGTCATCAGACAGGTGGTTGCGTGCGCGCGCTACTTGTCTCTCGTTTGCTGCAAAGTGTTTATGGCTTCAGACGCGGTGGAGTTGATATTGTTTATGTGAGCTAATTTGTTGAGTTTGCCTCATGAAACGTACAAATGCACGTTCAGTCCCATCAGGGAAGCAGTGGATGTGTGCTTTTATTGTGAAGGGCGGGACGTAATGGCGCTGTGGTTGGATGGTAGTTGCCCTCTTGATGCAACCCAAGTCTCTATTGTTATTTTATTATCTACATAAAGTGACGGCATAACGTAACCCCGGCTGCATGTTCATGTCGTTGTCTGCTTTGGTGATGTTTTATTCTACTCCAGATTCTAAAAGTAGTTTCAGTTTCCATAGCTCGTTTTATTTATTGATGATCATTAAATATTTGTATATCTCACTGAAAATAATTAATCATGATTAGGGTATGGCAAGTACATATCCAGTAGGGAAAGAAGAACTCACGTTATATACTTAAGTACAAAAAACAACAAATTATATTGTTGGATTATTATTATTATTATTATTATTATTATTATTATTATATGCATGAATGTGGAAGTAGATCATAGATCTATAACAATGTAGCACATTTTATAAAAAAATATCTAGTGTTTTTACATGTAAATAAAGAGTAAAATATAGAATTAAGAAGTATAAAATTGCACAAAATAGAATAGGCCTACTCCATAGTGTACAAGTACCTCCACATTTTACTTAAGCAGGGTACTTGTGTAAATGTACCTCTGACATATGGTGCCAATGAGATGTTTTTGAGGTGTGTAGGCCCTCATCTCCATCAGGCAGCAGCCGAGGCAGCAGGCGTCCACCCTGAGGGGCCTTTCAAAATAAAACACCTGCCCTCCCTGGCGGTCATAGCCCTGCAAGGAACATGCCCGAGCTGGACCGCAACACTGGAGGCACACACAAGAACTCTCTGCCAGGAGGAAGAGATCAGGGAGAGACTGAGAATACATTGGGGGAAAAAACATCGCAAGTCACTTTGTATTTGAATGAGGTGCATGTTCTCAGTTGAACAGTACCTTCCACAGCCACAAATAACTGTGACCTGCTGCCTCCAGCGGCGATGCTGTAGATCCTCCTCGGAACACATTGTGGACCTACAAAGAAGACTAAGCATTATTCTGGGCAAACAGACAAATCTCTGCATCATTACACACGTAGTATGCAAAAGTAGTCCCTCCTACACTCACCTTGCAGCTCTGGTCGGGCAGTGATGTGTATTTGGCTGACTGTTTCCAGGACAGACATAAAATGTGATCCTGCTGCAGCTCCAGGCCACTGCTCCTCCACTGCTGGCCTGCTCACCTTCCTCGGTGGATGCGTGTCGCAGACCTCCATCTTCCCCCCAGGAACCAGATCTGACAGCTGCTCCTCAGATTCCCACAGGTGGCGTTTGGGTCCAGGGGAGTGAGTGTGACGCTCACATGACGGCCCACAGCGGTTCTGAAAAGTTCTCAGGATCATCTGGATGTGATTCTCTCGCTCCAGTTGACCAAAGGGGAGAGGCTGATTGGTCACCGCTGACATGCTGTAAAACTGAAAATACAAAGACAGTTGAACTGTCATCGTGTTCCACAGGCGCGTTGAGACCGGAGTGAGTTCGTAACAGACTAAGAATGAAGCGAAGACGTTTTAGTAGAGGCATGTTAAGGCAGAATCTTCAAATTGGCCATTTAAAATGTAATCAACATGTCACTAGAAGTATTATTTCCTAATTATCATAATTGGCCGTTGTGAATTGTTTTCAATAAACCCTCCATACATGTCCCCATTCAAAGAAACCCATAACTTCTGGGTTTATATGAAGAAAATGTCTGCATCGAAGGCCAATGTCTTCAGGATGTGTGCAGTATCACAATGAATCCAAAGGGTGGAGCTTTTGACATGGAAGGCCGATGATAGGCTGTCCGATGCAAATACTCAAGATGCAAATCCAAGATTATATTGTAGAAATGCAAGTCCACCGTTTAGCATTCTGTCTCTGAATAAAGTCTGTTTGCTTGAACAGCAGCTAAATGTATTTACTACAATGGCCTGACTTTACTCTCATCACAGCAGCAATCGTGGAATTAACTCTTACCATACCTTAGACAAAATAATGTACAACACAATAATAATAAAGGGGAAGATGGAACATTTATGATATATGATGTAAATTATTCTAGCAACACAGGGTGGAAAAAAATAATAAATAATGAAATATAACAATCATTTTAAGTGTTAAGCCTACTTACAAGTGATTGAGAGCTACTGTGAAACTAGGACCTGATTTAAAAAGAGCTATTAAAGAAACGTATGCATCATTTTATATAGCAGTAGTATTGTGTTTTGTAAATGGAAATCCAGAAACTTTGTGTTTTTGCTATTAAATGAATTACAATTTAGTCTGAGTCTTGAATTAGGCAAGGTTCAAGAAATCCAGCTTTTGCCTGACCACACACAGTTCCTCACAGCACAGTCAGACAGTTATCTGGCACCAGTTTAAACAACCTCCCTTTAAAACAAGCCAGCCTGAGCCTCTTTATTTATTCACATCACACACATTCTGCAGCTGCATGCAACACTGAACAGTATATTCCTCCACAACAAAGGACCATAAAGGAGCCCCACCTCATGTCCTGCATATAGACAGTGATTCCCGAGTACAACATCTTCTACAGTATTTTACTCTTTTCAAATCAAGACAGAAAATGGCATAAAAGAGCATGAAAAGTGTCTTACGTACCATCTGCGACCGACCTCCAGGTACCTACAGACTCTGATGATCTTATGTTTGAGAAGGAAGAGACCAAGAGTCATCATTATCTGGAGGGGCGGACCACAAGCCCGTCTCACCACCTCTGTGTGTTTGTGTGACCCGTTACCCGGCTCTGTGTCGCCCCCTGACTCCGTTTCCATCTCAACCAGCCGGATCTGTCTTTTGTTGGTTTAGAAAGGCACCACTCAGCCATGTAATTGAAATCCTGCTTCCAGAGGTGGAGGGGGGTCTGGAGGGTGTCACTGCTCTGTATGTACCTCCAAAAAAAAGGGTGTCAAACACTGGATTAAGAAATGTCTGAAAGCGAGGCGTCATAAGATTACAGTTGTACTTTTATTGATAGAAATCATTCACTTGGCTGTTCACCGTGTGTGATCAACACGTCTCATGCTGTCTGTCATGATGGCCTTGAGTTTTATTCAGAGCGAAGGAACATGCTCTTTTTTTCTTACACTGCATTTCATGAGAAAAGTATTCAGCGATCGGTCACATCCTGATACCAGCATGCATTGCTGCAGATCAAGCGTGGCGTCCACACAGCTGTGCAGTGGATCTTTTATCACCAAGAACTCGTTTGACTAAAACGCTGCGATAGTCCACAGACCCCACTCTGTCCGTGCACCGATCACTGAAAGATCACTGACAGACCCTGTCGGTTTCCCACTTTAGGGATAAAATCTGGAGATTTTTCTTCTTCGGTTCACCCCAGGAAGTTTAGTCCGGCTATCTCATTCTCCGTCAGATCAGTGAGGTTGTCTAGTGGAGGGAGGTACTTCCTGGGATCCCCAAGGAAAGGCAATGAGGGAGGCTGGTTGAAATGGCCCATCAGGAAGATCCCAATCGTTCCAATAAAAAACACCGACACCATGACGATAAAGCAGACCCTGTCGATCACCCGGGCGACCAGGAACCACTCTTCGTTCTCCTGGGTGGGAAGAAAAAATGGGAGATAATCAATGACGTTGTAAACCAAGAAAACGAGCAAATGTAAAAATGTTCTTACATTCTGGAAGTTGTTGTGCTGCCTTGCAGTCTCAGCAATGTGTTTGCAGGAGGACACACACTGCTTCAGCTGTGGAGAGGCCTTTGCCAGGCTGGCACTGAGCTGCTCAGCTGAACCCCCGTCCAGCCCGTCACCTGTGTGCAAAACACACCAGATATCCATGATGAAGGGGAACACATACCTTCATCTGCACTTTAACCTGCAAACTCCTTCACAGCCTTACGCAGCTTCTCTAATACTGATTTCATCAGTCCGTTTCTGTCTTTGAGTCTGGCAAACATGAGTTCGGAGCGGGCTGTTTTCATGACGTATTCCTCCGCCTTGGTGATGAGGCTCATGGAGCTGCGGCGGCGGCGGCAGGGCACCAGGAACACACCGTTCCCGTCCGGAGTTCCTCCGCGTCCAGTTTCTGAAGAGTTGTCGGCGTTTGGTGTCCAGGGTCGTATCTGCATCCTCAGCAGCCGAGGCAGGATGTTCAGGAGGATCTGAAGGGGTCACAGGGTCAGAAGGTGATCCGGTGGTAAATAAACCCATGTTTACTTCGTTCATTCAGTAACTTCTGAATGGAAATCAGAAGGGTCCTTGCCACAGTCTCACCTTTCGGACTTTGTCTGTCATTATGTGAGTGTTTGGGGTTCTCAGGGAAACGTTGAGGACGATCACACAGTTCATCACCACCGTGGTGGTCACTGACATCACAAACATCAAATACCTGCAAGTCAAAGTTTCAGGAGTCAAATCTTTTTTCTCTCTTTGGGTCAGCTGTAGTCAAACCCAAACTCCGAACCAAAATCACACAAGCTTACTTTCCAATAAGAGGCACTGCCCTCGAAGTCTCTGGAACCTTCTTGGCGATGAGGAAGAGGAACACAGTCTGGCCCAGAAGAGTGGCAACAGACATGGTGCACTTTTGACCACCCGCTGCAAGAAAAGCAAGAATCAGTCAGTGGTGATGTTTTATGTTGACGAAAACAGATATTCACTAGAAATGTGGAGGTGTGACAATCTAAGAAAAGACCTTTGGCTGGCAAGAAGTAGACGAGAAGGCCGAGGGAGGAGAAGAGCACACAGGGAGCGATGATGTTGATGATGTAGAAGAGAGGCTTCCTCTGGATGATGAGGAAGAAGACCACCTCCTGGTACTCCAGCTCATCCTTGGTGTACTGAGTGTTGATCACCTTCTTCGCCGGCCTGTGTTTGATGGCCCACTCTCCATTTTCTAACGACACAATTAGATTGCAGATGGACGCTTTGCTACGAGATTTTACTTTGAACAATTGTTCCACATCTCTCATTCAGATGTACCTATACCTGTAAAAGCCTCCGGGTCAATGTCCACCCACTCCAACGTGTGGTTGTCCTCCTCTTTGAGAAGCAGTTTGATCTCGTTGGCACTGTAGGTCTGGGAGCTGATCACAGGGAGAAGACTTATCACCACCAAAAACACAGCCATCTATTCACTTTTACAAGACAGTCATTGTTCCTGGTTTGGACTCTGGATTCTATTAAAAGACAAAGAGACCTGATGTGAACATGTGAATTGAAGGTCGAGAGTCCAGATTTTCAGAGTGAACCTACCTTCCCCTGCTTTTATTAATTAATCAATTCAATTATTTTTAAAGACTAACATGTAATACCTATACTGCCAATGTATTACATGTTAAGAAGGACTAGACCCCCGTATTAAATCTGATTTAATATTTAAGATAAAACTGTCATATTAAAAAAAAATCCAGAAACTATTGAGGGCATGACCGCTCTGTCATTGGAGGCCACAGCTCTGTGAATATGACGATATTTATTCTTAAATAAGAAAATAAATCTGTATAAATGATATCTGTAGCAAGCATTTTACTTTCATGTCCTCCATTATGCTTCAAAGAGTTATTTCTCTTTGCCCTCAGCCTTACCTCTCAGGCTGTCTCTGTGCTGCCGTGACATGTGAATTTCCCTTCAGGGATCAATTCAATAAAAAATACATAAAAATGACAGCAGATCTTTAAAGAATACGGCATAATTTAAGCACTTTATCTCCTTAATAGAGTGAACTTAGTGATATGACATAATATAACTTCATGTATACTGCCCACTGGCCAGTCTTCAAACCCCAAACGACCCGGTCCCTACTCACCGGAAGACCATGGTGCAGTTCTGCCAGTCAAAGGGGAAGTAGTTGACAGTGATGGCACAAGCACTGCGGTAGATGGCAGGAGGCAGCCAGTACACACAGCCGTTGGGAGACACCAGAGCATTGCAGTAAAGTGCCACCTCGAATTGTCCGTCCACACTGTGCAGGTTAGAGCAGATTTTATACTGGAGTTTGTACAAATCTCTTAAAAATGAATCCAACTTTTGATTTAGTGTCATTTACAACAAACTGCTCTCAAAATCAGGTTTTCATCTCAGTGGAAAAAAAGAAAGCAACCGTCTGTCGAGTGCTAAACATTTTTGTTGCTTTCATTTATCTGTTGTAAGCTACACAGAGCCTTTATGACCATCTAGTCTTGTAATTATTCTACATGGCAGTTGTATTGTGTAAATGTGAAGGCTGCGGCACACACTTGTTCTCCAGTATGACGTCTGGAAGCCAGATGCTCTTGGAGGGGACCCGGAGCTCCGAGGTGATGTTCCCGTACAGAGCTGACCTGGGCGGCTGGTCCCATCTGAGCCTGTAGTCACACCATTGCTACACACAGAAAGAGTGTGTCTGGCATTATTGCAAAGCAACTAAAAACAAAGAGAAATCCAGCAGGCGAGGTGTGTGGGAGGTTACCAGTTCTATCCAGACGCTTGTTGTCAGAGCCTCCTCCTTTTCATTCTAAGGAGAGATGGTGAAGTTGAGGATGTGAACTAGCAGGCCTGAGCAGCCACCGGTACCACACTGAACTCCACTCACCAGAGAGATGAGGTTGGTGAGCGTCATCTTGATGTCGACCTGCGTGATGTCACCACTGTTCTCCATGGGCCGGATGTTCTTGTTGTAGCCTCTCATCAAGTCCTTGAAAAGTTCCCCTTCGAGGTTGACTGCTGATGCTGCATGCAGACCACACAGGTCGGGCAAGAAGACATGAGAGACTCAAATAGTGACAGTTATACTATAGTTGTACTATTCAGAAAACTGAGAAAACAGTTGTTGAATGTCTCTGGTGGCTTTGGAACTTTCCAAAGGCTTGGAGGTGTTGTTAAAGGTGCATGACATGAGATTGGTAGCTTTTTTGATGGCCGTGCACTTAAAGCACCCGTGGGTGTCTCGGTAATGTCAACAAAGCAAGGAGACGCTGGAATAACAACACACACAGAGGGAGAGCGACTTCTCTCTATGCAGGTAGACGTGACTCCTCGATATCTTTACATAGCTAATAGTTGTTTGTTATATTAACAAAAAAACAGCATTAAAAACTGGACGTGTGAACTTCAAAAGACATTTAGGGGGCACCAGTTTAAACAACCTCCCTTTAAAACAAGCCAGCCTGAGCCTCTTTATTTTTATACTATTCAGTTGGGAAAATATAGGATCCGTAGTTTTTGATGTTAAAGTCAGGATATCTGAACTTCTGCTGCTTCAATTCTGACCATTATTTGTTAATCTGCCTCTTCTGAGTCCCCCAACATACACTGTGTAGTAATATTAATGGTCATGAGAGTAGATGACTTTTTAAAATCAAGATCGTGGTTTAGTATTTAGTAGCACATTTGTTAGAACATCACATTAGGACAGAAATAAAGAAGAAGCTTTCTTTTTGGGTAATTAAAGTGTATGAAGTGTAGACAGCAAACAGAACGCCGGTTAGGTGAGTTTGGCAAACTTACCAACCACAGACAAACAATGGAGTGTGCAGTAGAGAACACACACAGTATGAAGTGTGTGGTTCAGCTCTATGAATGAAGTCTGTCACAGTTTGTTATGCTGTACTGCAACCTTTGTAATGACACCACATATGGTTTGAATGTGAGAAGCCCAGTGAATAATAAAGAAAGCAAGTTGTTCATGTATCTTTAAATTCATCTTATTACATTTGGATAAGTCAAATTGTCTGCGTGTGAATTAGACGCCTTCTTGAATTTCGTTGTACCTTAATGCAATCAATACAACATACATCTGTAAATCTGACATCACAAGTTCACACCGCACCATGCAAATCCCTGGAAACGAGACATTTATGGCTTCTCTCCCAAATGTGGCAGCAGGTCGATCAGCCTACCTGCAGCAGAAATCAGAAACACACTCAGGCAGAGTGGCAGCGAGAGCGGAGGGGCAGAATCCATGAGTGTGTGTTGGTGCCGCGTTGCTGTCTGGACTGGACTTGATGGAGTTGCTGGCAGTGTGTGTGTGTGTGTGTGTGTGTGTGTGTGAGTGTGTGTGTGTGAGTGTAGGAAGATGGGATGGGTTGAGGTTTAGAGGAATGATTGGGGGTTGTTGGGAGGGGGGGGGTTGGGTTGGGTTGATGATTGTTAGGGTTAAATCCAAGAGTTTATTTCCAGTACGGCATAGCCAGCTGTCACAACACACACACACACACACACACCTCGTTGAGGCATTGTACTCGGTGCATGGCTGCCCTCCAGTTTTAACGTACACCACTAAAGCACGATTGTGTTCAGTGCACCTGGCTGTTGTCAGTCAGACAACCCCCCCCCCCCCCCCCCCCCCCCCCAACAACAACATAACATTCGTGGACACACTGCGATCTATAAAAAAGTTTGCCAGCGGCCGCGGTTAAATGCGTTTTCTACAACAAAAAGATCCCAGACGGAACGATTAGGCGATAAAGAGGGGCGTTTAAAAAAAGCAGTACAGTGGAGAAGAGAACAGGTGATAAGTCTGGTCCATTTACAGCACACCCTCTGTGATGTGTGTGTGTGTTCCTGCCATAAACACACACCAGGTTGACGCGTTGCAACAGAAGTGTGTGTGTTTACTCAGCTGTCCCACTCGTCTCCCTGCATGTCTCTCTTATATCAGTATTTGGACCGGGCCACAGGCTAGTTGTGAGGTTCCTCCATCACCGCCGACAAAAGTCAACACTCAGCAGACGCAGCTTGGCTCGTCTGGAGCGTCACTTCCTCAAAGCACCAGTTGTCTTTACTCGCCATGCCGGGACTCATGACGGACAATAATAAGCTCTAAAGGTCAGATGGGTCCCGTGTCCCGTTACAGTCGCCCCGTCCTGGAAACGAGGAGCGGAGACGGGATGTGGTGGGAAGTGCTGGTCACCTCGGCAGCTGCCGTGGTGATGGGAAAGCTTACCCTTAAAGGCCCGGAGGGGGGGGGGGGGGGGGTGAGGTCAGTCAGGCTCACAAGAAGAACCAATCGGTATCGACACCTATCTCTTTGGGTGTCAGCAGAACCGCTGCAGGATTAGCAGCATTACTGTCAGCTAATTTGAATATCACACATCTGAAATTACATAACTACAGATACTACAACACAACATGCCGTAGCATTAACAATTTTAATTCATATATAGGTTTTTTGTTTGTTTTTTGTTACAAAAATACAAATGCTTTTCTCTATACAAATAAATATGGTAAGAATAAGAATAATATATACAGTCTGTGTGCTTCACAAGAGGCTCAACCTTTGCAAAAGACAATATGAATAACTTATCATTTTATACAGATTGGTCAGGTAGACAAGGCTGCAGCCACATAAAAAATAGCTCCTGTGGGTGGTGGGCGGCGATAGCTGGGTTCATACATTCACGTTTGTGTTTTCATTTAGAGCCGAGGTCGAGCTCTTAAATAGGGAAAAGAAAATAATGCTTTTCACAGGAGACGGAGGGAGAAGAAGAGTTTGAGTGCTTTTCGTTTCTGTGCGTCTCTCCGTCCCACGACGAGGCTTTTCTGGTCCCAACGAGTGTCTTTGTGCCGTCGTCTCTCATTGTCTGAGTGTCTTTTTTTCACGTCATCTCACTCGCTGTGATGAGGAAGTTAAGTCTTGAGGGCCTCCAGCGCCAACGCGATGATCCGTGGCACGCTGCGGTAGAAGGACTCGTTCTCGAGGCCGACGAGACTGTAGAAGGTCAAGGGTCGTCCTCCCACCACTGCTCTGACTCGGGCCTGGTAAAGTCCTCGATCGTTCTTGGAGTTCAGATCCACTAACACCTGAACAGAAGAGAGAGAACTTAGTAAATGAGGAGTGTTCCTGTTTTCTGAACCTCTCTTGATCGTCTAAAGTGATGATTTACCTCTTGGAAGCTCATGCGCAGGTTCTTGTTTGGGATGCTTAAGACCCAGCTGTACGAGTCTCTGACTTGGCTGACTTGCTGCGAGGACTCTCTCACTCCGGGACAAACTACAGGGACGATAAAAACATTTATGAGAAATGAACAAATATGACATGGATTGCTCAGTGATGGTATTTTTACGAGGTGTGGCACATACTTTTCCCGCTGGGTATCTGCCTCTTGCGAAGAAGGCTCCTGTATTTTCGGTGAAGACTTAAAGGCTTCATCGCTTGTCTGGGCTCGGCGGTCGTCTCGGTCTCGGTTCCCACGGTGACCAGCTGATCGGCAGCTGTTGGAAACGGGAGGGCCGAAGATCCTGACTCCGTTCTCTCTTCATTTTCAACAAAACTGAAATCCTCCGACGTGGCGCTCCATTCTACATCAGGAGAAGCGTCTCTATTGGACGAGGTTTCAGTTTGGGAAGCATCATCTGTAACAATTTCATCTTGGGTCCTTAATTTCTGGATTTCATTCATGAGGGCTGTTATAAGTGACCAGGGCTCCTGGGGTCCCTGAGAAGAGGAGGAGGAGGATGATGAGGGGCCAGTCTGGACTGGTGCTCCCGTGGTAGAAGCAGTTAAAGGGGGACTGTTGGGAGAATCCTCCTGAAGGTAGACCGGGTCCAAGTGCAGGATGGGAGGAGCAGCTCTGGAGTCCAATTTGGAGCGTAGAGCCGAGATGACAGATTGAAATTCTCCCTGCAGCTGATGAACTGAGGCGTCCTCTGTCTGGAGATGACATTTAAAAATAGAGCGAATGATTCTAGGAAATCTGTTTTTTTTTTATATTTCAAAGCTTAAATAATGTGTTGAATCCTCATCCGTATTTGGACATTTTTAGAAACGTACCTGTAAGAAGAGGTTGGCCTCTAGTCTTGCTGGAGTGGAGATGTCTGTGGATGTGTCTGGGTGTTTAACCAGGTCCTCAGCCATGTTTCTTAGGTATCTCTCCCAGTCGTCCACCGAGGGCCCCACCTCTCTGAATAAGCCTGGGGCAACCGGAGAAGGACCCTGCTCTGTTGGCACCACAGCTCCACCTAGCTGTCCTGCAAAGAATTAAAAAAAAAATGTTCATATGTTATTGCATATATGTAACAAAGCACCTGAGAATGACAGTTGTAAATGATGGACACGTTAAACTTGGAAAGAAGGTGGATTAACATAATCTCTACCTTTAATCTGTGTGAGGCCGTGGCTCAAGCCGAGGTCCCTCTTCTCTCTGGTGTGGATGAACGCTGTGCTGTAGATGTGCTCCACCAGCTGAGGCAGAGTCTGGGTGAAGAAGGTCAGGTCTACTTTGTCCCGGATGTAGTCCTCGGCCCTCTGGAGCAAGTCCAGCAGGGTTTGTAGGAACGAACGCAACTCTGGAAGACAGAAGGGGAGCAACAGATCAGAAACGTGGACAGCATACCCTCAAAGCAACATGAATAATAATTAGTAACTTCATCAGCTTTTCTAATGATAATAAGCACACTCACGACATTTCTTAAAGCGGGTGAGGCACTTGTCCTCGGCCATTCGTCTGCAGGTGCTGGCAGACTGACCGGGGGGGCAGGTCAGGGTGTAGAAGCGACAGAGAGACCCGAACTCCGACCTCTGCTCCTCCTCCGTCATTTCTGTCGTCTTTAGAAGCTCCGGACACGTCGGCTCCCTGCTTCCAAATGACTCTAAAAAAAATCAAAGGCGGACATTGTAGTATTGCAGATAATATCTTAATATTTCGATGTATGATGACTTATGAACATTTTCGTTTCTTTGGTGGAAACTCACTCAGTATCTCAGCCTGAATCCAGTCAGAGAAAGCAGACACCCGGGTGTAGACTCCGGGCTTGCCCTTTTCCCCGCAGCCGTCGCCCCAGGAGGTAATCCCGTAGAGCTGGAACCGACCTGAAACCCGGTCCTGGTAGATCAGGGGGCCTCCTGAATCTCCCTGCAGTTGACAGAAAGTCATTCAGTCACTGAATCCCCAAATAAGAGTGGAAAGATCTGAAAAGAGGAATGTTGTCGTGCTCACCTGACAGGAGTCTATGCCTCCGGAGAGGTAGCCGGCACACAGCATGGTGTTGGTGACCAGTTCTTTGCCGAGGGCACTCTTACAGGTGCTCTGAGGCAGCAGGGGCACCTTGGCCTCCATCACTACGTCAGCAGACGGGCCGTCTGGAGAAAAATACGCAGGGTTAAATATTTAGACTTGCAGCTTTCACGACAGCACACATTCTCTCAAGCAGGAAACCAAACCGCTTGTGCACAGAAAACTCTCTCCCACTCACCCTCATAGAGGGAGCCCCAGCCCGCCACCAGACATGCACTGCCAGTAGGGGGCTCCATGCCAGAGGGGAGACACACCGGGGAGACACGGCTGGACAGGACCACCGGGGACGTCAGCTCCACCAGGGCGATGTCATTGTTGAATGTCTTTGGATTGAACTGCAGGGGGAGAACGTTTGATTGGATGAATTGAAGAATGACAGACTGGTTTGATAAGTGGAGGTGTGATGTGAGATTATATTACATTGTGCCTCTCTATACTCGGATCGTTACCTTAGGATGAGGGATGATGCGATTCACTTTGAGAACCTGCTCATCGGGGTCGGTCTTGGTGATGTCGAACTCCCCCACCACGGCCGTCCAGTAGCTTTCACTTCGACTGCTGCAGAGGTCAGAGAGAGGAAAACGATTAAAAAAAAATCAAAGATCTCCTTGTAGTCGCATAAAAAAATGATGCACACTCACCCAGCGAAACAATGAGCAGCAGTGACCACCCAGGAGCTGTCCACCAGGACCCCTCCGCACATCAGGCCCCCGTCGAGCTGCAGGTTGACCAGCCAGGGCCAGCTACCTGGAGGGGCCGGGGAGCCGCCCACGATCCGCGAGCGAGGCTGGGTGATGTTTTGCGCTGTGGATGACCGCTGACCACACACTGCTGCTGGGACAGAGACACACGGGTGGTCAAAAACTGGAACCAAACGCTACCTTTTGCAAATGAGCCTCTTGACAGAGAGGATCTGCATGGCCTGATGGCCTCACCCTGTGCGTGCGTCTGCGTGGCCGGTTCCAGGTTCTGCATGGTGTTGAGCAGGCTGCACTGGAGGACGCGGGCGCTGCAGCTCTCGCCCATGATCCTGATGCAGCTCTCTTTGTCCAGGTCGCCGGGCGGGCAGCGATGCTGATAGTACGCACAGGCCTGACTCAGAGCCCAACTACGCTCCGCTTCATCCTGGAGCTTCTGGGCCTTACTGATCACATCACAGCTGGGCTCCGATAGGGCATTGGCAGGAGACGCTGTCGTGCAACAAAGGGAGATATGGACTAAGAAACACTTCATTGGTGATACGGGACACAACTGCACGTGGAAGAAAAGGGCAGGAAGAGTCTTATTGAACTTACAACAGGACCCAGACAGCTGTCCACAGTCCTGAAACAGACAGGGAGCACAGCCCTGGCAGCCTGCTTCGGCCCGGCTCCTCTCTGAGGATGAACGCTCGAGGGCCGACAGGGCGCTTGTCATGGCCGCCTCTAGAACCACGGTGCCACGATCAGACAGAGCTGCAGCAAAGAGGAAAGAGAGAAAAACGTGAGACGGACACAGAAGGAGCCGCCACGACATATTGGTCAACATGATACGCTGATAAATTGTGTCGTATATGACGGCCAATTCCTGACAAGAAACTGTATTACAATGGAATGACAAAACTGTGGTATTGCCACAACTGGTCGGTATACATCTTGGTAACAAATACTTTTATTTCTTCTAAAAATGTATGAAATAAATATTGTCAGTAACGCATAATTTACTGATTCTACTTTTCAGAGTCATACACTTTTGCCGAATACATACAGACATTTAGGTTGTTAAGATGTGTATGTAAGCTAAAGTATAAACTGGTGCAGTTTTCCCGTGTGTGTGTGTGTGTGTGTGTGAGAGTAGCCCCCTTCATTCTCATGCTGCTCTTTGAGCTCATTGGCAGCGTGTTAGGGAAGCTAGCTCACGCTCAGCGCGCTGGTGAGGCTTCTGCAGGCACACATCAATCGTGCCGCCCGACCCGGCAGCCCCCCTCTGTGCCGCACCACATCACAGGATAGGCCACTAACAACACAATGCTGATTGAAGACTTAATTAGAAGGCCAGGGCTGAGCTGGCAGAAGCTGGCGGCCAGCGACGGGCCCGAGGGGCTTGGGCAGGCAGCCCTGGGGCAGCCGGGACCCGAGTCCCCTTGTTCTAAACACTCCAAACACACACCGCCATCACCAGCCGTTTGTATGGAGGCTCTGCTGTGCTCCGGAGTAGGCCAGAGGTCTCTCATGTGCCTTACTGCAGGATCTAAGTTTCTCTGCTGTAGCTCTCACACACAGGCTGAAGACACATATCTGATATGTGTATGACGCCCATATTAAACTAATAGTATCTCATTGGGATTGGTAGTATCACCAGATGTTTCGTTGGCTTGACTCGACTAGAAAGAAGCTTTTGAAGCATCACAGCATCGGCAGTGTCTGGTTGCTAACTAGGATCCATGAAATAAAAAAGAGAAGTATTTGTCTACAGGACACTTTGATGGACTGTATACACTCAAGTCATTTCTAATTAGTCAGCTCCACCTCTGAGGATATATATATATATGTATAATATGTTATTGCCATACCTTTGAGTGCACTCTGAGGCATCCTGTAGACCTCCCGACCTGTCGGGGCCCCCAGCAGGCAGTCGAGTCCCACGAGCAGCAGCGATGTCAGCAGCAGCATGGTGTCAGAGCATCAGACCGCCGCTCCACGGTGACAACAAGCAAACAGGCGGCGAGACGCACAGAACGGCTGGAGAGGATGCTGGGCTGCCGGATGTGTTTCCAGGTCCTGGTTGCTCCGTAACGGTCTCCCTCCTCCTGACTCTTTGGGCTCTCTCTCCCACACTGTGGTGCAGGGCATCTGTCTGTAAGTTTACTTAGAGGAACAATAGGTGCCTGGAGTGGTCCCTGGTATATATAGAGTCCCCAGGGGAACACCAGTAAGAGGGAGGAGGGGGAGAGGAGAGAGGAAAGAGAGAGAGAGGGAGGAGGGAGAAATGCTCCCATGGCCAATACACAAACAGATGAATTCATTAAGACTGTGACAGCAAATCGGGTGCAACTTGCCAAGGCTGGACATCACAAAGAGGTTTGGTTCTATGAAAAGAGAGAGGGAGGGGAAGAGGGATGCCGATAGGGAGGGGGGAGGAGGGGAAGCCAGAGCGATTGGCTGGGCGGCAGCGAAGGGGGTGTTATTTTGAATTAATTAATGCGAGGGGGGAGAGGGAGAAAGTTATGCAGATAAAGATATGGGCTGATGTGACACCGGGGGAGAGCCACGTCGAAGGGAACGGGACGTGGACGGCCGTCTGAAGCGAAGAGTCGCAGCGTGAGCGGAGAGGGAGATGGAGGGAGGTTGAGTGACAGAGTGTGAGAGAGCGAGAGGGAAGTGTCTGCCATTCTGCATGCCCCTCAAAGAGGGCATTGTCCCCGGCGTCCCTCTGAGGATGCCCACATCAAAGCCGTCCCCCGGGCATCACTTGGCCGCCGCCTCCATTGATCACTTACAGTCTTTTATCCCCCCCATTAAAATATTGTCAGTTCACATCACTTTTGTCTTTCTCTGCTGAACTCTGCTTTTGTTACATAAAGATACAGTAAAAAAAAAAAAAAAGGCAAATTAACACTATTTTTAAAGTCCAAATGTAATGATTCATTGAAGAAATGTACGTTGTTCTTTGACAGTCAACTTTTTATTTGTTTTTGAGGTAAACGGACATACTGACTTTCAGACATGTTTATTTATTCAGGAAGATTCAAGGAGTGAATGCTTCTGATTAATTAACACACATTTATAGTGTTTTTATAGAAAAGTGAAACACGTTTCTAAATCCTTGTATCTGAAAACAATGAAGCTCGTCTTCTTTGTCCTCCTACAGCTCTGACAAGAACATTCTATGTTCTCCCAGTGAATGAGGTAAACGTGTCTTCTTAATGATGCAGAACGTAATAAAACTAGGACCTCTTATCAACTTCACCAAATACATTTGACAGAAATGGAATTCAGGAGGAGAGATAAAGTCAAACCTTACATTTTAAAGCGTTTGTGCATGCAAGGTGCCATTGTGCAATCTTTTTTATAGTTGAAGCAAAACAGTTGCTGTGTGCTGGATGACCTTCCATAGTCCAGATCATGTCTTTCAGTATATAATGTAATTCATTATGCTACCACATTGGATTGTAAACATCTCTGCAGAGAGTGAGTCGAGTATAAAACTGATATAAACAAAATGTTCTGTACATTCACAGACAACAGACAGTCTTCATGCACAGAAAGGAGTCTGTGGCGACCACTAACCCAAACGAGGAGCGCAAATTGGAGTCAACTTTGAGCCGACAAACTGGCTGAAGGATAAAAAGAGTGGCGGCTGAGTCTGGCGGGGCATTATCAAAGAGGAGCCGTCCACCGCTGCCACAAGCCAGCCCCGAGTTTCAGCTGACAACAACATACAGTACGTGTTGGAGAGTGTGTGTCTGTGTGTTCATGTCAACTCGGGGGGATTCAAATGCTTTTATTGTGAAAAACCCCAAAACCTCATATGTAACGCTAAGAAGCAAAAGTTTGAGTAAGTGCTTTCAGACTTTTGTTAGTGTGTGTGTGTGTGTGTGTGTGTGTGTGTGTGTGTGTGTGTGTGTGTGTGCATTGTGCCCCAGCCCCCTTCATGCACCCGTGCGGCACAATGGCCCTGAGATCTGAGAGCAGGCTCAGGCGGAGCGGAGCGGGAACGGCATGGGACAAACGGGCGGCACTCTTTCATTCCTCCGCTCCCTCCGTCCGTCCGCCTTTGATGTCCTTTGATTAATTTGCCTTCTGCTCGCTCTTCCTTCATCTCCTCACCGAACACGGAGCGCTCGGCCTCGCTCCTCTCCATCGCCACAAACCTGCTTCTCTCGGGGGCCACATGCAACTATTAACTACTCGTTGTGCATGCTTAATGTTATTTATGTTTATACTTTTACGTGATGCATTAGTGATCAAGTGATGACTTGTTTTATCAGAAAAGGCCTAGATTTTATGACTGTACTTATATGCTCATGCAACATGAATGAAGATCCGGTACACCGTGTGGAAGTTTATATTCGGTATTCCCTCTCATCACAATCAGAAGCTGTTTTTAGCTGCTTTGCTGAACCGACCTGACAATCTTTAATGTGTCCAACTTTAGTCAACTATAAAAATCTAGATTAACCCTTTGATTGACACATTTCTCTATTGTGCTTTTACTTCCTTCATAGAATTTTGGGCATCTCCTCTTACAACGGGAGGGGGTTTCCTGATTGGACAGTTTCACGTTCCTGCGGATCAGCAGCACAAACAACCTGATCATCACACATCCTGCTGGGAAAATGGCTGTATTTCTTCAGGAATCTGTTACAGACGGTGATGAGACAACACTCATCGCAGCCTGTTCACCTGTTCACCTGTTCACCCTGTTCACCTGTTGCCGTCTGGCCGCCCAGACCAGCTCTACCACCACATTCACATTTCCTCAGGCTGCCAGACTCCACAATGCATCCTCCACTCTCCTCCATAGGATACAAGGTTGTTTTGAGTGTTTTCTTATGTAGCAAAAATGGGACTAAAATACAATTTTTCAATCCTGTTGTTAATTGACAATAACTTAAACTTGTACTTGTACCTTTTTATCTTATTTTATAACTTTATTCTAATTTATTTATTGCTTTTCTGTGTGTATTTCTTTGACTTATATAAAGTACTTTGTTTTACAGACACTTTCCAGATAAAGTGGCCTCGCCTCGTTGGACGATCAGCCATCAGTGAATGAGTCGGTCATACCCAAGGTGATTCTGTTTTTCTTGCCCAACTCAACTTACTTAAATGTCTGAATGAGTTTGTCCACTTTTTTTTAGTGACACAATTAACTTAAAAAGTAAGATTGCATGCAAAAAAGCGTGTTTGTATTTGACGCCCCGTCACCAGTGTTTTCCGGTGATGTGAACTGGCTGCTCGCTGGCTGCTCGCTGGCTGGCTGTTGGGGCAGGTTACAAGAAAACAAACAATGCTCAGCACAAAATCACACCACAATGAGAACCTTCACAACAATCGTGTTGAATAACACCCAGGTATTGTGTTCGGTTATGAAACCATTTCTCCCATTGTCTCAGGCGGAAAACAATGTAAATCTAGGTCAGTGGGGTACGCAGCGGAGAAGAGGCTCCCAACATGTCGGAACAGACAGACACTTGAACCCGCTGACAATAGTCAAGCAGAAGCAGCTCGTCTGCACCGGCCTGGAGTGGGTCATTGTTAGACATGTTGTTAATTAGATCTATTATGACCTCAACACTCACATTAACTGCCATTAAATGCACATTAACCACCAACTGCTCAATAATGAAATATCCACTTTATCTAAATGGAGTGGTGATGATGATGATGATGACGATGATGATGATGATTAAGTTAGAGATTTTCTTTTTCCTGGTACTTAAACTACACAGTCCATTAAAGTGTCATATTTGTATTGAATAAAACGTGCTTGGTCAAATTCAATCAAAGGCATATCATTAAAATCACCTCAAATTGCTTTTGTGAATGTTTATTTCTGCATTAAGCGAAGGCTCCTTCCTCTCCTCGGCCCCTCACAGAATGCTGTGATCGTCAGAGATATCGGGAGGCTGCATCCTTGATTGTTGGTGGACCTGTTGGAACTACTTTACATCTGCAGGTGAGTGTGTGTTACCTGCAGGGAGGGAGGCCAGGCTAAGATCTACCTCAGTTTGTACGTCTTCACTCTGTCCACCTGCTGCTAGTTCAGACACGGCCTCCCACTCTTTACCCTACAGCCAGAAACAGAATGAGAAAACGATATTGTCACCATAATAAGTGATGTAGACTGCTCACAGAGTAGATTGCAATCAGAGAGGTGGAAATGGTCTCTGGTTCTCGGTGTGGACCAAAGACAAAGCGGACCAGACCAGGGGAAAGAAGAAAAAAAGAACCTTTATTAAGTGATTCCAGTCCAGCAGACTGGAAAAGGCTGACATCTAGTGTTGAAATATTGAAACTGTTTTGAATAAAGTTCCAGTTTGGCAGTCATCTTCCTCTGCTGGACCTGTTATGTTCTGCATGATTTCTAACATTAGCCCTGATGGGTGTAACGGGGGGTTTTAATGGGATCACACCTTTGATTCTGTTAAAGTGATATAAGCTCAGTAAGCTTTGTTAGCTCCCTGCACACTCAGCTGAATAACCTCACACTAGCTGACTTAACTCAAACTATATAGATTGTTTTGTTTTTTTATGCTAAATATCTAGTTATTTTTGACACCTTGTATGGCTTTGCTTATGGACTCATGTCATCCTGGCTTTTTGGCCCAGAGCGGCCCACCACATAACATCACAAATAGCCGGTCTGTTAGATAAAAAACACAGGGGGTGCCGGGATGGCTCGGTAGAGTCGACGCCCCACGTCCCGAGGACGAGTCCTCACCGCAGCAGCCCGGGTTCCAATCCGCCCGGCGGCCCTTCCTGCAATGTCATCCCCTCCCGCCGCTGATCTAAGCCTACCACTTTCATGGGCCGGACAAAAGAATAAAACAGTCTGACCTGCTCCTGTGTGAGCAGCAGGTAACAGCAGCGGCTACTAAACTAGCTTGTTGTAGGTGTAACACAACAACAACAACAACAACAACAACAACAACAAACATGACAATGATGAGTCCTGTATGTTAAGTTACTTTGTAATTACTGTTAATTACTCACCAGTCACGGTCTGCAGAGGAGCCATACACAATGAATGGTTTCTGATTGATTTGACCTGTATCTGTTTTACTGAGAGCTTGTGACTGAAGTCCCTCCTCCATCAGACGCCACGGCAGGAACACACAGAGAGGGGGATGAAAAAGGCCACATGGAGGCAGCATGGGACACCGATTCAAAACACCGACCCGTTACTTGTTTTCAAAGCAATATTATAATCACGTTGTCCTCTTGGATTTATCACTTCCTTTGTTGCTCCTTGTACTAATTATGTGTTTGGCTGCTTGAAATAATGGTGGCCTGTTACGGAGTCTGTGTCAACCAAATGCACCACATAGCATCGATTGAACGTTACACTTAAATCCAAGCAATCAACAGGCAGTTCCACCTTAAACAAACAAACAACATTCACTTTTTGGCAAAATGAAGGAAAATTAAATTATATAGAGCAGTAATATACTATATGAATTTTTTTAAACTTCCAAGAAAACAGTAATTTAAGAAAAGTAATTACTGATTAGTAAATAAAACATAACAGCTTAACTGGCAGATATTTGAAGTTCTAATTAGCGGAAACAACCAAATTGCTAATTTTTAATCTACGAGTCAAACTGCTCACTTATGTGTGTGATACAGCAAATTAATTATTTATCACCTTTGTTCTTTGCGTTGGTGTACAATAAAGACTTTATACAACATGTTTGCTTTGATAACATTTAGATTAATTTTTAAAATATGAATAAATCTACTTTTTGTTTATAAATAACATCCAAAAACAGTTAGTCATGGTCACTTATTTTTGACTCATTAAACTGGAGATCAGAAGACAGACAGCTGGTCTCATCCAGGTCTCACCTCCCCACTGCTGCTGTCTGACTGACCTGTTGGGAGAGGCAGCAGACCCCCCCCCCCCCCCCCCCCCCCCCCCCCTGGCCAAGCCATTAGCCATGAATAATGGTGCTGCTACCATCACGGCCAATTGTCTGGATGAAACGCAGGCTCTGCTTCGCTTACCGGTGTGAGCGAAGAGCAGGTTCAGGATCAGAGTTTCCGCTTAGTTCTGTGTGTGTGTGCGTGTGTGTGTGTGTGTGTGTGTGTGTGTGTGTGATTGAGATTTCCAGTTTTTCTGACATTTGAATTTGTATTCAATGATTTCCTGCTTTTACCTTTTTTTTTGTAGTTACTCCAGATTTTGCGTGGATGTCTCAGAGTAGGTTTAGATATTAGTATATAATCTACTATCTTTAGGTAGTAGAAGATATTCATATTCAGGTACTGTTCTGTACTGTAGTTGTAATATATCAAATCCCTTTATACATTATACAGAGAGAGAGAGAGACAGACAGAGAGAGAGAGAGAGAGAGAGAGAGAGAGAGAGTGAGAGACACAGAGAGAGAGAGAGTGAGAGACAGAGAGAGAGAGAGAGTGAGAGACACAGAGAGAGAGAGAGAGCTTCCTTCCCTTGTATCCGTAGCAGAGCTGCAAGCAGATGTGATGGAGGAGTGATGCCGACGCTGGACCCAGAGGCAGATGATCAGACCCGGTACAGTAAGTGATCCTCTGTGATTCTTTTGCTTATCTGGAGCCGGTGGCCGACATAATGGACTGCAGCGTTGCCCAGAGCGAACTCAGCCAGCTCTGCGGCTGCAAACACCCAGACATCATAACTAAACCTCACATCATGCAGAATGTTGCACTTTGTACGATGTTGGTCTCCTTTGAATGCTTTATTTCCCCACATAAGACCTTCTGTAGTTACTTTGACATTTACCAAAGATGTGTTACTGAATGTTGTCATATTTAATTTGAGCGTCAACCAGAACTTTACAAGGTTACTACATGCATGTGCACTGTTTACATGATTCTGTACCATGTGACTGTAAGTAAAAGCACACACACACGATCACACACTAATAAAGTGTAAAGGAGTTGTTATGTACTTCTTTTAGGCATATTCAGCAGCTTTGCAGTCTGCTAGGAGATGCTACGTCGTACTTAGCTTTGTGTGTATCCTAACAGCAGAAGTTTGTTCCACTTTAACGACCCAGACATTTATTATTTGTCTGTTACGACCCGAGAGCACGGGAGCCAGATGGATGCTGTTGATCTTGTTAGAAAGGTAGATGTGAAAAAAACCATTACCTGGACCACAGCAAACACACACACACACACACACACACACACACACTCAACTGCACGTGCGTGTGTGTGTGTGTGTGTGTGTGTGTGTGTGTGTGTGTGCACTCTACCATTCCCTAAGCTGCACACTGGTCTTTGCACCTGCTGCACTCAAAGTTAGTAAGTGGTCAGTCACGATGAATCAGATTAGTTTGCGGTTTGTTTCTGTGAAAAAGCAGAAGAGTAAAGTTTTGTGTGTCCTCACATTTAGCTCAGAGTGCAGTGAGGCAAGAGTGAGACAGTAGTTCAGAGTGATTTGCATGGACGTTGACTACTGATTGCATCTGATAGGCCCGGTGCAGCGTGTAAGTGCTGACCTGCAAGGTTAATGATTGACCGAGCCTCGGACACTCCGGGTGGTTGCTAAGAGCCTGGGGAGAGGAGAAAGCTTGGTTACACGTCCAAGTGCTTATGTGTACATATGGTATAGATATCTGGCAGCCATATACAGTATACATAATAATACATGTGGAACCGACATTTTAATCATTGCAGCAAAGAAAACTGTGAAAATCCGAGAATTGAAATGCACGCATGTTCCTCTTCCTGTCTGCTGAGACTCACCTGCGTTCCCGTGCAACCAGCAGACTAGATGCCAAGATGGTGGGACTGAGAAACTGCTCCACATGGGAACCGCTGCTCCTGAAGGCCTCTTGCATTAAGTCCTGTGCCAACGGCTGCTCCCTGGGCATCACCGCACACCTCACCTATGCTAATGCTGACATCGAGTCTGTCGAAGGTGAGTGATTCGCTCTCAACAAGTCAGAATCACAGCAAGTATTTCGAAAACGACTGTATTTTATAAACGGTGCCACTGGGAGGAAAATATACTGTGAATTGAAACAGTAGAGGACGAGGACTGACCCCTGTAGAACACCACAGATAATTTTTAAAGATTTAGAGTCTTCTACAACAAGAAAGGTTGTGGTAGAGGAGCAATAACATTTTTATTTGAAGATCCACGCTTCAAAGTGATCTAAAGTTGTATTTAACTCTAACAGGACCAAAACTGGTCTCATATAGGATTCATAGCCAGGAAGCTTCATCGGGATTTACAAACGAAATGTATCTTTTATTTTTTATCTAAGATTTTTAGAAAGGGAATAAAACAGCACTGCTATGTCAATGAATCAAGTAAAATAAAAACATTCAGCTGAGTAGGAAATCTTCATCATGCTAAATATCTCTTGTACTTTGAAACATCTTTGGTCACCTAGGTGTGTTTGTGTACCCTCTGGGGGAAAAGGAGGTCGTGGTGGGCTTCGAGGCCGTGATCGCGGGCCGGTTGGTGGGGGTCCAGATCAAGAGCCGGGGGAAGCTGAAGGACTGCTGCTTAGACTGCTGCCCTGGATCCGGTTTGGAAGGCCAGTATGGGAACGGCCTGGAGTGGGGCTGCTGCGGTCGCTCCAGCCTCGACATGCAATGCACCAATGGTGAGGAGGGGGGGACTTCCTGTGTCTCCCTCGCAGATATAAATGGTCACTTTTACTATAATGTAATGGGGATCGTTGTCCACTGCTTTAATGATCTTGGGTCTGCATAATTATGAGTAGAGCCACAGTTAATCCCCCTGCTCTCCTGTTTTAGCTGCTCTGGGGAGAGAAGGGATAGAGGAGACATGCTAATAGATTTGGCCGCCTGCCTAATGGTGATATGGCGTTCACTTAGTACAGACATATATCAGCCTGAAGTACGCATATTTTATTGGACGGTGTAATGTGCATGGAACCATTTTTAAATATAGCCACATGTTCAGGGGAAACATATATATTTTGATTTTGGGGTGAATGGTCCCTTTAATAAAAGATATGATATGGAATAGAAGATCTTGAGAGACAGTCTTTAATTTACAAGTAAATAACAACATATTAATGTTTGTTTAAGTATTAAACGTTGTGCTCTTTGGAAGAGTCGTTATTTCATTATATGTGTTGTTGATGTGTTTGCCAGAAATATATGATTTTGAGATATTGATTATACATTTATACACAGCTGCTTTATTTCTGCTTCAGGACATCTGATCCTGGACGAAGACCTTGAAAGAACCACCTTCATTGTGGGCACGGGGGTCATCGGGCCCATGGACATCGTGTCCGTCGTCATTAGCACCACACTGGAGCTCCCCACATTAGAGAACGGAGCGATCCGCATCGTCTACCCCACGTTGCTCACACCGATCGTCACCGGCCAGATGACTCCGAGCAAGAGTGACAATGGGGGGAAAAGTGAAGAAACTGGGTATTAAATATTGTAATGAATAATATGCAAACCACTGCTGTATTTTGTTTTATTGAAATACTCCACGTCTCTCCTCCTCAGACCAACCAGCTGTTTCGGTGCCACCTCAGGAAAACCAGACCGGGCCCTGGACTCTGGGCAGCAGTGTGCCCACGCCATGTTCACCAGTCCAGCTGCCAACCTGGCCCCGTATGAGCTGAACTTCCAGCTGCTGGTCAGAGGGGCCTGCCTACTGGCCGGTACGGCTGGTCACGGTGAAATATTGTAATATTGAGCGATGACAATACAAAATAAAAAATGAATGGGTTTACAAAAAGGGCCTGAATCCAAAATCCAAAGTGAGGATTTCATCTCCTTTGCTGGTGTGTGCTGTAGAAATGGAAACTAAGATAATTATATATATATAATGTAATATGCATGACTGGTGTTTATTAAATCAGAAAAGTCATCATTACTATGAAAATGAATGAAAAGCTTTATTTCTTCCCTAACTGATTGGTAGGGTTGGAGAGCCCCACTCATGCTCTGAGGGCCGATGCGGACCCCAGTGCCCAAAGTGCCTCTGCGACCTACATCACCTTGGCCCAGGAGCATCCGTACGACAGACACATAGAGATCATTCTGCACCTCAGTGGTGAGATGTCCATCATCCTGTCCCCTTGCTTGTACACTCAGTTTCCCCCCTCCACCCTGATATTTGAATATTAATATGAAAATTTGTTTCCACAGAACCTCACAGCCCGTTAGTCATCTTAGAGAGCGGCCGACTCTCGTTCAGCCAGTATGAACAGCAGATCTATTCCCGCCGCGATTTCATCCGCTGCACTCGCAAAGACTCAGAACCAGAGAGGAAGGTTGGGGGTTATTTGAAATCTCACACACGTGCCGGGTCATGTGACCCTGATGGTGTCACTGCATAGATAACACATTCCCCCTTGGCCTGCAGCTGGAGTTTGTGAGGAAGCGGTACCACAAGGACATCCTGAGCAGCCCCGTCCTGATGCTCAACTTCTGTCCCGACCTCCTTCGGGAACCTCTGGAGCTGCACAAAGCCACCAGAGAGCTGCTGTTCCTCGTGGACCGCAGCGGCAGCATGAGCGGCGCCAACATCCACCGTGTGAAGGTGAGCTTGCAGGCGGGATGAAAACACACAGGTTCAGCTTTTAGATGTAGAGACGTTGATCCGGCTCCTGTCTGTCCCCCTTCATGTCTTCCCACAGGACGCCATGGTGGTGGCGCTGAAGAGTCTTCCATCCGGCACCATGCTCAACATCGTGGGCTTCGGCACCACCATCAAGCCTCTCTTCACCTCCAGCAAGCTCTGCACTGATGTTAGTTTCACCCAATAACCTGCAATAAGATCATCATCAGAATATGTCTTGTTATAGGATTTTCAGTGAAACTAATTATTCTTAATTACATGTGAATTATTTTCTGTGAAAAAAACAACCTTTGCAAAGCATTTGGATTGTGTTTGCTGAAAGCAGATGTGTGTTTAGTTTTTTTTACCACATGGGACTATCTGTCCTGTTTTGTCTCTAATCAGACAATAGGTCAGTTCCTTGGGTTGCCTTAGTAGCAGAGTATCAGGTTTCCTCCAGACCAGGGGCTGCAGGGACAAACAGTCTTTGCACATCCTACCTACCATATGGTGACCTTTCATGCATTTTCACGAAGGCACGACGTCTCTGCATCTCCGCTCCTGTCAGGCGTGTTTGTCCACGGTGTGATTCCAGCTGGTAGTTGCTAATGCATCTATGTTTGCTCTCCCTTTATTAGACGTACCGACTCAATTCTTTGCCAATCTTAATAACATGGGTGTTGTGTGCACAGGCAGCATTGAACAGACGCTGTCGGCTTCTCCCACCTTTTACTCCAGATCTGATATCATCATCTCCTTCTTCTTTTACTCTGCGTCAGGTCACCCTGCTGCAGGCGTACGAGTACGTCCAGAGGATGAGAGCCGACATGCGAGGCACCAACCTGCTGGGGGCGCTGTCCTGGGTGTACCAGCAGCCCATGCAGCGCTCACATCCTCGCCAGGTCTTCATCGTCACGGATGGATCCATCAGCAATGTGGCCAAAGTGCTGGAGCTGGTCCGTAGAAACACATGTGCTGGCAGGTATGGAGGCAAAACTCAACCTCTATTTAACCTCCAATGTGTGAAGAATGAAACAGCGATATGAGCTGGATGTCTGAAAACACACCAAATGGACATTAAGTCAAACAACTAGTTAATACAGATTTATTCTACGGCTGGCGTGAGAGAGGACAATAAATCACTGTGGGCGACGGGGAATGGAGTGCAGTGAGTGCAGGCAGAACGAGGTGATAAATATTACTAAGACACCTTGTGAAGGAAGAGAGAGGACGAGACAAGCAAACAGCGAATTTAAGAAGTGAGACCAAAGCACCGTGAAAGAAAGAGAAGGAAGGGCGGAGGTATTCTTCTGCCCCGCCCAGTAATCCCGTTAAGTGCTCTCCTCTGCAGTGAGCGTCACGCCCCTCCGGTTCTCCCCAGGCCTTCAGCAATGCACAATAACTCCATTTATCTCATTAGTATTCTCCTGCTGGACTGACTTTCTTTCCCCACTGTATTTTTGGCATTCCCTATGCACACTATGTGCATATTTGTTTATTCTCAGTCCATCTCATTTAAATGAATGTTGATTACATTTCAGTCTAACTACTATCTGTAGTCCCCAAAATACAAATCGCCTTTATAGCATGTTGGGTTTTTTGTCTTCTTATTCAGATGGACAGTATGTGGCCAACCGGACGGCACACAAGCAAGAGCCCAGCCTCTTCAATTATTCTGTCCCCTGCTCTTTTCAAACTCTCAATTAGCTAAATAGCTTGTGATCCCTCTGACTAACCAAATAACAGTTCTGTCTGTTTGATGACTCCAAATGTTCTCTTTCCTTTGACCAATTGAAGCTTGTGCATATCATGGGGGTTCACAAATAGATAGTTGGAAAGGCTGGTAGTTGTGAAGATAATTATCTCATTGTTATGACATAATGATGGTGGTCATCATGAAATAATAATAATAATAATGTCTCTTCTGCAGATGCTTCGGTCTGGGCCTTGGCCCCCGAGCCTGCAGGAGACTCCTGCAGGGCATCGCCAGGCTGACGGGAGGAACTACAGAGTTCTTGGATGATGAGGAGAGACTTCAGCCGAAGGTCAGCAGCGCTGCAGCACTGCCACCTATTGTCGATAATATGAATTACAGAAAGATTATTCTTACAAGATAAATACATACAGCTTTAGTTTTTCACATTTACAATCCACAAGCCATTAGTTGCTTACTCCTCTTAAGGACAATTCTCTTCACAGATTTCTCTTTTGACCCTCTGAAGGGGGCGCTGTCCTAGGCTGGGATCCACTAAACTAAACGACCATACTAGTTTAAGTACACATTGATGAATCTGTATTACTACTCATAATGTAATATATTCAGAACAAGTACATCTACTCACTTTTAGTAAGTAAGATTTTGAATGCAAGGCCCAAGTAAAGAGCCTGACTACTTCCTCCACCACTGGCTCCCATTCAGATGTATAAATGATTGAGAAAGATTGTGATCTATGTTCTCAGTTGATAAAGTCTCTGAAAAGAGCCTTTGAACCTGTGCTGACGGATGTACGGATCGACTGGTACCTGCCAGAAAACATGGAGGCGTTTCTATCACCCAATGAAATCCCTCCGCTCTACCCAGGGAACCGTCTCATTGGATATTGCACTCTATACGATATGACGTATTTCAAATCAAAAAGGACAGAGGTACACATAACCACACTCTTTAAATGTATGGAATGTGTTTCAATAGCAAGTCTCTAATCGAGCTGTCTTATAGTCTCAAGGACGCGGCTATAAAGGTGCATACCGCGGCTCCACGGGTTCAGTCTTTGGACAATCAAATGATGAGGTTTCACCTCCGCCTCCCTCTGAGTTGATGTCCGTGGGGACGTGTGCAGATGGCACCGACCTGGAGGAGGCACTGAGGGAAATCTCCAGAGAAATCTCCTCTGAGTTCTCCTGTGCCAGAAACACAGATCCTGGAACCAGCCCAGGTCGGTCACTCATCAATGGATTTCCACAGTGAATAGATATAAATTGAAAACTGGCCACCTCATACAATTGTGGTTAATGTCGGGCTTTTGTCCGCTCTAGGTGTGGAGCTAGACTGGTCCAGTGACGTGAGGAGGAGGATCCAGGAGAGCTCCTACATCCAGGAGCAGTACGTCCTCACCTGCTGCTCCCTCAGTAGTGAGCGCAGTCTGCAAACACAGTCCCACTCGCACATACATGCCTCGTCCAACTCGGACTCTGCAGGCGGGGTCTTTCTGCCCGACCCTCACTCCTCTGGTTCGGTGCTGGATACCGGCTCTCTACCCCAAGGCCTTGAGAAGATGCCCCCTCCGGAACAGAGATCATCCCTGTCTCGCTGGGCGGACGCTGCCTGGCAGCAAAACCTCTCCGCAGAAAACCCTGAAAACGGGTCAGAGACGGTATGATTCCCTGGAAGAGTCACACTAAAGCAGCTTTCTTAGCAGTGTGCCTGCAGGTTCCTGGGAACGTTTCGATGCAGAAATACTGTAATGTACAAAATATCACAAATAGATAACCGTAACTGGTTACAGAGAAAATAGCGCTCTAACTCCTTTTTGAACTTCTCTCCTCCGGCAGGGTGGGCGTCTGGGTGGAGGTGAGGAGTCTCGTAGGAGACATAAGACACTGGCCCGGTCCACCATGGCAGCGCGGAGTTTCTCGTCCCCCCAGGGCGAGCTGGAGATGCATCGCCTCAGGAGAGCTCTGGAGAGGGTCTCCTTCGACCAGGCGCTGGGAGGGAGGCTGGACGAGAGCGATGGGGAGACCAAGTCCCCATCGAGAGGCACGCTGTCCCGCAGAAGCCTCACTGACTCTAGTAAGCTTTAGTAGTGGAAACCACAAAAGCAGGATTCCTACTTTGCCTCCAACAAATTTCTACCCTTCTGACCCTCAGACGGACTCCTGTTCCCCGCCTCTCCTCTGGACTGGGACAGCTTCACAGACCCAGAGTACCTCTTCAACGCCGCCCCACTGGAGGATCCTCTACCGGGTCAGTGCCGCTCGCTCATTCACGGCCTGTTTAACGGCAAACCCGTGTCCTGGGAGGTCACTGTGGACCTGGGGCACCTCTGGGACCCTGAGGGCCAGGAGACACCGGGGGTTGAGGGATGCGGAGGAGGAGGAGGAGGGGAAGAAGGGAAAGGAGGAGGGCCGTGGGAGGAGATCATTCACCAACTGACTGCTCGCTCAGTTATCAGGGACTTTGAGAAAATGGCGGAGAAGGAGAGCGACATCGGGCACGGTGAGGCTCAACTACTTCAAACGCTTACCTCAACTTGAAGTTATTGGGTGTACAAACTGTGTACCTTACTGTGTCTTAGGTTCGGCTAAGCGATACCGCATGAAGGCTATCCAGACCAGTAAGCATTGTAACATCGTCTGCATGTACACAGCCTTCACGACCACGGACAGCAACCCCAACAAAGGCCTGCCAGACTGCGTGGACGTCCAAAACCCAGGTGTGGCTCCCAACCCACCAATGTTCAACTGAACGCCATCGAGTCATGGAAGCAGCATGGGTCTATTAAGGATGCTAATGTGGTGCATTATGGGAATTATAGGAATCAGTGTTTTTGGTATCCGAACCGTAGTCTGGATTATATTTTTCTATCTGTTTCTTTTAAGTCCCTTTTCTTAATGATAATAATGCTAAATCACTAGCATTGTTATCACTAGCAAAATACAGATTTGATTTCATGCTTTAAGGCATCGATAAGGATGTGACTTATATGTTCTGTGTGTGTGTGTGTGTGTGTGTGTGTGTGTGTGTGTGTGTGTGTGTGCAGGGATGCATCTGGGGAACAGGCGGGGTTCCCAGTTAGGTAGCAGCAGGCAGAGGGCCTATTCTATCGGTTTAGGCCGGCGACGCACCAGCAGAGACAGCGACGAGATCGAGGACAGCTGGAACTCCACAGGTAGACGGACTTGAAGGCACCGACGCCCCATTTCTGTTGTCAAGACATTAGGGCATCAACAATCTCTGTATCTCTCAGACAGAGATGACACTCCTGCCCCACCCTGTAGCCTTACATCCTGGGACTCTAGTAAGTATTGTCGTCTCGATCAGGTGAAAATATTCTAGTGCCAGTGTAGCGTCAAGGTGAGAGTCGTCTGATCAGGAAGCCAGTTCAAAACTGAAGGTGAGTCTGTCTGGGAGGAGAGAAATCTGAAGTGCTCTCCCCTGACACACAAGCAACCCCGAGGTATTTCTTAAGTGATCAGAATACCTAAATTACAAAAAAGGAAGTTATCTGCGTCATATCTGTTGAACCTGAAGGATTTTTTTAATCACAGCATTGAAAAAAAACTATAGTCGCAACATTTCATCCCAGAAACATTTCCCCCTTTACACTTAATAATCCAGAAAAACTCACTGTAAAGTGTTTTTGGTTTGTTTGTAAGGTCTATGTCATGTAAAGGGTGAACTGAGCCTTTAAACACAGTCGGGGAAACATCACTTCATCAGTGTGCTTTAATACTGTTTAATCTTTGATTCCACGCTGCTGTCTCATGTGTAGGAGGCGGTGCTTACTCTGCCACAGCCCCGGTAATATCAGGCAGCTCATGCGCTCGTTCACCGCGATCCATCGAGAGCAAGTCCATGGAGAGCTTCTTTGGCGCCAGGTAAGACTATCACATTAAATTACATTTCTTGTGAATGTGCTCAAGTTCCTGTGTGGCGTGTGTATTATGTCTATGTTATATTCCAGATTTCCCCTGGGCAGACTCAGGTCCTCTATTTCATCGGGGAAGCAGGTCCCTCTCAAGTCCCACTGTCTGTCTGCAGAGACTGAGAAACAGCCTGAAGCCGAAGCTCCAGACTACGTGCCCCTGGTGAGCTGTGCACACACTTACAACATAACGACACACAAGTGTGCAATCACATTTATTCTTTTGTGCCTACACGTTGTCTACTCAGGTGCATCTGCAGCTGGCATCGGGAGCTTTTCTTCTGACGGAGGTCTACTCCGAGTGTGTCCAGATCCCCCTGGACCGCCTGAAAAGGGCTTCACCTTACAGCCTCCACCGTCGCAGCCTCAGCCCGCCCTTCCGCTGCTCGTCTCCCAGCGCTCCGTCTTTATCCACCTCTGCCAAGCCTCCTGGTGCTCCCACTAGCCATCACGTGACGTTTTCTCCTTCTTCCTGCTCGCTAGCCAAACCAAGCGCCCCTCCCTTCCACCACACACCAGACGACACTCCCCTGATGCTGGAACCAAGGCTGCGCCGAAGACAGCTGTCGGACCGAGACCCCGTCACCTCTCCCCCTGACCTCCCCAGCTCGGAGGAGGGCTCCCTGGAGCTCTCTATCGGGCCCTCTCAGAGCCAGAGCCACGGCCAGGCGGATAGCGGCCGCGGATCGGAGACGGATGTGTGTGAAGGCTCCTCCGTAGAGCCCGTCGACCCCCAAGGGAGCAGCCAGTTGGCTCAAGAGGACCTGGAGGGCTCGAGCTGGGCCACGGCTGTGGCTCTAGCCTGGCTGGAGCACCGCTGTGCCGGCTACTTCATGGAGTGGGAGCTGGTGGCGGCGAAAGCAGACTTCTGGCTGCGCTGTCAGGAGCTGCCTGAGGGAGTGGACCCGGCCGGGCTGAAGGGCGCCGCCAGGCAGCTGTTCCTGCTGCTGCGCCACTGGGACGAGAACATCAAGCTCAACATGCTGTGCTATAACCCCAATAATATGTGAGGAAACTGAGCCAAATCTACTGATTAACATAATCAATCAATCAATCAACCTTTATTTATACTCGTAGGACACTGAGGTTTCCCTCATTTCCAGTGACGATGAGTTATCATTCCAGTGACGAATAATCACCGATGATAGTGAGTCCTAAGAAGCAACACATTGACATGGAAGAGTAAATCCTCTATTTTATCTGCAGGATCAGCTAATACCATAACCCAGTGCCACTGAGTTGCACATGAATCATTTTACCGATAATTAATATTCATGTGAATACACATAAATAGACCAAGTGGCCTTTTATCATAAATCTATACATTGCTTTATGCAATCACAAGAATGCCTTGACCATCTGATTTTTTTGTTGTATGTTGTCAGTTACTTTGCCAAATGTCTAATCACAGTCAGTCGTTATTAAATGGGAGTGATTTTGATTGTCATGATGATTATTTGATAAACTAATTAAATCTTGATTTACATTATGAAATTATTTTGGGGGAATTTAGTCATTTGTTGTCATGTGTAACAAAAACATACATGTAAGAAAAAAACTCAAGTTGCATCTGTTTACTATAAAATGCCACTTTTGCTCTTTCCGTCTACTCCACATTTTTCCTCATTAAATCTAATTATGAGTGAACTCCTCACAACAGAAGAATCAATCAATTATGTGATTTTGGTTGCTATGTTCAAGTTCTGTATTATATTGATGAAATATCAATGATTTATCAATACTCTTCCTTCGTAACGTACAAGATGATGTGCTAGTTTAGTATGTAGACGCCCTCTTACCTGAGCAGGTGGACCAGCTTCCAATGGGAGCGCTGTTTAAATAACAGCTGTAGCGCGCATGCGCGAGTGCTCCGACTCGTCGAAGGCAGCACCGGCGGCTTCCGGAAGAGTCGCTCCGGGGTTTGCTGAGGTCGGAGGAGGAGGAGCTGAGTGTAAGTACGCGTGTTTTTGTATTTCAGCGAACAGAAATGAGCGACATCAGTTTAAATGTTGCTGCTAGCTAACTGCTAGCTGTAGCGTTAGCACGTTAGCTAGCAGCCTAGCATGTGGACCGACAGTAAACAAACGTGCGCCTGATTGGTCCTTTTAAAGGAGTCATCACCTGGAAATCGCAATTTCTCTTGTTAAAACATGCATATCTGTGTTTGACCTCAGTTGAAACTTGCCTGAAAGGCTGGAGTTTGAAAGTGGCGCCGTTTTTTCGCTTCTGCTCTTTTTCCGAACAGGAATAGCACACAAGGGTGTGCATTCCTAAAGCACGAGATTTTGATTCTGCGCCTTCGGTGACGTCACCGTGGCGACTACTTGCATAAGCCCACCCCTCTTTCACCACCCAACCCCGCCCCGTCCGCTACCTGAAATCGCCGAAGCGCCGCCATTATGTTTTGGAGTCTGCATGCAGGCAAGCCCCCCCGGCTCTGTCCTTCCTGCGGCGAATCAACGCGCGCCTCATTACATATTATACAATGCACATCCGGACCAGTCAAAACCTCGCGCGTAATCTCGCGTGATAAAATCGCGGTACGAAAAAGGGTCAGAACAAGCTCAATGTTAGATTAAATTTTTTTTTTTTTTTTCTAATAAGTTTTACGAATTGATCCAAAGCGATCCAAGGGGGGCTGGATACGTATAAAACCAGGTGATGACTCCTTTAAGTGTTGATGTGTGAATGACTGCGTGTGTAAGTAGTTCTGTGTTTTAGGCGATGGTGCAAATGTTGTTGTTTTTTAAAATAATGGCCCAAGTCATATTTTCAAGTTTTTAAAAAAACAGAACTGAACCAAGTATATATTTATTAATCAATTCACAAAAAAGTTATGACAATACATGACTTTCGGCATACAGTTAATGCTGCCAGTCATTTATGTAACACAAGAGGATTATTTTTACAAACATGCTTTTGTGACTGAGGCCATTATTTTAAGGTGACGACAATGATAGTTAATATAATATTATTGTGTACTTTTATATTATAATGCTTTGGCAGCATTGTGTTTTTTTCCCATGCCAGTCAGTTTGTATTGATTTAATGAGCACAACTCTCACCCCTGACCCTGATGTGTGCAGGTGGACTGATAGAACACACTGACCTGCTCAGAGCTCCACTCAGCCTCATCCTGGAGCTTCTGCAGCTGGAGAGCCAAAGGTATGATACACAAACCTACATCATCATTGTCTCATCAATACACGTTACCCATAAATCATCATTGCATATCGGCATGACAAAAATACCTAAGAAAATAAGAAATTATTATTTGGATCGTTTTTAAAATGTGAAATAAGTATATAATTGCTTGATCGCTACTGACTATTTTACCCATTTACAAAAAAATGAAATAAAAAATGAAAAGCATGCAGAGATGGGCTTGCCTCTTCCAGGCTGTTTATCGATCTAGATAGTTTTGGAGATATTGGCCTTCAAGATCTCTGCCTTCTCTCCAATATAATTATATAGTTATAGTTATATGGCCCTTGGCCTGTGGTTCTCAAAGCACCAAAACAAATACTGTATTTGACAGTAATGTCTCATACATATAGAAATCATGATGTGGTTACATGAAGAAAACGTGTTGAATTGTTGGGTGTTCCCAGGTATTGTGTTCGGTTATGAAACCATTTCTCCCATTGTCTCAGGCGGAAAACAATGTAAATCTAGGTCAGTGGGGTACGCAGCGGAGAAGAGGCTCCCAACATGTCAGAACAGACAGACACTTGAACCCGCTGACAATAGTCAAGCAGAAGCAGCTCGTCTGCACCGGCCTGGAGTGGGTCATTGTTAGACATGTTGTTAATTAGATCTATTATGACCTCAACACTCGCATTAACTGCCATTAAATGCACATTAACCACCAACTGTTCAATAATGAAATATCCACTTTATCTAAATGGAGTGGTGATGATGATGATGATTTAGTTTATATAGAAACACTGCAGATTTATTTTTGATAACAATTGAACTACACAGACATACAGTGTCATATTTTTATTGAATAAAAGTACTTGGTATAAGACAATCAAGAGTAGAATGATGAACTAAAATTATGATTTTTATAATTTAACTCAAATTTGATTCTGTTTGTTAATGTTTATATATGAACAAACCACCTTGCTTTTTTGTGCTGTGTGTGTTTGTGTAGAAGTAGATATTAGATGCAGTTTGGAGACAAAAGAAAAAGAAAACACTATATTAAATGATTCCAGTTCACTGCTGAGATGCTACAGTAATCTTAAAAAGGCTGACATCTAGTTTCACGATATTTAAACTTATTTCAATAGCGCTCCACTTCAGTCTGGCAGTTATTATAAATATAAGATATAAGCTGTCAACCAGACGTCTTTGTGTCTTCTAAATAAGTAAAGCCCTTATTAGCCGAGTAACCGAGTTAGCTTTGACTGCTGTTGGTTGGGACTTTTCAATGCCAAGTATCAAGAATCTTTGTTGATAAATCTACCGATTAACACAATCCCTTTTTACCAATGATGGTGAAGCCTAAAAATAGCCATCATAAATGTATGTATTGCTTTATCCAGTCAGTGTTGAATGGCAAATAATATTGATTATCAGGATGATTATGTGATAAACTCATCAAATCTTACTTTAAATGATTAAAAACTGTGGAATTTAGCCATTTGTTGTACGTGTAACAAAAACATACATGCAAGAAGAAGAGAAAACTTCCCAGTTTAAGTGGCATCTCTGTTTAATATAAAACATCACACTTTTGCTTTCTACTGCAAATGTTTCTGATTAAATCTATGAGTGCAAACGATGAATCCACCAAGTAACATATCAGACAGCCATGATTGTCTACAGCTTAGTTTTACACGTCTGTGTAAAATGATAACCACTTAAGGGTTTTGACCTTGTACTGTAGAATACTCTAACTTCTATGCCACAGCCTAATGCATGGTGTGCAATAATTTAAAGCTTTTGGTGATACGTTCAAGTTCTGTATCATATTAATGATGTATCAATGACAATACATTATAACACATTGCCCTCTTAATTCAATGTTCATGATCATTTGTGCACCATTAATTTTTGATAATGAGAATATCAAGCAGGGGGGAAATGATTAGGACAGTTGACATTGACAATATCCTCACTCTACTCCACTCTTATTATAGATCTGAAAATGAAACCTGAGAATCCATATTTTCCTTCCTCTTTTCACGGGACTACTACATCATGTATGTATCTGCAGACTGCACCAACGCGTTGGCTTCCATCACGTCCAGCCGTGAGCTGAGCTGAGAAGCATTTAACGGCTCCTTGTATTCACTCATGAACAGTCTGTCCCAGTGAGTTCCCTCTTCACTGGTGTTGTAGGATCAAAGAGGAGGATGATGGAGGCGGCTGATCAGACATCAGTGTCTGGTCGGATCAGGCTGTGGCTCACTGGCGTTTGTCCTTGACGGGTGTATGTCCTTGTGTTTCTGCCGGCGCTGAAGGCAGCGGCGGAGCCAGCCACAGACAGAGGAGCATGATGAGGTGACAGACGTGGAGGGCGGCTGAGCTGCCATTCGTAGAGGGGTAGGTATTCCACGAAAGCTCGATCAGACCCAGGATCAGGACCCTGGACACAAGGAGATATGCTATGCTGCAGGCCTAAAGCTCATTGTATCTACAAGGGAACTTGTAGTTTAATATTTAGACAGCCTCTTACCTGAGCAGGTGGGCCATCTTCTCCACTCCACCACTCCAGAGCAGGAAAGGCAGCGTGTGAAAGTACCAGACGTAGAACTGGTAGTGCAACGAACGACTGAAGCACATGCCAATGAAGTTAGAGGTGAACAGAATCAATACCATCTGTGATTGTTATGTTAAGGTTTGACAGAAACGCCTTTGAATATTAGGAAGATCATGAATGTTTAGCCAATTTAAAGTAATGGTGTTCCCGACGATCCTAATTTGTCATTTAAAGAACAATACAGGATTAGATTCAAATGGAACAAAAGGATATGATCAACAGTGTTTTTCTGAGCAGGCATTTTCCTCTTGCTTGGATCCTTGAGGAGTTCGAAGATGCTTTCTCCTGGCCTGGTAAGAAAGAAAATAGTTTATTTTACACCTGTAACTTTAATTGGCAAAAGTAATTTGTGGAAAACAACCAATGGTACCAACAACCAATGACAAAGTGCCCTAAAATAGTAACTAATTTATAATGTAAAAAAAATCCTACATTTGACTAAGATTAAGTGCGTTTTTTCCTGCCCAAGAATCGATGCATGATCTCATCTCGTGATGCCAGGTTATTTAAGAGTAAACATGGTGGCAACAAAACGGTGTTGTCATTGCATATCACAGTCGGTCTCACCTCTTCCAACGGCGGAAAACAAAGAGCAGCAGGGTGAGCAGGTGGGCGGCCAGCAGGACTAAGTGGAAGTACCGATTCAAGAAGAGCCATTCTGGCAGGAAGCGCCAGTTCACCGTCCACTTGAACATGAACTGACGGCCCAGATCAAAAGCCCGGCTCATATAACCCACGGGATTCTCCAGGAGGAAAGGCAGGCCCAGCAGAAGCTGTGACATCAAGATTGATTCATTTTTGAGATGATGCATAGCAATACTGGATACCGGTATTATTAAACATGTTGTATGTTGGTAAAAGTGGTTTTATGTTATAGGGAATACTTTACCTGTATGCCTGCACATACAGAGAGTTTGGGGATTGTCCTGAGTAGACCGAACTCAGACAGGAGGAGGAAAAGCAGACCCGGAGCAAAAAGGAGCACATTCATTTTCACAGACACTGCTAAACTGTCAGAAAGAGAGGAAGATTGAGTTGTAATTTCATCATGCAACACAGAAATATAAATCTGTTATGTTATAAAGATACATATGACAACGGATACATATTCCTCCAGAGAAAGGCTGCATTGTGCTTTTAAGGTGTACACACTTGCCTGTAAAGGCCGCAGCCCAGAGTCCAGTGTCCATCCATGAAGAGGTTGACGGATGCAAACAGCAACATCATGGCCACTGGGTCATTAAAGAGACGGAGCACAAAGATGGAGTGGATCCGGTAGGAAGCACAGCACACAAAGAAGAACACGTAGGGTGGAACCTGCGAAAATACAAAGAAAAAAACAATTTAATTATGGGAATTAAGCAGATTAAACGGAAAAAGTGCATTGAAATGGCTTCATGTAAACCGAGTGGCTTCACACTACAGTTTTTTAGACTGTCATATATGGTAGCTGAAGCTTTTGTCGCACAGCTGACCTTCTTCGTGCGGTTGTATATCCTGAAGATGAGCAGCAGTGTGACGAGGTAGAAAGCAGCAAAAAGGTACTGAGCCAGACGGATGTTCACTCCACGGCTGGTGATGTAGTAGAGAGCCGTGAAGATGTAGACAAAGCCAGCCGGGTACCTGCAACAGCAACAATTCATCCTGGACTGGAAACCTTTAACTACAGTGAGAGACTTGCATGACTAAAAACCTTTGAAACTCACACTAATGGGCCGGTGTCTCCTTTGAGCTCTGTGTAGTCGTAGGTACCGTTGATGACTCCCTCCACTTCATCCATGTAGGCTTTCCAGTCTATTTCTGTGTCTGCAGAGTTGACAGAATTGTGTTGTTATTTATATTACCAACATTATCATTGTTTTCTACTGGATAGAATTTAAATCTTTGTTTGTACATTTTTTTAATTATGACAAATGTGCAGCACAACTTCTCTGGGTTTAAAGTGGTGTACTATAATTAATTAATAAACAAAAAGTCACTTTTCATCAAATCAGTGATTTGTTGATTAATCGGTTAGCCAGTTGACAGAAATATAATCACCAACTATAGTAGAAACATTAATACATTCACAGCCTCCAGCTTCCCAACCCTATTTGTCTTTACTTTGTATAATTGTATTTGAATATATTTAGGTTTTGAACAACCCAGGAAAATGTAAACTAATATAAAAAGTTATTGTCGCTAAACATCGTATTTAGCGCGCAGTTCCTGTAAATAATGAATATTTTTAACACTCGATCAGACCGTCGTATGTGGCCGTGCAAGGGCAGAAGATTCCCTTTGACAGGTGGCAGTGCGAGTTAGTTAGGTATGCTAATGCTAGCTACTTAGCGTTCATACACGTCAAGAAACGCGACAAAGCCCCATAGCATGGTAACTAGCCGCGCAGCTACTTACATGCTACATTCTGTATGACCCACACATTGATCCCGATCTCCAACAACCACAACACCGAAACGACCAGTAACGTGTATTCCGTCTTGAACAGGACCAAATGCTTGTCCTGCCACAGCGTGTGAAGTTTGCCCCACAACGGGGACGGGGAACCGGGGGACTTCCTCCGCACACCTCCAGCCATCTCGGCGGCGTAGGTAGCGAGAGAGAGAAGGAGGGAGGGAGAGGGCCGCAGATGACATGCGCTGTCCACGTCATCACGCAACGTTTCGATCAACTGCGTCACGTGACATGGACAACAACCGAATATGTCAAATTGAGAGCAGGTTGCGAGACTTATTTTCTCTGACAGGTAAAAAAAAACGGATTGTTTAATAATTGTACTTGACAATAAACACGCACACACATGTTGTTATACTTGTGTAATCTTGCTCACGTGGTTGGCTAACGTTAATGTTGTGAAAACGGCTAAAGTTTGAGGTCACGACTGGTTTCCCTGCATCCTTGACACCATTAGCTGCTAGCTGCTAACGTTAGCTGGAGCCGTGTAACGAGAATTCATTCACTCATTCTACGACACTGACTTTAATCGATGTTTTAAAGGAAGTTAATTCACTGACGTACGTTATGTGGTATATTGTTAATCATTTTAGTGGCACTATTGACAAAGGTTGTGTCTGAAATCACTCACCTGTCCACTGCTTCGTACTCACTATCCAGGTAGTTCAGTGAGGTAGACTAGCTGTCATCTAGAATCTGTCGTATTTCTTTCACCCTCACATTTTAGTAAGTAACAGTTAACTTGCATGTCCAAGTACTAGCTCCAGTTCGTGCCTCTCTTATGGTTATTTTCGATAGAAATGTGTCTATTTACGTAGTAGTACTAGTAGTAGTTCTGATGGTACTTCAGGGATCCTCAATGATGAACCATATGAATGTAAAAACCATGTGGTAGCTAACTAACTCTAGTCATGTGCAAGAGGTTGCACTTAAAACTGCTGACACATTAATTGACTATTAATGCAAGAGTTAAATTGATCTTCCATAATACTCAAGTGTAAATACTGACATGTATTACTTCCCTTTATGTATTTATAGTTCTGCTTATAACAATACTTATTTATCTCGCAGTGACTGAAGTACAATCAGTTTAGCAGAATGTTTCACTGCTCTCAGTCATAACACACACAGCAACATGCACTTTTCTGCCATCACTGATGGGAAACAAGACAACAAGTTTGATTTTTAATTTTATTTTGTACTTTCTTCCAGGTCTGCAGTGACAGGAGACTCAGACGGAATGGATATAAATCCTGTGACGATTACAGAGGCTGTGTGTTTTGGGGCCAGCCTTGCCCTATCAGGCATCTGCTACTATATCTATAGGAAGAGACGGACGACGATAGATAAACTCAATGTTAGTTATGGTTCATGTTTATTCAACATAATCTTATATCCAACAATCTTCAGCTTTCACATACCTCTTCCTGTCTACTACACTGCATATTTAAACAGTCTGTGTCTGGTGTTGTCAGGATGCTCCACACTTCACCATAGATGGAAAACTCAAAGACGTTTTGAAAGTTACCCCAGGAGCGTGTCTCCAGTATGCTGTCATCGAAGGTAAACCGTATATTGCTCTTTCTAAAACAGACAAGAATTGATAGTAGCATAGTTTTTTCCTCTGAAAATGGGTTACTGTCTTATTCTCTGTAATGTGTGTATACATACTGTAGGTGCTGTCCAACCAGTAGGTGAGCCTCTGTCAAGCCACTTCCAAAAAGAATTTGTCGGAGTGTTGCAGAAATTCATGTTGAGAGAACACAAGCTGGTGTGGAACGGCCTTTCACGCACTTGGTGAGAACCCTATCAAGACAATAATACAGTGCAGCGCTGCTGTTGGGTTGGGGCTTTACTGTTGTATTAGTGCTGGTGGCTGGAATGGTGAGAGAGGAGGCCAGTGTTGTAGTCTCTTGTTCTTTCTGTCTGTTCTTTTTTAGTGCAATCTTATGTGTTTATTAAAAAGACCTGTTGTTCCTCCCTTTCCCTGATGCAGGACAGACAGTGAACGAGTCTTGCACAATAGCGTGAATGCAGTGCCCTTTGTGTTGGTGGGATCGAATGAGACGGCCGTCCGAGTGCTGTGCCCTCTGCAGGCCTCGGGACTGAACATGGAGACGACCTACGAGAAGTTTCACCAGGTCAACTACGGCTTGGGTGACATCATAGGACAATACTTGAGTGGGGAGAAGCTGAAAGGGCAACTGGAGACAGAGGAAATGCTAAAAGTCAGTAGTTTGATGAGATATTAACATTGTTAACTTCTATAACTTAATAATTAAGTCATATTTATTTCACAGAGAATTATTGTTTTTTGCTAAATATGAACAAAACCTGATATTCATGATACATTTCACAAATATTCCCCTCTTTTTCAAGGTGCACACAATTCTTACCGGTGTGGGTGAGTTGATAATGGACACGGACGGCACCCTGAATCTCCGACCCCCTTCTAATGGCTCACAGTACTTTTTAAGCCTAATGGACTTTGACACCCTGCGAGGAGAGCAAGAGAGCGTGGCGTTTTGGTGGAAGGCGCTGGCTATTGCGTCTGCTTTGGTAGGGGCATCGGTCTTCCTCTGGGTTGGCCGACGCTACTACTACCATCTAAAGGTTCGCTGGGAGAGGGAGCAGGAAAGGAGGCTATTTGAGAGACTGCAGGCTGAAGCTCCAAGAGGACATGCTCCAGTAACGGGCCCTGAGGCACTTCAAGATGGTGCAGACGAACAGATAGAAAATGCCTGTGTAATTTGCCTCAGTCAGCCACGTAACTGTATTCTGTTGTACTGTGGGCATGTGTGCTGCTGCCACAGCTGCTACCAGGCCATTCCAGACGGCCGGTGCCCCATATGCAGACAGAGCATCAGCCGAGTGGTGCCTCTCTTCCATGCCTGAGGTGCGATCACATGACCTCAGTGGAGCTTCACCACCATACAAACTGTACCAGCTTTACACCTCAAAGGTATAAAGTCCTTCACTTACACCTAAAAAAAGAAAGCAAAGGTAACTCATTGGAAATCTTATTACTGTAGAGAGTAGTGATGTTCTTTTTAAGAATGTACTGCATCGAACACTAAAAAATGTGAATTGGAAGGATATTGTGCAAACGCTTTGTTCACTATAGAGTTTCAGTGAGGTATTTTATCTGTAATTGTATATGAGAAATACAGGACAATTAAATCATTTGAAAAAGGGTTGTACATTTATAAAAAAGATGTTTATTTTCATACATGTTTGTTTTGTGCCTTATTCTGGTAATTTATATGGCTGCTGCTGTCTAAGAACTGTATTTTAATAACTTGAGCCTGGTCGGAAGTGTTTGTTTCACTGCTTTCAGTTACATAATCGAGTCACAGGAAGTCATGAAAGCGAAGATGTATTTATTGCAAAGATGAAACGTGTTAATTAATGCAAACAGGCAAGAACTATTGAAATTCAATAAAGCATCACTCTCAACTATTTGTGTACTCTCAAGATGATATGAATTCATGATGATATGACTTTTAATTTTTTCAGAGGAGAAAATGCACCTGGTGTCAGAAAAGACTTGGGTGTAGTGAGTCATCAACCTACTATTTCTGTCATTCCTAACAAGCAGTGAGAGGATGAGGAGAATGGGAGGAGGTTGGGGGTGTTAAGGTGAAGGGTGGGGGCATAGGGCCTGAAAAAGGACCAGCTGGGAAACACATGAGCTCGTAAATCTTCCTCAGCGGTCATACAGGTTCACTTGAACACATTCTTCTTGAGCTCTCTCAGCAGAATAGCAGCTGTAGCTTTTGGGGAGCAGACAATTACTGTAGCACTCGCACACTTCTGAGGGGAAAAAACCCAGTAACTTTTGAATTTTGCAGTTCAGTTTTTCTGAAGGAAAGAGCCTAAAACCTGGAAATGAGTTTAACATTTAACATACTGGTTGCTTCGTCTTGTAGTCGATGGCTATATTGAATGTTTTGTTTTATTGATTTTTTATTAGATGCCTGAAATAAGGTCTGTTGTTAACACAAGCCCAAAAAATTCAAAGGGCCCATATTATGCAAAATTCATTATGGTTTTCTAAGAATAATGTGTGTCCCTAGCCTGTCTACTAACTCCCCAGGCATGAGAAAAGTCTTCGAGGACCCGGTCCCATACACAGATGCAGTATTGGCCATCCCTGTTCCAGAGGACCTCACTGCACAGTTCGAGTGGCCTGAGCAGGAAGAGGTCGTAGCTCTGGGCCATAAAACCAGATATTCGCCATGAGGATGCACAGGACCAAAGAGGCTGAGATGACGATCCGGTTTCTGCGCCCAAGGAAGCCCCAGCACCAGCTCACAAAGCGCTTATAGGCTAGATACCTGTAACAAATGAACAGGATATTTAGTGTTGCAAACATTGATCTATGGTGTGCAGCTCACACAGGATTTGCACATTGCACATTTTTACTCTATGCTGACCCAGGGAACCTGCAGGCTGTCAACTCTCCCACTGTATTTGCACAACGAACATTTTACATTATTTATGACTTTTTTCAACATAATATAGTCAAACATTTTAATGACCAATTTCGACATACCATACTGACATTTTTTTTAAACTATACTACGTTTTTCATGACTTTTTCTGACAAACTATACGATGACTTTTTTCATAACTTTTTCAGACAAACTATACTGACTTTTTTCATGACCTTTTCCGTATATACTACTGTGACTTTTTTGACATACTATTCTGACTTTTTTCTTGACTTTTTTTTAACATACTATATTACAGTTTCGTATGTCGAAAAAAGTCCTGAAAAGTTATGAAAAACTATTGAAAAAAGTTACGAAAAAAGTCACCAAAACACAAGGAAGTAAACAAAACACAGATGCGTTAATTTCGTAAAAAAAAATTAACGCGTTAAATATTTCATAATTAACGCAAGGATTAATGCGTTAATATTGATAGCACTAGAAAAAAGTTATGACAAAAGTCATGAAAAAAGTCATGATTTAGAATGTCTAAAAAAGTAATGTCTAAAAAAGTAATGTCGAAAAAAGTCATGAAAAAAGTAATGAAAAATGTCTTGAAAAAAGTAATGAAAAAAGTATTGAAAAAAGTATTGAAAAAAGTTATGAAAAAAGTTACAAAAAAAGTTATGAAAAAAATTATGAAATAGTTATGAAAAAAGTCATGAAAAAGTCATGAAAACAGTAATGAAAAAGTTAGGGAAAAAACCAATGAAAAAAAGCAATGAAAAAAGTCATGAAAAAGTCATGAAAACAGGAATGAAAAAAGTATTGAAAAAAGTATTGAAAAAAGTATTGAAAAAAGTTATGAAAAAAGTTATGAAAAAAAGTTATGAAAATAATTATGAAATAGTAATGAAAAAAGTAATGAAAAGGGTTATGAAAAAAGTCATGAAAAAGTTACGAAAAAAGCAATGAAAAAAGTCATGAAATAGTTATGAAAAAAAGTCTTGAAAAAAGTAATGAAAGGGGTTATGAAAAAAGTTATGAAAAAGTCATGAAAAAAGTTAGGAAAAAAGTCGCCAAAACACAAGGAAGTAAACAAAACACAGCTGCGTTAATTCCGTTAAAAAAAATGAACGCGTTAAATATTTCATAATTAACGCAAAGATTAATGCGTTAATATTGACAGCACTAGAAAAAAGTCATGGCTAAAAAGTCATGAAAAAAGTCATGAATAAAGTCATGATTTAGAATGTCTAAAAAATTCATGTCTCAAAAAGTAATGTCTCAAAAAGTAATGAAAAAAAGTAATGAAAAAGGTTATGAAAAAAGTAATGAAAAAAGTAATGAAAAAAGTATTGAAAAAAGTAATGTAAAAAGTATCGAAAAAAGTATTGAAAAAAGTTATGAAAAAGTCATGAAAAAAGTATTGAAAAAAGTAATGTAAAAAGTATCGAAAAAAGTATTGAAAAAAGTTATGAAAAAGTCATGAAAAAGTCATGAAAAAAGTCAGGAAAAATGTCTTGAAAAAAGTAATAAAAAAAGTATTGAAAAAAGTATTGAAAAAAGTTATGAAAAAAGTAATGAAAAAAAGTTATGAAAAAAATTAGGAAATAGTTATGAAAAAAGTAATGAAAAGAGTTATGAAAAAAGTCATGAAAAAGTTACGAAAAAAGTCATGAAAAAAGTCATAAAAAAGTCATAAAAAAGTCATGAAAACAGTAATGAAAAAGTTAGGGAAAAAAGCAATGAAAGAAGTTATGAAAAAAGTCATGAAAAAAGTTATGAAAAAAGTCATGAATAAAGTCATGATTTAGAATGTCTAAAAAATTCATGTCTCAAAAAGTAATGTCTCAAAAAGTAATGAAAAAAAGTAATGTCTCAAAAAGTAATGAAAAAAAGTAATGAAAAAGGTTATGAAAAAAGTAATGAAAAAAGTCATAAAAAAGTCATGAAAACAGTAATGAAAACAGTAATGAAAAAGTTAGGGAAAAAAGCAATGAAAGAAGTTATGAAAAAAGTAATGAAATAGTTATGAAAAAAAGTCTTGAAAAAAGTAATGAAAGGGGTTATGAAAAAAATTATGAAAAAGTCATGAAAAAAGTTAGGAAAAAAGTCGCCAAAACACAAGGAAGTAAACAAAACACAGCTGCGTTAATTTCGTAAAAAAATAATTAACGTGTTAAATATTTCATAATTAACGCAAGGATTAATGCGTTAATATTGATAGCACTAGAAAAAAGTTATGACAAAAGTCATGAAAAAAGTCATGATTTAGAATGTCTAAAAAAGTAATGTCTAAAAAAGTAATGTCGAAAAAAGTCATGAAAAAAGTAATGAAAAATGTCTTGAAAAAAGTAATGAAAAAAGTATTGAAAAAAGTATTGAAAAAAGTTATGAAAAAAGTTACAAAAAAAGTTATGAAAAAAATTATGAAATAGTTATGAAAAAAGTCATGAAAAAGTCATGAAAACAGTAATGAAAAAGTTAGGGAAAAAACCAATGAAAAAAAGCAATGAAAAAAGTCATGAAAAAGTCATGAAAAAGTCATGAAAAAGTCATGAAAACAGGAATGAAAAAAGTATTGAAAAAAGTATTGAAAAAAGTTATGAAAAAAGTTATGAAAAAAAGTTATGAAAATAATTATGAAATAGTAATGAAAAAAGTAATGAAAAGGGTCATGAAAAAAGTCATGAAAAAGTTACGAAAAAAGCAATGAAAAAAGTCATGAAATAGTTATGAAAAAAAGTCTTGAAAAAAGTAATGAAAGGGGTTATGAAAAAAGTTATGAAAAAGTCATGAAAAAAGTTAGGAAAAAAGTCGCCAAAACACAAGGAAGTAAACAAAACACAGCTGCGTTAATTCCGTTAAAAAAAATGAACGCGTTAAATATTTCATAATTAACGCAAAGATTAATGCGTTAATATTGACAGCACTAGAAAAAAGTCATGGCTAAAAAGTCATGAAAAAAGTCATGAATAAAGTCATGATTTAGAATGTCTAAAAAATTCATGTCTCAAAAAGTAATGTCTCAAAAAGTAATGAAAAAAAGTAATGAAAAAAAGTAATGAAAAAGGTTATGAAAAAAGTAATGAAAAAAGTAATGAAAAAAGTATTGAAAAAAGTAATGTAAAAAGTATCGAAAAAAGTATTGAAAAAAGTTATGAAAAAGTCATGAAAAAAGTCGGGAAAAATGTCAGGAAAAATGTCTTGAAAAAAGTAATGAAAAAAGTATTGAAAAAAGTATTGAAAAAAGTATTGAAAAAAGTTATGAAAAAAAGTTATGAAAAAAATTAGGAAATAGTTATGAAAAAAGTAATGAAAAGGGTTATGAAAAAAGTAATGAAAAAGTTACGAAAAAAGTCATGAAAAAAGTCATAAAAAAGTCATGAAAACAGTAATGAAAAAGTTAGGGAAAAAAGCAATGAAAGAAGTTATGAAAAAAGTCATGAAAAAAAGTTATGAAAAAAATTAGGAAATAGTTATGAAAAAAGTAATGAAAAGGGTTATGAAAAAAGTCATGAAAAAGTTACGAAAAAAGTCATGAAAAAAGTCTTAAAAAAGTCACGAAAACAGTAATGAAAAAGTTAGGGAAAAAAGCAATGAAAGAAGTTGTGAAAAAAGTCATGAAAAAAGTTATGAAAAAAGTCATGAATAAAGTCATGATTTAGAATGTCTAAAAAATTAATGTCTCAAAAAGTAATGTCGAAAAAAGTAATGTCTCAAAAAGTAATGAAAAAAATTAATGAAAAAGGTTATGAAAAAAGTAATGAAAAAAGTAATGAAAAAAGTAATGAAAAAGTAATGAAAAAAGTATTGAAAAAAGTAATGTAAAAAGTATCGAAAAAAGTATTGAAAAAAGTTATGAAAAAGTCATGAAAAAAGTCAGGAAAAATGTCTTGAAAAAAGTAATAAAAAAAGTTTTGAAAAAAGTTATGAAAAAAGTAATGAAAAAAAGTTATGAAAAAAATTAGGAAATAGTTATGAAAAAAGTAATGAAAAGAGTTATGAAAAAAGTCATGAAAAAGTTACGAAAAAGTCATGAAAAAAGTCATAAAAAAGTCATAAAAAAGTCATGAAAACAGTAATGAAAAAGTTAGGGAAAAAACCAATGAAAAAAAGCAATGAAAAAAGTCATGAAAAAGTCATGAAAAAGTCATGAAAAAGTCATGAAAACAGGAATGAAAAAAGTATTGAAAAAAGTATTGAAAAAAGTTATGAAAAAAGTTATGAAAAAAAGTTATGAAAATAATTATGAAATAGTAATGAAAAAAGTAATGAAAAGGGTCATGAAAAAAGTCATGAAAAAGTTACGAAAAAAGCAATGAAAAAAGTCATGAAATAGTTATGAAAAAAAGTCTTGAAAAAAGTAATGAAAGGGGTTATGAAAAAAGTTATGAAAAAGTCATGAAAAAAGTTAGGAAAAAAGTCGCCAAAACACAAGGAAGTAAACAAAACACAGCTGCGTTAATTCCGTTAAAAAAAATGAACGCGTTAAATATTTCATAATTAACGCAAAGATTAATGCGTTAATATTGACAGCACTAGAAAAAAGTCATGGCTAAAAAGTCATGAAAAAAGTCATGAAAAAAGTCATGAAAAAAGTCATGAATAAAGTCATGATTTAGAATGTCTAAAAAATTCATGTCTCAAAAAGTAATGTCTCAAAAAGTAATGAAAAAAAGTAATGAAAAAAAGTAATGAAAAAGGTTATGAAAAAAGTAATGAAAAAAGTAATGAAAAAAGTATTGAAAAAAGTAATGTAAAAAGTATCGAAAAAAGTATTGAAAAAAGTTATGAAAAAGTCATGAAAAAAGTATTGAAAAATGTCAGGAAAAATGTCTTGAAAAAAGTAATGAAAAAAGTATTGAAAAAAGTATTGAAAAAAGTATTGAAAAAAGTTATGAAAAAAAGTTATGAAAAAAATTAGGAAATAGTTATGAAAAAAGTAATGAAAAGGGTTATGAAAAAAGTAATGAAAAAGTTACGAAAAAAGTCATGAAAAAAGTCATAAAAAAGTCATGAAAACAGTAATGAAAAAGTTAGGGAAAAAAGCAATGAAAGAAGTTATGAAAAAAGTCATGAAAAAAAGTTATGAAAAAAATTAGGAAATAGTTATGAAAAAAGTAATGAAAAGGGTTATGAAAAAAGTCATGAAAAAGTTACGAAAAAAGTCATGAAAAAAGTCTTAAAAAAGTCACGAAAACAGTAATGAAAAAGTTAGGGAAAAAAGCAATGAAAGAAGTTGTGAAAAAAGTCATGAAAAAAGTTATGAAAAAAGTCATGAATAAAGTCATGATTTAGAATGTCTAAAAAATTAATGTCTCAAAAAGTAATGTCGAAAAAAGTAATGTCTCAAAAAGTAATGAAAAAAATTAATGAAAAAGGTTATGAAAAAAGTAATGAAAAAAGTAATGAAAAAAGTAATGAAAAAGTAATGAAAAAAGTATTGAAAAAAGTAATGTAAAAAGTATCGAAAAAAGTATTGAAAAAAGTTATGAAAAAGTCATGAAAAAAGTCAGGAAAAATGTCTTGAAAAAAGTAATAAAAAAAGTTTTGAAAAAAGTTATGAAAAAAGTAATGAAAAAAAGTTATGAAAAAAATTAGGAAATAGTTATGAAAAAAGTAATGAAAAGAGTTATGAAAAAAGTCATGAAAAAGTTACGAAAAAGTCATGAAAAAAGTCATAAAAAAGTCATAAAAAAGTCATGAAAACAGTAATGAAAAAGTTAGGGAAAAAACCAATGAAAAAAAGCAATGAAAAAAGTCATGAAAAAGTCATGAAAAAGTCATGAAAAAGTCATGAAAACAGGAATGAAAAAAGTATTGAAAAAAGTATTGAAAAAAGTTATGAAAAAAGTTATGAAAAAAAGTTATGAAAATAATTATGAAATAGTAATGAAAAAAGTAATGAAAAGGGTCATGAAAAAAGTCATGAAAAAGTTACGAAAAAAGCAATGAAAAAAGTCATGAAATAGTTATGAAAAAAAGTCTTGAAAAAAGTAATGAAAGGGGTTATGAAAAAAGTTATGAAAAAGTCATGAAAAAAGTTAGGAAAAAAGTCGCCAAAACACAAGGAAGTAAACAAAACACAGCTGCGTTAATTCCGTTAAAAAAAATGAACGCGTTAAATATTTCATAATTAACGCAAAGATTAATGCGTTAATATTGACAGCACTAGAAAAAAGTCATGGCTAAAAAGTCATGAAAAAAGTCATGAATAAAGTCATGATTTAGAATGTCTAAAAAATTCATGTCTCAAAAAGTAATGTCTCAAAAAGTAATGAAAAAAAGTAATGAAAAAAAGTAATGAAAAAGGTTATGAAAAAAGTAATGAAAAAAGTAATGAAAAAAGTATTGAAAAAAGTAATGTAAAAAGTATCGAAAAAAGTATTGAAAAAAGTTATGAAAAAGTCATGAAAAAAGTCGGGAAAAATGTCAGGAAAAATGTCTTGAAAAAAGTAATGAAAAAAGTATTGAAAAAAGTATTGAAAAAAGTATTGAAAAAAGTTATGAAAAAAAGTTATGAAAAAAATTAGGAAATAGTTATGAAAAAAGTAATGAAAAGGGTTATGAAAAAAGTAATGAAAAAGTTACGAAAAAAGTCATGAAAAAAGTCATAAAAAAGTCATGAAAACAGTAATGAAAAAGTTAGGGAAAAAAGCAATGAAAGAAGTTATGAAAAAAGTCATGAAAAAAAGTTATGAAAAAAATTAGGAAATAGTTATGAAAAAAGTAATGAAAAGGGTTATGAAAAAAGTCATGAAAAAGTTACGAAAAAAGTCATGAAAAAAGTCTTAAAAAAGTCACGAAAACAGTAATGAAAAAGTTAGGGAAAAAAGCAATGAAAGAAGTTGTGAAAAAAGTCATGAAAAAAGTTATGAAAAAAGTCATGAATAAAGTCATGATTTAGAATGTCTAAAAAATAATGTCTCAAAAAGTAATGTCGAAAAAAGTAATGTCTCAAAAAGTAATGAAAAAAATTAATGAAAAAGGTTATGAAAAAAGTAATGAAAAAAGTAATGAAAAAAGTAATGAAAAAGTAATGAAAAAAGTATTGAAAAAAGTAATGTAAAAAGTATCGAAAAAAGTATTGAAAAAAGTTATGAAAAAGTCATGAAAAAAGTCAGGAAAAATGTCTTGAAAAAAGTAATAAAAAAAGTTTTGAAAAAAGTTATGAAAAAAGTAATGAAAAAAAGTTATGAAAAAAATTAGGAAATAGTTATGAAAAAAGTAATGAAAAGAGTTATGAAAAAAGTCATGAAAAAGTTACGAAAAAGTCATGAAAAAAGTCATAAAAAAGTCATAAAAAAGTCATGAAAACAGTAATGAAAAAGTTAGGGAAAAAACCAATGAAAAAAAGCAATGAAAAAAGTCATGAAAAAGTCATGAAAAAGTCATGAAAAAGTCATGAAAACAGGAATGAAAAAAGTATTGAAAAAAGTATTGAAAAAAGTTATGAAAAAAGTTATGAAAAAAAGTTATGAAAATAATTATGAAATAGTAATGAAAAAAGTAATGAAAAGGGTCATGAAAAAAGTCATGAAAAAGTTACGAAAAAAGCAATGAAAAAAGTCATGAAATAGTTATGAAAAAAAGTCTTGAAAAAAGTAATGAAAGGGGTTATGAAAAAAGTTATGAAAAAGTCATGAAAAAAGTTAGGAAAAAAGTCGCCAAAACACAAGGAAGTAAACAAAACACAGCTGCGTTAATTCCGTTAAAAAAAATGAACGCGTTAAATATTTCATAATTAACGCAAAGATTAATGCGTTAATATTGACAGCACTAGAAAAAAGTCATGGCTAAAAAGTCATGAAAAAAGTCATGAAAAAAGTCATGAAAAAAGTCATGAAAAAAGTCATGAATAAAGTCATGATTTAGAATGTCTAAAAAATTCATGTCTCAAAAAGTAATGTCTCAAAAAGTAATGAAAAAAAGTAATGAAAAAGGTTATGAAAAAAGTAATGAAAAAAGTAATGAAAAAAGTATTGAAAAAAGTAATGTAAAAAGTATCGAAAAAAGTATTGAAAAAAGTTATGAAAAAGTCATGAAAAAAGTCGGGAAAAATGTCAGGAAAAATGTCTTGAAAAAAGTAATGAAAAAAGTATTGAAAAAAGTATTGAAAAAAGTATTGAAAAAAGTTATGAAAAAAAGTTATGAAAAAAATTAGGAAATAGTTATGAAAAAAGTAATGAAAAGGGTTATGAAAAAAGTAATGAAAAAGTTACGAAAAAAGTCATGAAAAAAGTCATAAAAAAGTCATGAAAACAGTAATGAAAAAGTTAGGGAAAAAAGCAATGAAAGAAGTTATGAAAAAAGTCATGAAAAAAAGTTATGAAAAAAATTAGGAAATAGTTATGAAAAAAGTAATGAAAAGGGTTATGAAAAAAGTCATGAAAAAGTTACGAAAAAAGTCATGAAAAAAGTCTTAAAAAAGTCACGAAAACAGTAATGAAAAAGTTAGGGAAAAAAGCAATGAAGGAAGTTGTGAAAAAAGTCATGAAAAAAGTTATGAAAAAAGTCATGAATAAAGTCATGATTTAGAATGTCTAAAAAAGTAATGTCTCAAAAAGTAATGAAAAAAATTAATGAAAAAGGTTATGAAAAAAGTAATGAAAAAAGTAATGAAAAAAGTAATGAAAAAGTAATGAAAAAAGTATTGAAAAAAGTAATGTAAAAAGTATCGAAAAAAGTATTGAAAAAAGTTATGAAAAAGTCATGAAAAAAGTCAGGAAAAATGTCTTGAAAAAAGTAATAAAAAAAGTTTTGAAAAAAGTTATGAAAAAAGTAATGAAAAAAAGTTATGAAAAAAATTAGGAAATAGTTATGAAAAAAGTAATGAAAAGAGTTATGAAAAAAGTCATGAAAAAGTTACGAAAAAGTCATGAAAAAAGTCATAAAAAAGTCATAAAAAAGTCATGAAAACAGTAATGAAAAAGTTAGGGAAAAAACCAATGAAAAAAAGCAATGAAAAAAGTCATGAAAAAGTCATGAAAAAGTCATGAAAAAGTCATGAAAACAGGAATGAAAAAAGTATTGAAAAAAGTATTGAAAAAAGTTATGAAAAAAGTTATGAAAAAAAGTTATGAAAATAATTATGAAATAGTAATGAAAAAAGTAATGAAAAGGGTCATGAAAAAAGTCATGAAAAAGTTACGAAAAAAGCAATGAAAAAAGTCATGAAATAGTTATGAAAAAAAGTCTTGAAAAAAGTAATGAAAGGGGTTATGAAAAAAGTTATGAAAAAGTCATGAAAAAAGTTAGGAAAAAAGTCGCCAAAACACAAGGAAGTAAACAAAACACAGCTGCGTTAATTCCGTTAAAAAAAATGAACGCGTTAAATATTTCATAATTAACGCAAAGATTAATGCGTTAATATTGACAGCACTAGAAAAAAGTCATGGCTAAAAAGTCATGAAAAAAGTCATGAAAAAAGTCATGAAAAAAGTCATGAAAAAAGTCATGAATAAAGTCATGATTTAGAATGTCTAAAAAATTCATGTCTCAAAAAGTAATGTCTCAAAAAGTAATGAAAAAAAGTAATGAAAAAGGTTATGAAAAAAGTAATGAAAAAAGTAATGAAAAAAGTATTGAAAAAAGTAATGTAAAAAGTATCGAAAAAAGTATTGAAAAAAGTTATGAAAAAGTCATGAAAAAAGTCGGGAAAAATGTCAGGAAAAATGTCTTGAAAAAAGTAATGAAAAAAGTATTGAAAAAAGTATTGAAAAAAGTATTGAAAAAAGTTATGAAAAAAAGTTATGAAAAAAATTAGGAAATAGTTATGAAAAAAGTAATGAAAAGGGTTATGAAAAAAGTAATGAAAAAGTTACGAAAAAAGTCATGAAAAAAGTCATAAAAAAGTCATGAAAACAGTAATGAAAAAGTTAGGGAAAAAAGCAATGAAAGAAGTTATGAAAAAAGTCATGAAAAAAAGTTATGAAAAAAATTAGGAAATAGTTATGAAAAAAGTAATGAAAAGGGTTATGAAAAAAGTCATGAAAAAGTTACGAAAAAAGTCATGAAAAAAGTCTTAAAAAAGTCACGAAAACAGTAATGAAAAAGTTAGGGAAAAAAGCAATGAAAGAAGTTGTGAAAAAAGTCATGAAAAAAGTTATGAAAAAAGTCATGAATAAAGTCATGATTTAGAATGTCTAAAAAATTAATGTCTCAAAAAGTAATGTCGAAAAAAGTAATGTCTCAAAAAGTAATGAAAAAAATTAATGAAAAAGGTTATGAAAAAAGTAATGAAAAAAGTAATGAAAAAAGTAATGAAAAAGTAATGAAAAAAGTATTGAAAAAAGTAATGTAAAAAGTATCGAAAAAAGTATTGAAAAAAGTTATGAAAAAGTCATGAAAAAAGTCAGGAAAAATGTCTTGAAAAAAGTAATAAAAAAAGTTTTGAAAAAAGTTATGAAAAAAGTAATGAAAAAAAGTTATGAAAAAAATTAGGAAATAGTTATGAAAAAAGTAATGAAAAGAGTTATGAAAAAAGTCATGAAAAAGTTACGAAAAAGTCATGAAAAAAGTCATAAAAAAGTCATAAAAAAGTCATGAAAACAGTAATGAAAAAGTTAGGGAAAAAACCAATGAAAAAAAGCAATGAAAAAAGTCATGAAAAAGTCATGAAAAAGTCATGAAAAAGTCATGAAAACAGGAATGAAAAAAGTATTGAAAAAAGTATTGAAAAAAGTTATGAAAAAAGTTATGAAAAAAAGTTATGAAAATAATTATGAAATAGTAATGAAAAAAGTAATGAAAAGGGTCATGAAAAAAGTCATGAAAAAGTTACGAAAAAAGCAATGAAAAAAGTCATGAAATAGTTATGAAAAAAAGTCTTGAAAAAAGTAATGAAAGGGGTTATGAAAAAAGTTATGAAAAAGTCATGAAAAAAGTTAGGAAAAAAGTCGCCAAAACACAAGGAAGTAAACAAAACACAGCTGCGTTAATTCCGTTAAAAAAAATGAACGCGTTAAATATTTCATAATTAACGCAAAGATTAATGCGTTAATATTGACAGCACTAGAAAAAAGTCATGGCTAAAAAGTCATGAAAAAAGTCATGAAAAAAGTCATGAAAAAAGTCATGAATAAAGTCATGATTTAGAATGTCTAAAAAATTCATGTCTCAAAAAGTAATGTCTCAAAAAGTAATGAAAAAAAGTAATGAAAAAAAGTAATGAAAAAGGTTATGAAAAAAGTAATGAAAAAAGTAATGAAAAAAGTATTGAAAAAAGTAATGTAAAAAGTATCGAAAAAAGTATTGAAAAAAGTTATGAAAAAGTCATGAAAAAAGTATTGAAAAATGTCAGGAAAAATGTCTTGAAAAAAGTAATGAAAAAAGTATTGAAAAAAGTATTGAAAAAAGTATTGAAAAAAGTTATGAAAAAAAGTTATGAAAAAAATTAGGAAATAGTTATGAAAAAAGTAATGAAAAGGGTTATGAAAAAAGTAATGAAAAAGTTACGAAAAAAGTCATGAAAAAAGTCATAAAAAAGTCATGAAAACAGTAATGAAAAAGTTAGGGAAAAAAGCAATGAAAGAAGTTATGAAAAAAGTCATGAAAAAAAGTTATGAAAAAAATTAGGAAATAGTTATGAAAAAAGTAATGAAAAGGGTTATGAAAAAAGTCATGAAAAAGTTACGAAAAAAGTCATGAAAAAAGTCTTAAAAAAGTCACGAAAACAGTAATGAAAAAGTTAGGGAAAAAAGCAATGAAAGAAGTTGTGAAAAAAGTCATGAAAAAAGTTATGAAAAAAGTCATGAATAAAGTCATGATTTAGAATGTCTAAAAAATTAATGTCTCAAAAAGTAATGTCGAAAAAAGTAATGTCTCAAAAAGTAATGAAAAAAATTAATGAAAAAGGTTATGAAAAAAGTAATGAAAAAAGTAATGAAAAAAGTAATGAAAAAGTAATGAAAAAAGTATTGAAAAAAGTAATGTAAAAAGTATCGAAAAAAGTATTGAAAAAAGTTATGAAAAAGTCATGAAAAAAGTCAGGAAAAATGTCTTGAAAAAAGTAATAAAAAAAGTTTTGAAAAAAGTTATGAAAAAAGTAATGAAAAAAAGTTATGAAAAAAATTAGGAAATAGTTATGAAAAAAGTAATGAAAAGAGTTATGAAAAAAGTCATGAAAAAGTTACGAAAAAGTCATGAAAAAAGTCATAAAAAAGTCATAAAAAAGTCATGAAAACAGTAATGAAAAAGTTAGGGAAAAAACCAATGAAAAAAAGCAATGAAAAAAGTCATGAAAAAGTCATGAAAAAGTCATGAAAAAGTCATGAAAACAGGAATGAAAAAAGTATTGAAAAAAGTATTGAAAAAAGTTATGAAAAAAGTTATGAAAAAAAGTTATGAAAATAATTATGAAATAGTAATGAAAAAAGTAATGAAAAGGGTCATGAAAAAAGTCATGAAAAAGTTACGAAAAAAGCAATGAAAAAAGTCATGAAATAGTTATGAAAAAAAGTCTTGAAAAAAGTAATGAAAGGGGTTATGAAAAAAGTTATGAAAAAGTCATGAAAAAAGTTAGGAAAAAAGTCGCCAAAACACAAGGAAGTAAACAAAACACAGCTGCGTTAATTCCGTTAAAAAAAATGAACGCGTTAAATATTTCATAATTAACGCAAAGATTAATGCGTTAATATTGACAGCACTAGAAAAAAGTCATGGCTAAAAAGTCATGAAAAAAGTCATGAATAAAGTCATGATTTAGAATGTCTAAAAAATTCATGTCTCAAAAAGTAATGTCTCAAAAAGTAATGAAAAAAAGTAATGAAAAAAAGTAATGAAAAAGGTTATGAAAAAAGTAATGAAAAAAGTAATGAAAAAAGTATTGAAAAAAGTAATGTAAAAAGTATCGAAAAAAGTATTGAAAAAAGTTATGAAAAAGTCATGAAAAAAGTCGGGAAAAATGTCAGGAAAAATGTCTTGAAAAAAGTAATGAAAAAAGTATTGAAAAAAGTATTGAAAAAAGTATTGAAAAAAGTTATGAAAAAAAGTTATGAAAAAAATTAGGAAATAGTTATGAAAAAAGTAATGAAAAGGGTTATGAAAAAAGTAATGAAAAAGTTACGAAAAAAGTCATGAAAAAAGTCATAAAAAAGTCATGAAAACAGTAATGAAAAAGTTAGGGAAAAAAGCAATGAAAGAAGTTATGAAAAAAGTCATGAAAAAAAGTTATGAAAAAAATTAGGAAATAGTTATGAAAAAAGTAATGAAAAGGGTTATGAAAAAAGTCATGAAAAAGTTACGAAAAAAGTCATGAAAAAAGTCTTAAAAAAGTCACGAAAACAGTAATGAAAAAGTTAGGGAAAAAAGCAATGAAAGAAGTTGTGAAAAAAGTCATGAAAAAAGTTATGAAAAAAGTCATGAATAAAGTCATGATTTAGAATGTCTAAAAAATAATGTCTCAAAAAGTAATGTCGAAAAAAGTAATGTCTCAAAAAGTAATGAAAAAAATTAATGAAAAAGGTTATGAAAAAAGTAATGAAAAAAGTAATGAAAAAAGTAATGAAAAAGTAATGAAAAAAGTATTGAAAAAAGTAATGTAAAAAGTATCGAAAAAAGTATTGAAAAAAGTTATGAAAAAGTCATGAAAAAAGTCAGGAAAAATGTCTTGAAAAAAGTAATAAAAAAAGTTTTGAAAAAAGTTATGAAAAAAGTAATGAAAAAAAGTTATGAAAAAAATTAGGAAATAGTTATGAAAAAAGTAATGAAAAGAGTTATGAAAAAAGTCATGAAAAAGTTACGAAAAAGTCATGAAAAAAGTCATAAAAAAGTCATAAAAAAGTCATGAAAACAGTAATGAAAAAGTTAGGGAAAAAACCAATGAAAAAAAGCAATGAAAAAAGTCATGAAAAAGTCATGAAAAAGTCATGAAAAAGTCATGAAAACAGGAATGAAAAAAGTATTGAAAAAAGTATTGAAAAAAGTTATGAAAAAAGTTATGAAAAAAAGTTATGAAAATAATTATGAAATAGTAATGAAAAAAGTAATGAAAAGGGTCATGAAAAAAGTCATGAAAAAGTTACGAAAAAAGCAATGAAAAAAGTCATGAAATAGTTATGAAAAAAAGTCTTGAAAAAAGTAATGAAAGGGGTTATGAAAAAAGTTATGAAAAAGTCATGAAAAAAGTTAGGAAAAAAGTCGCCAAAACACAAGGAAGTAAACAAAACACAGCTGCGTTAATTCCGTTAAAAAAAATGAACGCGTTAAATATTTCATAATTAACGCAAAGATTAATGCGTTAATATTGACAGCACTAGAAAAAAGTCATGGCTAAAAAGTCATGAAAAAAGTCATGAAAAAAGTCATGAAAAAAGTCATGAAAAAAGTCATGAATAAAGTCATGATTTAGAATGTCTAAAAAATTCATGTCTCAAAAAGTAATGTCTCAAAAAGTAATGAAAAAAAGTAATGAAAAAGGTTATGAAAAAAGTAATGAAAAAAGTAATGAAAAAAGTATTGAAAAAAGTAATGTAAAAAGTATCGAAAAAAGTATTGAAAAAAGTTATGAAAAAGTCATGAAAAAAGTCGGGAAAAATGTCAGGAAAAATGTCTTGAAAAAAGTAATGAAAAAAGTATTGAAAAAAGTATTGAAAAAAGTATTGAAAAAAGTTATGAAAAAAAGTTATGAAAAAAATTAGGAAATAGTTATGAAAAAAGTAATGAAAAGGGTTATGAAAAAAGTAATGAAAAAGTTACGAAAAAAGTCATGAAAAAAGTCATAAAAAAGTCATGAAAACAGTAATGAAAAAGTTAGGGAAAAAAGCAATGAAAGAAGTTATGAAAAAAGTCATGAAAAAAAGTTATGAAAAAAATTAGGAAATAGTTATGAAAAAAGTAATGAAAAGGGTTATGAAAAAAGTCATGAAAAAGTTACGAAAAAAGTCATGAAAAAAGTCTTAAAAAAGTCACGAAAACAGTAATGAAAAAGTTAGGGAAAAAAGCAATGAAGGAAGTTGTGAAAAAAGTCATGAAAAAAGTTATGAAAAAAGTCATGAATAAAGTCATGATTTAGAATGTCTAAAAAAGTAATGTCTCAAAAAGTAATGAAAAAAATTAATGAAAAAGGTTATGAAAAAAGTAATGAAAAAAGTAATGAAAAAAGTAATGAAAAAGTAATGAAAAAAGTATTGAAAAAAGTAATGTAAAAAGTATCGAAAAAAGTATTGAAAAAAGTTATGAAAAAGTCATGAAAAAAGTCAGGAAAAATGTCTTGAAAAAAGTAATAAAAAAAGTTTTGAAAAAAGTTATGAAAAAAGTAATGAAAAAAAGTTATGAAAAAAATTAGGAAATAGTTATGAAAAAAGTAATGAAAAGAGTTATGAAAAAAGTCATGAAAAAGTTACGAAAAAGTCATGAAAAAAGTCATAAAAAAGTCATAAAAAAGTCATGAAAACAGTAATGAAAAAGTTAGGGAAAAAACCAATGAAAAAAAGCAATGAAAAAAGTCATGAAAAAGTCATGAAAAAGTCATGAAAAAGTCATGAAAACAGGAATGAAAAAAGTATTGAAAAAAGTATTGAAAAAAGTTATGAAAAAAGTTATGAAAAAAAGTTATGAAAATAATTATGAAATAGTAATGAAAAAAGTAATGAAAAGGGTCATGAAAAAAGTCATGAAAAAGTTACGAAAAAAGCAATGAAAAAAGTCATGAAATAGTTATGAAAAAAAGTCTTGAAAAAAGTAATGAAAGGGGTTATGAAAAAAGTTATGAAAAAGTCATGAAAAAAGTTAGGAAAAAAGTCGCCAAAACACAAGGAAGTAAACAAAACACAGCTGCGTTAATTCCGTTAAAAAAAATGAACGCGTTAAATATTTCATAATTAACGCAAAGATTAATGCGTTAATATTGACAGCACTAGAAAAAAGTCATGGCTAAAAAGTCATGAAAAAAGTCATGAAAAAAGTCATGAAAAAAGTCATGAAAAAAGTCATGAATAAAGTCATGATTTAGAATGTCTAAAAAATTCATGTCTCAAAAAGTAATGTCTCAAAAAGTAATGAAAAAAAGTAATGAAAAAGGTTATGAAAAAAGTAATGAAAAAAGTAATGAAAAAAGTATTGAAAAAAGTAATGTAAAAAGTATCGAAAAAAGTATTGAAAAAAGTTATGAAAAAGTCATGAAAAAAGTCGGGAAAAATGTCAGGAAAAATGTCTTGAAAAAAGTAATGAAAAAAGTATTGAAAAAAGTATTGAAAAAAGTATTGAAAAAAGTTATGAAAAAAAGTTATGAAAAAAATTAGGAAATAGTTATGAAAAAAGTAATGAAAAGGGTTATGAAAAAAGTAATGAAAAAGTTACGAAAAAAGTCATGAAAAAAGTCATAAAAAAGTCATGAAAACAGTAATGAAAAAGTTAGGGAAAAAAGCAATGAAAGAAGTTATGAAAAAAGTCATGAAAAAAAGTTATGAAAAAAATTAGGAAATAGTTATGAAAAAAGTAATGAAAAGGGTTATGAAAAAAGTCATGAAAAAGTTACGAAAAAAGTCATGAAAAAAGTCTTAAAAAAGTCACGAAAACAGTAATGAAAAAGTTAGGGAAAAAAGCAATGAAAGAAGTTGTGAAAAAAGTCATGAAAAAGTTACGAAAAAAGCAATGAAAAAAGTCATGAAATAGTTATGAAAAAAAGTCTTGAAAAAAGTAATGAAAGGGGTTATGAAAAAAGTTATGAAAAAGTCATGAAAAAAGTTAGGAAAAAAGTCGCCAAAACACAAGGAAGTAAACAAAACACAGCTGCGTTAATTCCGTAAAAAAAAATGAACGCGTTAAATATTTCATAATTAACGCAAAGATTAATGCGTTAATATTGACAGCACTAGAAAAAAGTCATGGCTAAAAAGTCATGAAAAAAGTCATGAAAAAAGTCATGAAAAAAGTCATGAAAAAAGTCATGAATAAAGTCATGATTTAGAATGTCTAAAAAATTCATGTCTCAAAAAGTAATGTCTCAAAAAGTAATGAAAAAAAGTAATGAAAAAGGTTATGAAAAAAGTAATGAAAAAAGTAATGAAAAAAGTATTGAAAAAAGTAATGTAAAAAGTATCGAAAAAAGTATTGAAAAAAGTTATGAAAAAGTCATGAAAAAAGTCGGGAAAAATGTCAGGAAAAATGTCTTGAAAAAAGTAATGAAAAAAGTATTGAAAAAAGTATTGAAAAAAGTATTGAAAAAAGTTATGAAAAAAAGTTATGAAAAAAATTAGGAAATAGTTATGAAAAAAGTAATGAAAAGGGTTATGAAAAAAGTAATGAAAAAGTTACGAAAAAAGTCATGAAAAAAGTCATAAAAAAGTCATGAAAACAGTAATGAAAAAGTTAGGGAAAAAAGCAATGAAAGAAGTTATGAAAAAAGTCATGAAAAAAAGTTATGAAAAAAATTAGGAAATAGTTATGAAAAAAGTAATGAAAAGGGTTATGAAAAAAGTCATGAAAAAGTTACGAAAAAAGTCATGAAAAAAGTCTTAAAAAAGTCACGAAAACAGTAATGAAAAAGTTAGGGAAAAAAGCAATGAAAGAAGTTGTGAAAAAAGTCATGAAAAAGTTACGAAAAAAGCAATGAAAAAAGTCATGAAATAGTTATGAAAAAAAGTCTTGAAAAAAGTAATGAAAGGGGTTATGAAAAAAGTTATGAAAAAGTCATGAAAAAAGTTAGGAAAAAAGTCGCCAAAACACAAGGAAGTAAACAAAACACAGCTGCGTTAATTCCGTTAAAAAAAATGAACGCGTTAAATATTTCATAATTAACGCAAAGATTAATGCGTTAATATTGACAGCACTAGAAAAAAGTCATGGCTAAAAAGTCATGAAAAAAGTCATGAAAAAAGTCATGAAAAAAGTCATGAAAAAAGTCATGAATAAAGTCATGATTTAGAATGTCTAAAAAATTCATGTCTCAAAAAGTAATGTCTCAAAAAGTAATGAAAAAAAGTAATGAAAAAGGTTATGAAAAAAGTAATGAAAAAAGTAATGAAAAAAGTATTGAAAAAAGTAATGTAAAAAGTATCGAAAAAAGTATTGAAAAAAGTTATGAAAAAGTCATGAAAAAAGTCGGGAAAAATGTCAGGAAAAATGTCTTGAAAAAAGTAATGAAAAAAGTATTGAAAAAAGTATTGAAAAAAGTATTGAAAAAAGTTATGAAAAAAAGTTATGAAAAAAATTAGGAAATAGTTATGAAAAAAGTAATGAAAAGGGTTATGAAAAAAGTAATGAAAAAGTTACGAAAAAAGTCATGAAAAAAGTCATAAAAAAGTCATGAAAACAGTAATGAAAAAGTTAGGGAAAAAAGCAATGAAAGAAGTTATGAAAAAAGTCATGAAAAAAAGTTATGAAAAAAATTAGGAAATAGTTATGAAAAAAGTAATGAAAAGGGTTATGAAAAAAGTCATGAAAAAGTTACGAAAAAAGTCATGAAAAAAGTCTTAAAAAAGTCACGAAAACAGTAATGAAAAAGTTAGGGAAAAAAGCAATGAAAGAAGTTGTGAAAAAAGTCATGAAAAAGTTACGAAAAAAGCAATGAAAAAAGTCATGAAATAGTTATGAAAAAAAGTCTTGAAAAAAGTAATGAAAGGGGTTATGAAAAAAGTTATGAAAAAGTCATGAAAAAAGTTAGGAAAAAAGTCGCCAAAACACAAGGAAGTAAACAAAACACAGCTGCGTTAATTCCGTAAAAAAAAATGAACGCGTTAAATATTTCATAATTAACGCAAAGATTAATGCGTTAATATTGACAGCACTAGAAAAAAGTCATGGCTAAAAAGTCATGAAAAAAGTCATGAAAAAAGTCATGAAAAAAGTCATGAAAAAAGTCATGAATAAAGTCATGATTTAGAATGTCTAAAAAATTCATGTCTCAAAAAGTAATGTCTCAAAAAGTAATGAAAAAAAGTAATGAAAAAGGTTATGAAAAAAGTAATGAAAAAAGTAATGAAAAAAGTATTGAAAAAAGTAATGTAAAAAGTATCGAAAAAAGTATTGAAAAAAGTTATGAAAAAGTCATGAAAAAAGTCGGGAAAAATGTCAGGAAAAATGTCTTGAAAAAAGTAATGAAAAAAGTATTGAAAAAAGTATTGAAAAAAGTATTGAAAAAAGTTATGAAAAAAAGTTATGAAAAAAATTAGGAAATAGTTATGAAAAAAGTAATGAAAAGGGTTATGAAAAAAGTAATGAAAAAGTTACGAAAAAAGTCATGAAAAAAGTCATAAAAAAGTCATGAAAACAGTAATGAAAAAGTTAGGGAAAAAAGCAATGAAAGAAGTTATGAAAAAAGTCATGAAAAAAAGTTATGAAAAAAATTAGGAAATAGTTATGAAAAAAGTAATGAAAAGGGTTATGAAAAAAGTCATGAAAAAGTTACGAAAAAAGTCATGAAAAAAGTCTTAAAAAAGTCACGAAAACAGTAATGAAAAAGTTAGGGAAAAAAGCAATGAAAGAAGTTGTGAAAAAAGTCATGAAAAAGTTACGAAAAAAGCAATGAAAAAAGTCATGAAATAGTTATGAAAAAAAGTCTTGAAAAAAGTAATGAAAGGGGTTATGAAAAAAGTTATGAAAAAGTCATGAAAAAAGTTAGGAAAAAAGTCGCCAAAACACAAGGAAGTAAACAAAACACAGCTGCGTTAATTCCGTTAAAAAAAATGAACGCGTTAAATATTTCATAATTAACGCAAAGATTAATGCGTTAATATTGACAGCACTAGAAAAAAGTCATGGCTAAAAAGTCATGAAAAAAGTCATGAAAAAAGTCATGAAAAAAGTCATGAAAAAAGTCATGAATAAAGTCATGATTTAGAATGTCTAAAAAATTCATGTCTCAAAAAGTAATGTCTCAAAAAGTAATGAAAAAAAGTAATGAAAAAGGTTATGAAAAAAGTAATGAAAAAAGTAATGAAAAAAGTATTGAAAAAAGTAATGTAAAAAGTATCGAAAAAAGTATTGAAAAAAGTTATGAAAAAGTCATGAAAAAAGTCGGGAAAAATGTCAGGAAAAATGTCTTGAAAAAAGTAATGAAAAAAGTATTGAAAAAAGTATTGAAAAAAGTATTGAAAAAAGTTATGAAAAAAAGTTATGAAAAAAATTAGGAAATAGTTATGAAAAAAGTAATGAAAAGGGTTATGAAAAAAGTAATGAAAAAGTTACGAAAAAAGTCATGAAAAAAGTCATAAAAAAGTCATGAAAACAGTAATGAAAAAGTTAGGGAAAAAAGCAATGAAAGAAGTTATGAAAAAAGTCATGAAAAAAAGTTATGAAAAAAATTAGGAAATAGTTATGAAAAAAGTAATGAAAAGGGTTATGAAAAAAGTCATGAAAAAGTTACGAAAAAAGTCATGAAAAAAGTCTTAAAAAAGTCACGAAAACAGTAATGAAAAAGTTAGGGAAAAAAGCAATGAAAGAAGTTGTGAAAAAAGTCATGAAAAAGTTACGAAAAAAGCAATGAAAAAAGTCATGAAATAGTTATGAAAAAAAGTCTTGAAAAAAGTAATGAAAGGGGTTATGAAAAAAGTTATGAAAAAGTCATGAAAAAAGTTAGGAAAAAAGTCGCCAAAACACAAGGAAGTAAACAAAACACAGCTGCGTTAATTCCGTTAAAAAAAATGAACGCGTTAAATATTTCATAATTAACGCAAAGATTAATGCGTTAATATTGACAGCACTAGAAAAAAGTCATGGCTAAAAAGTCATGAAAAAAGTCATGAAAAAAGTCATGAAAAAAGTCATGAAAAAAGTCATGAATAAAGTCATGATTTAGAATGTCTAAAAAATTCATGTCTCAAAAAGTAATGTCTCAAAAAGTAATGAAAAAAAGTAATGAAAAAGGTTATGAAAAAAGTAATGAAAAAAGTAATGAAAAAAGTATTGAAAAAAGTAATGTAAAAAGTATCGAAAAAAGTATTGAAAAAAGTTATGAAAAAGTCATGAAAAAAGTCGGGAAAAATGTCAGGAAAAATGTCTTGAAAAAAGTAATGAAAAAAGTATTGAAAAAAGTATTGAAAAAAGTATTGAAAAAAGTTATGAAAAAAAGTTATGAAAAAAATTAGGAAATAGTTATGAAAAAAGTAATGAAAAGGGTTATGAAAAAAGTAATGAAAAAGTTACGAAAAAAGTCATGAAAAAAGTCATAAAAAAGTCATGAAAACAGTAATGAAAAAGTTAGGGAAAAAAGCAATGAAAGAAGTTATGAAAAAAGTCATGAAAAAAAGTTATGAAAAAAATTAGGAAATAGTTATGAAAAAAGTAATGAAAAGGGTTATGAAAAAAGTCATGAAAAAGTTACGAAAAAAGTCATGAAAAAAGTCTTAAAAAAGTCACGAAAACAGTAATGAAAAAGTTAGGGAAAAAAGCAATGAAAGAAGTTGTGAAAAAAGTCATGAAAAAAGTTATGAAAAAAGTCATGAATAAAGTCATGATTTAGAATGTCTAAAAAATTAATGTCTCAAAAAGTAATGTCGAAAAAAGTAATGTCTCAAAAAGTAATGAAAAAAATTAATGAAAAAGGTTATGAAAAAAGTAATGAAAAAAGTAATGAAAAAAGTAATGAAAAAGTAATGAAAAAAGTATTGAAAAAAGTAATGTAAAAAGTATCGAAAAAAGTATTGAAAAAAGTTATGAAAAAGTCATGAAAAAAGTCAGGAAAAATGTCTTGAAAAAAGTAATAAAAAAAGTTTTGAAAAAAGTTATGAAAAAAGTAATGAAAAAAAGTTATGAAAAAAATTAGGAAATAGTTATGAAAAAAGTAATGAAAAGAGTTATGAAAAAAGTCATGAAAAAGTTACGAAAAAGTCATGAAAAAAGTCATAAAAAAGTCATAAAAAAGTCATGAAAACAGTAATGAAAAAGTTAGGGAAAAAACCAATGAAAAAAAGCAATGAAAAAAGTCATGAAAAAGTCATGAAAAAGTCATGAAAAAGTCATGAAAACAGGAATGAAAAAAGTATTGAAAAAAGTATTGAAAAAAGTTATGAAAAAAGTTATGAAAATAATTATGAAATAGTAATGAAAAAAGTAATGAAAAGGGTCATGAAAAAAGTCATGAAAAAGTTACGAAAAAAGCAATGAAAAAAGTCATGAAATAGTTATGAAAAAAAGTCTTGAAAAAAGTAATGAAAGGGGTTATGAAAAAAGTTATGAAAAAGTCATGAAAAAAGTTAGGAAAAAAGTCGCCAAAACACAAGGAAGTAAACAAAACACAGCTGCGTTAATTCCGTTAAAAAAAATGAACGCGTTAAATATTTCATAATTAACGCAAAGATTAATGCGTTAATATTGACAGCACTAGAAAAAAGTCATGGCTAAAAAGTCATGAAAAAAGTCATGAAAAAAGTCATGAATAAAGTCATGATTTAGAATGTCTAAAAAATTCATGTCTCAAAAAGTAATGTCTCAAAAAGTAATGAAAAAAAGTAATGAAAAAAAGTAATGAAAAAGGTTATGAAAAAAGTAATGAAAAAAGTAATGAAAAAAGTATTGAAAAAAGTAATGTAAAAAGTATCGAAAAAAGTATTGAAAAAAGTTATGAAAAAGTCATGAAAAAGTCGGGAAAAATGTCAGGAAAAATGTCTTGAAAAAAGTAATGAAAAAAGTATTGAAAAAAGTATTGAAAAAAGTATTGAAAAAAGTTATGAAAAAAAGTTATGAAAAAAATTAGGAAATAGTTATGAAAAAAGTAATGAAAAGGGTTATGAAAAAAGTAATGAAAAAGTTACGAAAAAAGTCATGAAAAAAGTCATAAAAAAGTCATGAAAACAGTAATGAAAAAGTTAGGGAAAAAAGCAATGAAAGAAGTTATGAAAAAAGTCATGAAAAAAAGTTATGAAAAAAATTAGGAAATAGTTATGAAAAAAGTAATGAAAAGGGTTATGAAAAAAGTCATGAAAAAGTTACGAAAAAAGTCATGAAAAAAGTCTTAAAAAAGTCACGAAAACAGTAATGAAAAAGTTAGGGAAAAAAGCAATGAAAGAAGTTGTGAAAAAAGTCATGAAAAAAGTTATGAAAAAAGTCATGAATAAAATTAATGTCTCAAAAAGTAATGTCGAAAAAAGTAATGTCTCAAAAAGTAATGAAAAAAATTAATGAAAAAGGTTATGAAAAAAGTAATGAAAAAAGTAATGAAAAAAGTAATGAAAAAGTAATGAAAAAAGTATCGAAAAAAGTATTGAAAAAAGTTATGAAAAAGTCATGAAAAAAGTCAGGAAAAATGTCTTGAAAAAAGTAATAAAAAAAGTTTTGAAAAAAGTTATGAAAAAAGTAATGAAAAAAAGTTATGAAAAAAATTAGGAAATAGTTATGAAAAAAGTAATGAAAAGAGTTATGAAAAAAGTCATGAAAAAGTTACGAAAAAGTCATGAAAAAAGTCATAAAAAAGTCATAAAAAAGTCATGAAAACAGTAATGAAAAAGTTAGGGAAAAAAGCAATGAAAGAAGTTATGAAAAAAGTCATGAAAAAAGTTATGAAAAAAGTCATGAATAAAGTCATGATTTAGAATGTCTAAAAAATTCATGTCTCAAAAAGTAATGTCTCAAAAAGTAATGTCTCAAAAAGTAATGAAAAAAAGTAATGAAAAAGGTTATGAAAAAAGTAATGAAAAAAGTAATGAAAAAAGTCATAAAAAAGTCATGAAAACAGTAATGAAAACAGTAATGAAAAAGTTAGGGAAAAAAGCAATGAAAGAAGTTATGAAAAAAGTAATGAAATAGTTATGAAAAAAAGTCTTGAAAAAAGTAATGAAAGGGGTTATGAAAAAAATTATGAAAAAGTCATGAAAAAAGTTAGGAAAAAAGTCGCCAAAACACAAGGAAGTAAACAAAACACAGCTGCGTTAATTTCGTAAAAAAATAATTAACGTGTTAAATATTTCATAATTAACGCAAGGATTAATGCGTTAATATTGACAGCACTAGAAAAAAGTTATGACAAAAGTCATGAATAAAGTCATGAAAAAGTCATGATTTAGAATGTCTCAATAATTCATGTCTCAAAAAGTCATGTCTCAAAAAGTAATGTCTCAAAAAGTTATGAAAAAGGTTATGAAAAAAGTATTTTCGTAAATATTTCATAATTAACGTAAGGATTAATGCGTTAATATTGATAGCACTAGAAAAAAGTTATGACAAAAGTCATGAATAAAGTCATGAAAAAGTCATGATTTAGAATGTCTCAATAATTCATGTCTCAAAAAGTCATGTCTCAAAAAGTAATGTCTCAAAAAGTTATGAAAAAGGTTATGAAAAAAGTATTTTCGTAAATATTTCATAATTAACGTAAGGATTAATGCGTTAATATTGATAGCACTAGAAAAAAGTTATGACAAAAGTCATGAAAAAAGTCATGATTTAGAATGTCGAAAAAAGTAATGTCTCAAAAAGTAATGAAAAAAATTAATGAAAAAGGTTATGAAAAAAGTAATGAAAAAAAAATGAAAAAAGTAATGAAAAAGTAATGAAAAAAGTATTGAAAAAAGTAATGTAAAAAGTATCGAAAAAAGTATTGAAAAAAGTTATGAAAAAGTCATGAAAAAAGTTAGGAAAAATGTCTTGAAAAAAGTAATAAAAAAAGTTTTGAAAAAAGTTATGAAAAAAGTAATGAAAAAAAGTTATGAAAAAAATTAGGAAATAGTTATGAAAAAAGTAATGAAAAGAGTTATGAAAAAAGTCATGAAAAAGTTACGAAAAAGTCATGAAAAAAGTCATAAAAAAGTCATAAAAAAGTCATGAAAACAGTAATGAAAAAGTTAGGGAAAAAACCAATGAAAAAAAGCAATGAAAAAAGTCATGAAAAAGTCATGAAAAAGTCATGAAAAAGTCATGAAAAAGTCATGAAAACAGGAATGAAAAAAGTATTGAAAAAAGTATTGAAAAAAGTTATGAAAAAAGTTATGAAAAAAAGTTATGAAAATAATTATGAAATAGTAATGAAAAAAGTAATGAAAAGGGTCATGAAAAAAGTCATGAAAAAGTTACGAAAAAAGCAATGAAAAAAGTCATGAAATAGTTATGAAAAAAAGTCTTGAAAAAAGTAATGAAAGGGGTTATGAAAAAAGTTATGAAAAAGTCATGAAAAAAGTTAGGAAAAAAGTCGCCAAAACACAAGGAAGTAAACAAAACACAGCTGCGTTAATTCCGTTAAAAAAAATGAACGCGTTAAATATTTCATAATTAACGCAAAGATTAATGCGTTAATATTGACAGCACTAGAAAAAAGTCATGGCTAAAAAGTCATGAAAAAAGTCATGAAAAAAGTCATGAAAAAAGTCATGAATAAAGTCATGATTTAGAATGTCTAAAAAATTCATGTCTCAAAAAGTAATGTCTCAAAAAGTAATGAAAAAAAGTAATGAAAAAAAGTAATGAAAAAGGTTATGAAAAAAGTAATGAAAAAAGTAATGAAAAAAGTATTGAAAAAAGTAATGTAAAAAGTATCGAAAAAAGTATTGAAAAAAGTTATGAAAAAGTCATGAAAAAAGTCGGGAAAAATGTCAGGAAAAATGTCTTGAAAAAAGTAATGAAAAAAGTATTGAAAAAAGTATTGAAAAAAGTATTGAAAAAAGTTATGAAAAAAAGTTATGAAAAAAATTAGGAAATAGTTATGAAAAAAGTAATGAAAAGGGTTATGAAAAAAGTAATGAAAAAGTTACGAAAAAAGTCATGAAAAAAGTCATAAAAAAGTCATGAAAACAGTAATGAAAAAGTTAGGGAAAAAAGCAATGAAAGAAGTTATGAAAAAAGTCATGAAAAAAAGTTATGAAAAAAATTAGGAAATAGTTATGAAAAAAGTAATGAAAAGGGTTATGAAAAAAGTCATGAAAAAGTTACGAAAAAAGTCATGAAAAAAGTCTTAAAAAAGTCACGAAAACAGTAATGAAAAAGTTAGGGAAAAAAGCAATGAAAGAAGTTGTGAAAAAAGTCATGAAAAAAGTTATGAAAAAAGTCATGAATAAAGTCATGATTTAGAATGTCTAAAAAATTAATGTCTCAAAAAGTAATGTCGAAAAAAGTAATGTCTCAAAAAGTAATGAAAAAAATTAATGAAAAAGGTTATGAAAAAAGTAATGAAAAAAGTAATGAAAAAAGTAATGAAAAAGTAATGAAAAAAGTATTGAAAAAAGTAATGTAAAAAGTATCGAAAAAAGTATTGAAAAAAGTTATGAAAAAGTCATGAAAAAAGTCAGGAAAAATGTCTTGAAAAAAGTAATAAAAAAAGTTTTGAAAAAAGTTATGAAAAAAGTAATGAAAAAAAGTTATGAAAAAAATTAGGAAATAGTTATGAAAAAAGTAATGAAAAGAGTTATGAAAAAAGTCATGAAAAAGTTACGAAAAAGTCATGAAAAAAGTCATAAAAAAGTCATAAAAAAGTCATGAAAACAGTAATGAAAAAGTTAGGGAAAAAACCAATGAAAAAAAGCAATGAAAAAAGTCATGAAAAAGTCATGAAAAAGTCATGAAAAAGTCATGAAAACAGGAATGAAAAAAGTATTGAAAAAAGTATTGAAAAAAGTTATGAAAAAAGTTATGAAAAAAAGTTATGAAAATAATTATGAAATAGTAATGAAAAAAGTAATGAAAAGGGTCATGAAAAAAGTCATGAAAAAGTTACGAAAAAAGCAATGAAAAAAGTCATGAAATAGTTATGAAAAAAAGTCTTGAAAAAAGTAATGAAAGGGGTTATGAAAAAAGTTATGAAAAAGTCATGAAAAAAGTTAGGAAAAAAGTCGCCAAAACACAAGGAAGTAAACAAAACACAGCTGCGTTAATTCCGTTAAAAAAAATGAACGCGTTAAATATTTCATAATTAACGCAAAGATTAATGCGTTAATATTGACAGCACTAGAAAAAAGTCATGGCTAAAAAGTCATGAAAAAAGTCATGAAAAAAGTCATGAATAAAGTCATGATTTAGAATGTCTAAAAAATTCATGTCTCAAAAAGTAATGTCTCAAAAAGTAATGAAAAAAAGTAATGAAAAAAAGTAATGAAAAAGGTTATGAAAAAAGTAATGAAAAAAGTAATGAAAAAAGTATTGAAAAAAGTAATGTAAAAAGTATCGAAAAAAGTATTGAAAAAAGTTATGAAAAAGTCATGAAAAAAGTCGGGAAAAATGTCAGGAAAAATGTCTTGAAAAAAGTAAAGAAAAAAGTATTGAAAAAAGTATTGAAAAAAGTATTGAAAAAAGTTATGAAAAAAAGTTATGAAAAAAATTAGGAAATAGTTATGAAAAAAGTAATGAAAAGGGTTATGAAAAAAGTAATGAAAAAGTTACGAAAAAAGTCATGAAAAAAGTCATAAAAAAGTCATGAAAACAGTAATGAAAAAGTTAGGGAAAAAAGCAATGAAAGAAGTTATGAAAAAAGTCATGAAAAAAAGTTATGAAAAAAATTAGGAAATAGTTATGAAAAAAGTAATGAAAAGGGTTATGAAAAAAGTCATGAAAAAGTTACGAAAAAAGTCATGAAAAAAGTCTTAAAAAAGTCACGAAAACAGTAATGAAAAAGTTAGGGAAAAAAGCAATGAAAGAAGTTGTGAAAAAAGTCATGAAAAAAGTTATGAAAAAAGTCATGAATAAAATTAATGTCTCAAAAAGTAATGTCGAAAAAAGTAATGTCTCAAAAAGTAATGAAAAAAATTAATGAAAAAGGTTATGAAAAAAGTAATGAAAAAAGTAATGAAAAAAGTAATGAAAAAGTAATGAAAAAAGTATTGAAAAAAGTAATGTAAAAAGTATCGAAAAAAGTATTGAAAAAAGTTATGAAAAAGTCATGAAAAAAGTCAGGAAAAATGTCTTGAAAAAAGTAATAAAAAAAGTTTTGAAAAAAGTTATGAAAAAAGCAATGAAAAAAAGTTATGAAAAAAATTAGGAAATAGTTATGAAAAAAGTAATGAAAAGAGTTATGAAAAAAGTCATGAAAAAGTTACGAAAAAGTCATGAAAAAAGTCATAAAAAAGTCATAAAAAAGTCATGAAAACAGTAATGAAAAAGTTAGGGAAAAAAGCAATGAAAGAAGTTATGAAAAAAGTCATGAAAAAAGTTATGAAAAAAGTCATGAATAAAGTCATGATTTAGAATGTCTAAAAAATTCATGTCTCAAAAAGTAATGTCTCAAAAAGTAATGAAAAAAAGTAATAAAAAAAGTAATGAAAAAAGTCATAAAAAAGTCATGAAAACAGTAATGAAAACAGTAATGAAAAAGTTAGGGAAAAAAGCAATGAAAGAAGTTATGAAAAAAGTAATGAAATAGTTATGAAAAAAAGTCTTGAAAAAAGTAATGAAAGGGGTTATGAAAAAAATTATGAAAAAGTCATGAAAAAAGTTAGGAAAAAAGTCGCCAAAACACAAGGAAGTAAACAAAACACAGCTGCGTTAATTTCGTAAAAAAATAATTAACGTGTTAAATATTTCATAATTAACGCAAGGATTAATGCGTTAATATTGACAGCACTAGAAAAAAGTTATGACAAAAGTCATGAATAAAGTCATGAAAAAGTCATGATTTAGAATGTCTCAATAATTCATGTCTCAAAAAGTCATGTCTCAAAAAGTAATGTCTCAAAAAGTTATGAAAAAGGTTATGAAAAAAGTATTTTCGTAAATATTTCATAATTAACGTAAGGATTAATGCGTTAATATTGATAGCACTAGAAAAAAGTTATGACAAAAGTCTTGAATAAAGTCATGAAAAAGTCATGATTTAGAATGTCTCAATAATTCATGTCTCAAAAAGTCATGTCTCAAAAAGTAATGTCTCAAAAAGTTATGAAAAAGGTTATGAAAAAAGTATTTTCGTAAATATTTCATAATTAACGTAAGGATTAATGCGTTAATATTGATAGCACTAGAAAAAAGTTATGACAAAAGTCATGAAAAAAGTCATGATTTAGAATGTCTAAAAAAGTAATGTCTAAAAAAGTAATGTCGCAAAAAGTAATGTCGAAAAAAGTAATGAAAAAAGTAATGAAAAAAGTATTGAAAAAAGTAATGTAAAAAGTATTGAAAAAAGTATTGAAAAAGTTATGAAAAAGTAATGAAAAAAGTAATGAAAAATGTCTTGAAAAAAGTAATGAAAAAAGTATTGAAAAAAGTATTGAAAAAAGTTATGAAAAAAGTTACGAAAAAAGTTATGAAAAAAAGTTATGAAAAGAATTATGAAATAGTTATGAAAAAAGTCATGAAAAAGTCATGAAAACAGTAATGAAAAAGGTCATGAAAAAGTCATGAAAAAGTCATGAAAACAGGAATGAAAAAAGTATTGAAAAAAGTATTGAAAAAAGTATTGAAAAAAGTTATGAAAAAAAGTTATGAAAATAATTATGAAATAGTAATGAAAAAAGTAATGAAAAGGGTTATGAAAAAAGTCATGAAAAAGTTACGAAAAAAGCAATGAAAAAAGTCATGAAATAGTTATGAAAAAAAGTCTTGAAAAAAGTAATGAAAGGGGTTATGAAAAAAGTTATGAAAAAGTCATGAAAAAAGTTAGGAAAAAAGTCGCCAAAACACAAGGAAGTAAACAAAACACAGCTGCGTTAATTTCGTAAAAAAATAATTAACGCGTTAAATATTTCATAATTAACGCAAGGATTAATGCGTTAATATTGACAGCACTAGAAAAAAGTTATGACAAAAGTCATGAATAAAGTCATGAAAAAGTCATGATTTAGAATGTCTCAAAAAGTCATGTCTCAAAAAGTCATGTCTCAAAAAGTTATGAAAAAGGTTATGAAAAAAGTAATGAAAAAAGTATTGAAAAAAGTAATGAAAAAAGTATTGAAAAAAGTATTGAAAAAAGTATTGAAAAAAGTAATGAAAAAGTCGGGAAAAATGTATTGAAAAAAGTAATGAAAAAAGTATTGAAAAAAGTAATGAAAAAAGTATTGAAAAAAGTAATGAAAAAAGTAATGAAAAAAAGTAATGAAAAAAATTATGAAATAGTCATGAAAAAGTCATGATTTAGAATGTCTAAAAAAGTCATGTCTCAAAAAGTCACGAAAAAAGTCATGAAAACAGTAATGAAAAAGTGATGAAAAAAAGCAATGAAAAAAGTCATGAAATAGTTATGAAAAAAGTTAGGAAAAAAGTCACCAAAACACAAGGAAGTAAACAAAACACAGCTGCGTTAATTTCGTTAAAAAAAATTAACGCGTTAAATATTTCATAATTAACGCAAGGATTAATGCGTTAATATTGACAGCACTAGAAAAAAGTCATGGCTAAAAAGTCATGAAAAAGGTTATGAAAAAAGTAATGAAAAAAGGTATGAAAAAGTTATGAAAAGAGTCATGTCGAAAAAAGTCATGTCGAAAAAAGTCATGTCGAAAAAAGTTATGAAAAAGGTTATGAAAAAAGTAATGAAAAAGGTATTGAAAAAAGTAACGAAAAAAGTATTGAAAAAAGTCATGAAAAAGTCATGAAAAAAGTCTGGAAAAATGTATTGAAAAAAGTAATGAAAAAAGTATTGAAAAAAGTAATGAAAAAAGTAATGAAAAAAAGTAATGAAAAAAATTATGAAATAGTCATGAAAAAGTCATGATTTAGAATGTCTAAAAAAGTCATGTCTAAAAAAAGTCATGTCGAAAAAAGTCACGAAAAAAGTCATGAAAACAGTAATGAAAAATTGATGAAAAAAAGCAATGAAAAAAGTCATGAAATAGTTATGAAAAAAGTTAGGAAAAAAGTCACCAAAACACAAGGAAGTAAACAAAACACAGCTGCGTTAATTTCGTTAAAAAAAATTAACGCGTTAAATATTTCATAATTAACGCAAAGATTAATGCGTTAATATTGACAGCACTAGAAAAAAGTCATGGCTAAAAAGTCATGAAAAAGGTTATGAAAAAAGTCATGAAAAAAGTCATGAAAAAAGGTATGAAAAAGTTATGAAAAGAGTAATGAAAAAGTCATGAAAAAAGTCATGTTGAAAAAAGTCATGTTGAAAAAAGTCATGAAACAAGTCATAGTATAGTATGTCGAAAAAAGTTACATTGAGATGGATAAATTTCCAAACATAGAGATCCATCCAAAAGTATTTCACCATACAATCAGGGATCAGGAAGTTAACTACACTGAGCTTTGTATCATCCCTCAGTGTGCTACACAAAAACTGTCCTCCAGCAGGTGGTGCCATTACACCGTTCTGCATTTGATGACATAAAAAAAGAAATATGTGAGAGCTGGTATGAATGTGTAAAATGTTGTCTTGCTGTTCGGTCAGAGCTTACATATCTGCGCGTGGCTACCATGAAACACTGCGTCATGCTCTGTATGTATAGATATGATTCCAGATGAATGATCCACAGACATCTGGACTGCAGCTGTTACATCAAATGGCTGCTGCTCCTCTTAAACACAAGCAAAGACGTTGGTGTCTGATTAGATACGCGGGCTTCTCAGGACTCTCAAGATGATATGAATTCATGATGGGTCTTTTTTATTTTTCCAAACACTTGCTGACAGCACCTGGTGTCTGAAAAGACTTGGGTGTAGTGAGTCATCAAGCTTACTATTTCTGTCAAGCAGTGAGAGGATGTGGAGCCCTGCAGATTTTCTTTTCTTATGCGCCGAAAGGGAAAACTAATAGGTGCGTGTGTGTGTGTGTGTGTGTGTGTGTGTGTGTGTGTGTGTGTGTGTGTGTGTGTGTGTGTGTGTGTGTGTGTGTGTATTGGGTGCAAGGTGAAGAGTGGAGCATGAAGCCTGAGTGGGTGTGAAAAAGAAACAGGTGGGACACACTCGATCTCATAAATCTTCCTCAGCGGTCACAAGGGTTCACTTTGACATATTCTTCATGAGTGCTATCAGGAGAAGAGCAGCTGTGGCTCTCGGGGATCAAACCATTACTGCAGCACCAGCAGACCTCCGAGGGCACGGGTGAAAAAACAGTGGCGTTGATTTGTTTCAATGCATATTTGAGAGGATAAAAAGACATTACAGCCATTGAGTGATCTCCAATTTGGCCTTTGCAATATAAATGCTGTAATGCAGAACTTGTCAGCCTATATCTCGAGTTGAGGGACCGGTGCTAAATTATTAAAGGCCGTAGTATTGATAAGCACAAACATACAAGTGAACAGCAGAGAGGCCGCAGTGACTTTAGTCAAAGACACTATCAGGGATGCAGGACATATTTCCATTGTGTTCCCCTGCAACAGCATCATCAATGTCATGCAAGTTCATTTTTACGGTAAACATTGTTTGTTTCTGGTGTGCGTTAATACATTTACTTAGTGAGATTTATTTTGTGTTACAAAGTCTTGTAAATAAAAACAGCCTGTAAAAACTACAGCAGATGGAGCCAATTGCATTGTGTAAAATAAAACAAAATGCCATAGTTAGTTCCAGATCCGCAGGAAAAAGGAAATAAAAGTTTGGATAAATCTTTGAAATTCTCGGTCTCGTTCAGACTCTGGCGTTAGCAGCCAGTCAACAGACAGCAGGAGGAAAAGGTAGAGATGCAGCATCTCGGGAGGGAGGGAGAGAGAGAGAGAGAGAGAGAGAGAGAGAGAGAGAGAGACAGAGAGCATCACAGCGTGCTACAGTCCCTGATGCCAATTACCGCTGTCACCCATCTGCTTTGGGCATGCAGTGAAACGTGGGATAAGTGACCTACTTGTGACAGTAGTGTGACTGCAGTACTTCTCCTCTCATCAACAAACCAAGTGCTCCTTCCCCCGAGGAGAGGCAGACATCGGAGGGAAATAAAGATTTTTCTCTTAAGATAGGGTTGCATGCATAGTGTTCACTGTTAATTATATGCCATCAACATGTGTCACGTGACTCTTAGTATAGATTTCCCAGAGTAAATAGAGTTTATTTGCATGTTTAGGAACAGATGTGCAGATAATCAAGACAGTAGAAAACTGATGTGCTTTAATATCTTCTATTACTATATATTTTATGTTGTTGGAAGTTTTCTTCTGTTATTTCTCTTTAGTAATGCAACTCACATGCACCACTTTACTTTGTCCACCAGGTGTCACTGTATGTCCTCTTGTGTATCATTGTTAATGTTTTTCGTTATTTGTGACTGTTTATTTCTCTTAACGATACATTTTTGGCACTACATTACATTCTGTCATCTTTATTGATGCATCAACATGTACACAGATCCTTCAATGTTGTGGGAATTTAAATACTTCATTTGGCCAGTTTAAACCGTAACAATGCATCATATTTTATAAACTGATTATTGTTTTGTATAAAAAGTGATAACTTGAATGAATACAGTAATAAGTACAATACTTCTCTCTAGGATTAGCCTGGAGGTATAAATGAGTGTAGGATTTAAATGTAAAGAACTACCTCAATGTAGCATTACAGTATCCTCCTCATAATCATAAACTGTTCACCTTTGACCCCAGCTTCGGCCTCCCCTGTGACGGAGGGTGGAGCTCTACCTTTATCCGGTCTATGACTGCAGATTTTGTGATGTCCTCTTGCTTACATTTTGTTAAGTCTCTGGAAGTACACACACACACACACACACACACACACACACACACACACACACACACACACACACACAGAGACAAATGAAGAAACACACAAGAAAGTGATGCAGGCTTTTAGCTCGGAGGAACATAGTGTGTATATACAATACAAAGTGTGTGTTTGTCTGAGTTCAGCAGCACCTGGTCTGCTTGGAGGGATAGATGCGGCGGGGCTGAGTGACTCAGCATAGTGATTCATTTATAATTGGAGGCAGCGCTTCAAGAGCACGCGCACACACACACACACACACACACACACACACACACACACACTTATTTAGGATGGGTGCCCTTGTCAGATGCGGGACTGCCTGAGTGAGCCCGAATGCTGCCTGCTAAAGAGGTTGAGATGGAGACAGAGGAAGAAGGCAGACGGAGGAGGAGAAATTGCAGCATGTGGAGTGAGAGAGATCAATGGAACTGAACAGCAGCAGCCCAAACGAGGAGTCGCCGCTCTTCAGCACACTGGGGTTATTAGGGGACGAGCTAAGGAGAGAAAAGGCTGTCCAGTTGGTAGAACACGTGCATGTTTCTTTCCCCCAATATTAAATGAAGCAACATCTGGTGCCATGTGGGCCAGCAGGTCAGGTTTTGCCCCACAGCCTCCAACTGTGTCGCTGGCTGATGACATCATGTGAAATCACTGCATGAATCAACAGCTCTGCTTGTTAACAGCTGGAGGGAGCGTTGTGAGTCAAAGCCCTGTGGAATTACATTCAGATAGAGTGGCAGGTTCATGATCTCTGATGCATTATGAAGCCTGGCAGGCTGAGTGTGGTTCCATGAGAGACATATTTGAATTGGATGTAGCTAATTAGCTGTGTGGCTGTGTTTTTGCATAGACCTTTTTGGTTTTGAAGCTGGTTTCTTAGTAAACTGGTGGGTTATATGAGCCCTGTTCATGTGGAACGCAAGCCAGCAGGATCTGCTTTGTCTCTGCAGCCGCCACACAACTTATCCCCGCAGGAAATAAAAGACTTCCCAACAACACTGATTTCAAAGAGCGTCAGCTGGTCACTTTCAGCGGTCAGCGATGCAGATTGGCTGCTAAAACAGAGCGGCTCTGCTTCAATGTAAAGGTCATTGCGTGTTTAGAGAGGCCGGCTGGCCCGAGTTGTTAAAACAAGTTTGGTCCAACAATAGGCTTTCTGTCAGCTCATTATTTTAGCTTCTTACGAAACACCATATGCCACGAGGACGAGATGTTGTAACACCGGCTGCAACAAACAGAAGGCGAGGAAGAATGATGTCATTGCAAAATGCAGCTAAAGTACAAACTATACTGGCTCTGTCCATTGTGCTGAAATGAGCATTCCACATATTTGCTGTTGACACACAACCAGGACCATATATCATATTATGTCTTTTCTAGTTATTAAAAAAAACATATATGATGACGTCATGTTTGTTTTTGTTATATAATAGTGATGAAAATGTATAGATTTATCTTATTTGTAGTGTCTCCACGTTTTGATCGATGACTTCTCTTACCCACCTCTGTTTTTGTACTTTCTTCTGCTGTGGGCACGCCGGTGATTCTGTATCTCACTTTCATAAAGTAGTGAAACTCACAAGGGACACGTTAAAAGAAACAGTCGAAATCAAACAATCAGAGGCTGAGATGTCCTGAATGTGAGTCTGTATGAGGCAAGCTCCAAAAACCTTAGAGCCTACATTTCCCATAATGCAACCAACTATTTTTTGTGAGACTCCTGTCTACATCTTCACGCTCCATCCTCCATTTTTGTATTTTATCCCAATGATAACATCATCAGGGTTATTGTGGTTTAGAGAGTATCAACGTGAGCAGCAAACTGTCTTTTACTGTCCAGTTTGTGCAGACTGCGTAGAGCGGAATGCCCCTTTAATGTCTTTTCCCCAGACTCTGTTAGTGCCAGCATTTACTCACGTCTATCACATTCAAATGTTCACTTCTAGTTATGTAAGAACATTAAGGGAAATGTTGAAGTAGGGAAACATAAAAATACCTCTCAACGTGTTATATTATTATGATATTGCATAATTGATGCAATAACATGCAAACAACACAGAGAGACTCTTCTGTACACTCAATATAAAACAATACATCACATCTAAGAAACTCATTAGATCTAAAACTAGAGGTGTCAGATAAACACCAGTAAATGTAAATACGTGAGCACCGTTTTCAACTCTTTTCAGGCGCTCGCTGCTGTGAAAGAGCAACATGACTTGTGTGCAACATGACTTGTGTGCTACATGACTTGTGTGCTACATGACTTGTGTGCTACATGTGAGGATGCTGCTACAGCATCACCTCGCTTCACCAGGCTCACGATACGTTTCTCTGCAGTCCTGAATTCTCTCCTCCGAGCCTCGAACCCGCCTGCCTCCCTGCAGTTCCACCTCTCGCCCGCTGATGTCGCTCTTGCTCCTCTGTCCCTCGGAGTCCCCGTCCACACAAACACGCGGCCTCGCGCGCACGCACGCGCTTCAAACCCGGATGGATGACTTCACCGTTCTGCCCGGGTTTCCTTTATGATCCCGGGATCTCCCACTTCCCTCACCAGACATCAGCCAGCAACACAGGCGAGCACAGCTCTCTCTCCCTCTCTCTCCCCCTCTCTCTCTCGCTCTCTCGCGCGCGTCTCTGCCTGCAGCCGCAGCAGATCCAGAGACCACAGAGACCACAGAGACCACAACAACACCCGGATCCCAGACCCCGTCCTCAGCGCGGTACACCCAGGACCAGGAGAGACACAACCAGCTCGCACCGCAACACAAACGTGGGATTTACGGCTCCGTTCAGCACATAAAGCCACCGAGGAAGTCTTGTTTCTGCTTCTTCTTGGTATTAATCTGCGCGGGAGATCCACAATGTCCGAGGTGCTGCCATACAACGAGGGGAAGATGAGCGGCTACGGGGCGGACAGCGAGGTCAACCAGATGTCCTTTAGCTGCGGGCTGCAGGACACGAGCGCCTTCTTCGCCTCGTCGCAGGCCAAAAGACCCCCGAAGCTCGGACAGATCGGCAGAGCCAAGCGAGGTAAAGGATGCTTAGATGGAGGGTCTGCATGCTGCTGTCATGTATGTGATAGAAAATATGACTCACATGCTCTATATCCCATTATAGAATATTTGATTGTAAATGTAAAATGCACCATGTGGGGAACATTCACGGTGTTTACATGTGCATGTAAGGACACACCCATGCTGCATCTCCAACAACAGTTAAACCTTTAAGGATACACCATAAATAAATATTAAAAGCCTGGCTCGTCGCCGTCACCGGGAGTTGTTTTCACCGACCTTGAGTTGGGGATTTGCAACATGGTTTATGACCATAAATAAGAATCCGTTGCCCTTAGAATAAAACCGGAGATAATAGAAATGTGTCATCGTGTCATCCATCTCCCCTCCCCCACTAACCGCTGTCTCCCCCCTTCTCTCCCACCACAGTGGTCATCGAGGACGACCGGATAGACGAGGTCCTGAAGGGGATGACGGACAAGTCCTCCCCCGGCGTCTAAAACGTGAGCGATGCCTCGCAGACTTTTTTAATTTTTGATCACCGATTTGAAGCACTTGTCGGCTGTGCATGTTCGAGGATTGCAGGAGGAAAAACGACGGCACGAAGCAGCGATGACGGGGTGACGACAGGCGATGAGAAGAGAAAAAAAAGATGGCAAAGATGGGAGAAAGGGGAGGAGGAGGAGGAGGAGGAGGAGGGGGGAGGAAATGCAGAAGGCTTAGGAGAAATGAAGAAAGACGAAGAAAGAGAGAAAGAAAGAAAGAGAGAGAGAGAGACTCTGGAAAAGACCAAGAATTATCATGGGATTTGCTGGCGATTCTCCAAACGCATCCCGATTTTAAGTACTGCTGCGCGGCGGGAGGTTGAGATGGCGGACGGCGCTCCGTCTCTCAGCCTCCGCTGACTTTAATGATGAATGAACTTGTCATTACTTCACACGACCATCTCTTTGTTTTTCCTTTCCAACAGCGCTGTAAGCAACTAAATACTGCAACTGGAGGCTGACGCTCAAATCCCAGCCCTATGTCAATAAGTTGTACAGTACAGTAGGTAGGCTAATCTCAGACGCCCCCCCCCCCCCCCCCCCCTCCCAGGCTTCGCTTTGTTGATTCGGCCGACGACGGTGCATTCAAGGGAGCTGTCCTTTCAGCACTGGTCCTGCATTCCTGTTGCTGCTATCGCTTTTTGTTTTTTTCTCCAAAACAGACCAACCAAACTCTCGTCTGCTAAATAGAGGCGACCCATTGTATGTATAAACATATATCCGAGGACGGTGCAATGTTAATATTTTCATGTAGTAGAAGCCCTGTTTGTTTTGGGCCCTTAAAGAGCCACAGATTGAACCTGAACCACAGGCCACTTTCTTCTTCTTCTTCTTCTTCTACTACGTCTATTAGCCATCAGTGGTTAAAGGTGCAGCGTGGCACCTTCATGTAGCCGATTTACACCTGCACATATCTTTTATCCCCTCTATATATATTTTTCTTTTTGTATTTTCAAATGATATCTACAGAGGCCAGCACAGAGGTGGAGATTAAAGTATATGTTTAAAAATAATAGTCATGAAAATTGATGGGAAAAAAATAATTATGCTTTCCATAATTTGGTTATTTTTTTTAATTTTCGCAAATTGTTTGTGTTTTTGCCTTCTATACGTTATTTTTCTCCATCTATTTGCATGAACTTTCACTCCGGTGCCAACGCAGGTGCCACTACTCTTACCCTGGCACGCTTCTTTTTAACGAAAGTCATATTTGTATTTTTATATCTAAATATTTGTTATTTAAATGATATGCTAGTCTATCGTCTTACAATTCATCAACAAAAATATTTCTACTTCAGAGAGGATGTATAGAATGAGACGAGGCTTCATGGAGGCGAAGCTGCGTTTTTGGTGGATCGGTCTCATTCTATATCAAAGGTCGGGCGTTTTTTAAAGACTAACTGAATGTGTCTGGGGTTTTTTGCACACATCAATGTTAAACTATTATTAAGAAATCGTATACTGTGACTTGAGCTTCGTTGATGAATTTGTTAGAAAAATGGCAGTTTTAGAGTATATTGCACTGTTTACGAGTATCCTCAAATAACACGTTGTTATTTGACCGATTTTGGACATTACAGTTTTTTTGTTTTTTTTTGTTATTTTGTTTATTTTGTACCATTATTTTAAAGAAAACTGGATATGGTTTGTTGTGCATGAAACCTTAATATTTTCAATAACGAAACATTGTTTTATGAAGCAAAAAAGCAACACAAATGTCATGACATTCTAAGAATGAGTCATTGTATATTATGATGCCATTTTCACTGTATTTGGTGAATTAATAAATGGTGAAAGAACATGGAAATGTGATTCTTTGTTGGCGTTTGTCCCAAGAGAATTTTAACGTCCAATTCAATGGAAGATGACACATAATAGGACCAACATCAGAGTGGTCTGGGCCTTTTCTGTGAATATAAGTAGGAGAAGGAGAACAAAACAATACATCACCAATTAAAACATAATTACGATCTTTTAAAGAAACAACATACATGTAGTTGCTTCATGAGAAAACAAACGTCTCCTCATTTCTATGGAGTCAGTAATCGTGACCTGAGTGACAGTAAATACGGAGTTAAAGAGCGGAGGAAGGAACAGTGATCCACCTGTTAAGCTGTTAAACAGCTCGATGGCAGCCTACACCAGTGGATCCATGAAACCACGGATCCCTGGGGATCCTCCGCTGGTCACATGATCGTCTACCGTCGTCTACGTGTGTCCTCATACAGTAGTCTGCAGGGCTGCAAACACTCGCCAGGAAAAATCGATCTCATGCACAAAAACAATAAACTATTAACGTGATCTATTAGTGTTCCCATCCATTTATTCATCAACACACAATGGCAGAAACAGAAACACACTAAAGATCAGCATCACAGACATTTTAATCCTATTTTTTTGTGTGGATTATGTGGATATTTCTTTCTTTTTTGTTTTAGCAAATCCCAATTTCTGCTTTACTTTTCTACCTGCAGAAGAAGGTGCAGGTACCATGGCTGGGAATAACTGGTTTATTATATCAAATCTTTGGAATAAGGTGAAACTGTCAGGTGGAAGAATACTGTGCTGTTTGCTAACAGTGCAAGTCAGGAAATGGTGCCAGCTGACATCACCGCTCTTCCAGCTGCGATACACAAACCTGCAGTGTCGAGGCAACTCAGTAGAAATTCATTTTCTCATAATCTCACTATAATTTGACTGGAAATCACGTTAAGAGACATGACAGATTGCCTCTAGTAGTAGTAGAGTATGAGGACGTGTCTCTAAAAAGCATGCTCTGACAGCGATGATGATGATGATGACATCACTGATCCGTGTTCGTCTCTGAATCGCACTTCAGTCTAATAACAGAACATCAACAGAGCGTCATCAGTGTAACCGAGCACATTCCCATCAGAGGGATTATTGACCGTCCTGATAACATCAGCCAGGCAGCCAGCGAACACATAGTGCTATCGATCATGTTGTTGTTGAGGATGGCCTGTGTGTGTGTGTGTGTGTGTGTGTGTGTGTGTGTGTGTGTGTGTGTGTGTGTGTGTGTGTGTGTGTGTGTGTGTGTGTGTGTGTGTGTGTGTGTGTGTGTGTTCCTGGAGCTGTCTGCGGTCATGACAATTGCACTTTTCACAGTAATGGGCGGCCGGAACCGGACCGACATATTTGGGCAAATATTGATCTGTATCAGCTCGTTGCCACGCCTCCCTCGCCATCACAACATGTGACTTTACCAGTAATGAATTCAGTCTCATGGCCAATAGTGCTGCAGCATTGCTCTCCCTTTAGGGTTCAATGCTAGTTTGTATTTTACATTCTTGTCAGTCTAAAAGAATCCTACAGTCTATTCTTTAAATGAAATATGTCGAGACAATATTGGTGTTGTTTTATCTTCTATTATAGAAAACCCCCATTTGTGGTCGTATGTCTTCACCAATCAGTCAAGTTTAGTTTATATCCGTCTGCCCAAAATGTCATGATGTCATCATTTTACCCTATTAGACATAGATTGTCATGATTAGCATATGGATTCTTGAGTTGTTTTTTTGAGGTGACCTTGACCTTTGACCATCAAAACCACTTCATCTTTGTATCCAAGTGGACGTTTGTTCAAATTTGAAGAAATTCCCTGTCAGATGTTCCTGAGATATTGTGTTGATGAGAATGGGATGACAGATGGACATAATGCCTCCAATCATAGTTATTAATAGCAGAACAAGTATTGTCTATGCAGCCAAAGTGTGCGACATTGTTGTCCACAAACTATTGAATTACACATAAATTGTATTGGATGACATAGTGCTTTATTAGAATGAACAAAGCCAGTGTTCCAGTTATTATATTATATTATTATGTGTTTTACTGCTTTGCCAGTTTAGTAAGACCTAATAAGCTGCACCAGCTACCCCAGGCTTTGGCTAGAGACTTTTTTTAATAACTTTTATGTAAAGATGTCGTTTCATGGCATTTTAATCAAATTTGTTGACCATAATTCAAAGATCCAATAACTCTGGATGTCTCCTCTAAATTCTAACTCCAGATGTCTGACTGGAAGATCTCAGGCAACAAATAACGAGCTGCTGCCCTCTGATGAGATCCAGTCATCATCTTTGCAACTTTGGGGGTCTTCGTGGCTCCGAGGAGCCGACCTGGCAGACGGGCCGGGAGCACAGGCCACACCGGGGGTCAACGCAGACACGGAGGAGATGCCTCCCCCGGCCATCAGTCGCCGTGTAAACACACAGAAGCCTGTGTGGAAATAAAAACATGGCCGACATGTCTGTGTGTCAAACAAAGGCGATGCTGAAGCAGACAGCTGCGGACGCTGAGTGCCATTGTGCCGTTATCTCTCGCACACACGAACACAACTCTCGGGTCAAACGGAGCGCGTGCAGCGAGGACAAAGAGCTTTGATCCGTTCCACTCTTGCAGCGTCCTGAGTGGACGTCCATTAATATTCCTCCTACAGTTACATAAGCCCGCCATACAGTATATTATGCCATTATGCTGCCCTCAAGGGAGATGGGCAGATATATACAGCGCCGTTTAAAGCAGCGGCAGTGCTTTTCCTCAGTCCTACTTTTACTGCAGATGAGTTCCGTCTGACAATGATGGCTGTTGATTCCCTCCATCCCGGCTGTGCTGTTCCCAGGCTGCAGGTTAGAGCGAGCTCACTTCATAATTATGTCACGATAAAGTTGCACTCGTAGAAGTGAGCAGCAATATTTTAGTTTGCATCTCGCAGATTCAGAATTTTTTTGGTTTCGTCATCCAAATAAGTTTGACTAACTTGACCACATTGTATTTCTTGCTGCATTCTCAGCTCTGCAGTAAACAGAGGTTCAGTGTTGCTGCGTCAAACACAAACACACACGAAGATCAAACCCAGGGATGTTGGTTTGGAGCATGCAGCGGACCCTTTTTTTAGTTGTACGAGCCCCTCACATAACACCCACACACACCGAAGCACTCAGGGCCAATCGATGCAGACAGAGAGGGCCGGGTGGTGGAGAGAAGGGTGACTGAGAGTAAAAGAGACAGAAAGGCCGAGAGAGAGAGAAAGGCATTGAGCATGCAGTAGATTAGTGTTGTTGCTGCCCTTGGGCAACAGAGCATGGAGGACAATTTGCAGCAGGAGAGAGAATTCTGGCTCTGCTATCTCACACACACACACACACACACACACACACACACACACACACACACACACACACGGCTCTATATTAAATCATGGCGTCGGGCACCTGGGTGACCCAGATGATCAGCTGAAGAAACAAAAAATAAATAAAAAATGACTGCACATGAGATGAAAAGTTTTGTGCCAGAGAGAAAATGATGAGTAAAGCTCTGCTGCTGAGGCGTGCACCCTGCTCTCCGGTTATATAACTTAAGTCCAGTCAAGTTAAATCTCACTGTCGGGGTCTCTGCCATCACAGATCAGTCAGTCTGATTAAGAGAGCTAAAAAAAACTAATTCACCACCAAAACAGCCGCTGAAATTCAATATATTCATATAGAAGAAGATGACCAATTGAAGATAAAGTGAGGAAATTGGCAGCATATTTGGGAAGGTAATATATAGATAAATAAACCCCCTCCATGTGCAGGGACATACCCAACCTCCATCCATCCACGCTGAGTGTTTTTATGTCCTAGTGCCGCCGCGTATCTCTCCTCTGCACACCTAAGCCTCCATTGTCAATATCAAACCCACTGCCACTTACATAAGCAGCCTCCTGCCATCCACCCTGCCAATGAGGTGCCAGGCTGTTTCCTCCTGTACAGGTAGTCGGGGCTTTGGACATGATCATCACCATGGAAACATGGAAATAAAGGCCAGTTGGTTTCGATGCAAGGATCTGGGGGGGCAGAGTGGGTGAGATCCAAAACCAACACCGTCTGATAGCGATACATTTCAAAATGTGCAACAGTGTGTTTGTGGACGTACATAAAAGTGTGACGCAGCAGAGCTCCACTAACGGTAACATTTAAGGTGGAAATCCTGTCTCAGTATAAAAGATGAAGAATGTTATTTTTCATGTTATTTCAGAGAACAACAGATTGAGATAACAAACAAATGAATTCTTGGCTTGGGAAACCGTACTCATGACGACTGTGCTGACTGACCGGCTGAGGATCATGCGATATGATCAAAAGCTCCGGAACTAAATAGACCTCAAGGCCTTTTTTATAGTTGCTGCTACGGTTTAGTTGATATCAAACTTAAACAAACTACCAAGTTCCACCGGCAGAAAACCATGGAAGGAAAGAAGATCCATCTGAAAAATCACAAACCGTTTTTTTCCTGCGAGTCTTAAAAATAGACAGTAATTAGATCTCAGTGGAGAATTAAAAATAAATGATTTCTACTTTATCAATGTGCCCCCCCCCTCCCCCCCCTCCAGTCACCAGCCTTCCTGTCTGTTTGCACGTCCAACTCTCTCTCCCCCCCCCCCCCCCCCCTTTCAGGTCTAAATTTAAGCGGCAGGGAGAGCGGGACCCGAGACTCGTCTCAGGTTTCCTCAACAAATCTAAAACACGCAGGGCGGCTTCTACTCGTATGTGATGCTGGCGGGTATCAAACACCGGCGTATCTCCAGGAGCAGCTTCTTCATGGAATCCAGAGCAGACAGACACGGGCCGGACACAAACCCAGCAAGGAGGGGAGACTCGGACTGACATATGAATAGATTTGATCACCTTGACTTTACATGCAGGCCAGTGCTGCTGTTGTGTACCGAGTCTAGACGCACCTGGCAGGCGAGTGAATCAGAGGCCGTTGAACGGGTTTGATGAATGGACAGAACAGTGAAGGACACTGGGGTGTAAAAGTGTTCTTTAAAAGATTAAAGTTTCCATCATGAACGGCACGAGAACAGAAGCCAACAGCTGTAAATTGTGACATTATGACAACCCGTTTGTCTAGAAGTCTGTTAGGTGAATAAATAACACCTTTTCTTTTGATTAGTCTCAAACATGATTGTTGTGTTAATGTCCGCAGGTCATCTTTGGGAAACTGCAAATGATCGCACATCCATCACATGGATTTGGATGGAGATTTAGCTGTTATTCGCTATCCTGGGAGAAAATAATAGAACCTTTTCAGGTTTTATTTGTGTTAAAATGTCCTTGGTGGTGCCTTGTCGAAATCCAGGATAAAATAAAACCACTATAATTATTCCTCAAGGATGTCTAAAAACCCAGAACACACACAAAAACCACACTAGCTAATTCTTACAAAGAAGGACGTTTTCCGTGGAGGAGTTTGACTTTCTGAGGTCGCTTACTTATAAATCTCAGGGTTAATGTATTCCTAACATTCAATATTAGACAGGAAGTCTTCATCATCCTTATTTGGTAACGTGGCCGTCGTGGGTTTGGTGTCCTCCAACATCTTTTTCTCCAGAGCGACATCTTCGGGGCTGAGCTGCTCTCCTTTAGTCATTACGTACACGAAGTATTGAAATCCTTCTCCATAACTGTACTTCTTAATGGACCAGTTGTACTCGGCGCGGGCGAAGAGGCGACGCCTGAAGATGGGCGAGGCGAAGGTTACGGACACGAAGCGTCCTCCGGGCTTCAAGCAGCGTCGGACCTGAAGGAGACAGGAAGAAGAAGCGTGTTAGACACCATTTTAATTCCTACCATCAACCCCAGCATGATGAATCATCTGAGTTAGTACCTTCTATCTTCGGCGAGGTCATTTATGTGCTTGAATATGAAAAGCTGACGATGCATCAGTGGGGAAGGTTTTAGGATTTTTAGACTGACTGTTGTTTGACGAACACACAGACAAATACCGCCGTGCGGTCTGACAACATGGTGTGACAGCACCAACCGTGAGGGGCCCCTCCATGTGAATAATTGTTGTTCTGGGATCTGTCAACACTCCAGTGTGGTGATCCTTCGTGTGAGGAATCACGTGTGCATCGGGACGCTTCAGAGGAGCAGACAGGAGAGCTCACGCTGAATGTGGAAATGAACACTCGATGCAGAGACACGTTCAGTTCGACTCGGGCGGGAGTTTCTCTGGAGACGGGAGTGTGTGTGGGAGTGAAGGGGCACAATCTGCAGCGAGCAGCAAACTTTTTGTGTTTCATATATCGAGCGGATGTAAACTAGGTCAACGTGTTGTACTGATGCAGCGCTGGGAAATGATCGCAGGAATACGAGAGATTTGATCGCCAGGCAAAAAGGTGAGATGTAATGACTTTCAGAAACTAAAGCCAGGGGAGTAGAGGCTAACGCTTCCAGACAAGCTACTTAAAGATCAGATCCCCGGTCATATTGTGCACAAACTTAACGATATATACTGAAAGAAAAAGCCATTCTTTTACTCAAAAGGAAACTTCATTAATCATCAACGCTACACAGACATCTATTATTCCAAAGGGTTCATTTAACAAAATATAAACATGTAAAAAATCATTCATTGACCCATGAGGCCCTTAAATGCATCACAGTAGATGGAGTTTAGTGAGAAGCTGCTGCTGGTTCCGGTGGACGGCTTTGAAGGCAGAAGAACGGTTGTTGAGCTCACGTGTGACTGTCATGCAGCCGGGACGGAGTAGTGGTGGTCTGAAGAGCTGTACAGACCACCACCCCCCCGTTTCCCAGGGTCTTCGGAGAGAGGAGTCGCTCTGCGATGAGCACGTGTATCCTGCTCTCCTCACATGATTCATCTCCAGCAGCAAGCAGCCCAAACATGAATTATTCATCCTCCGCTGTGACACTGAGGGAAAAGCGAGAGGAAGGGTGGAGGGGTCGTTGAATATGGGATGAAATTAGTAATATAATGCACAGCAGCGGGAGGGAGAAGGGTAGAAGGGTGATTTAGACAAGGAAGTGACAACGACATGGCAGGGAGCCAAAAAACTAAAGAACGGAGCAGATGACTTCGATTCTCATAACCTAGTAGCCTAAATGAGCTCTGGACCTTTTGTCTCTTCATATTGAACCATACAGCTAAAAGGTGTGCTAAATAACACAAATATGTTTTTCAATGTTAGAATTAAACCAACTATGAAAAAAACTGAATCTAAACATTACCGCTGGAGGCCTCCGGAGGCTTTGGTGAGTGAATAAACCGGAGTGGAAGTTAGCCACGTGCAGCATCCTGCATTCAGCCCTTCAACCATTATTCATGACACTGACATGTACGGCTGCACGCCGTGTACCTGCGCTGTGTAACTCCAGAGCCTTATGTCAGCGGCTGACCGAGGAGCGACGTCACTGCAACCCGATACGACACACAACCAAAGCGAGCAGCTCGGCTGTAAACGTGACCGCCTGGAAGTTCTGAACAAGCCCGTCGTCACACAGCACGGCTTTCTCAGGATCCATTAGTGACCAAGATTCTCGCACTCCGAGTGTGTGGTGAGTCATATTCATGCACACGCTGGATGTATAGAAGCACGCACACTACGACGGCGGCTCTGGCACGATGTAAACCATCCGCCCCCGCACACATCAGAGCGGTGGCATTACTATGACGAAGGATCAGAACGCTGGCAGCTCGGATAAACAAGCGTTTCACTGTCAGGGAAGAGAGCGAGCTGCAACAGGAATCAGAGTCTCTGGTCTGAATCAACAGGTGGAGGAGTTCCACCCAAACACTGGAGTAAGGAAACAGCTTCCCCCAAAACACAGAGTCACTTCTCAACATCCACTCTCCGTCCGACGTCTGTAAGCCGATCCTAAGTGGGCCACGGGGCTCCTCCGAGAGGACAGGAAACCACTCTGTTAGTGCCCATCTTCACACACACACACACACACACACACACACACACACACACACACACACACACACACACACACACACACACACACACACACACACACACACACACACACACACACACATTGCATCATGGCCTCTCCTGAATTATTCAGGTGGCAGAAGCTCGTCTGAGTGACCCGAACGGTCTCGAGTGCACCGCAACAAAGAGGTAACACGAGATCCGGAGAGTTCGGATCCCCGTGAGGAATCCCAGGTGATCCCACGGCCATTTGCAGACGTTTAACGATACTGTGAAATCAATCATTCCTTATGGATTATGAATGAGAGCGACACTATTGATCCTGGCTAACACTTTCCAAATATTTTGACACGTGGCAATCAACTCTTCAGTGTATTATTAGCAGAACGATGTTCAGCCTTTTTGTGAACATCCCACTGATAATTAGACCAAAACAGGCTTTGTATTGGGAGCAACCAAACTCAAGCACAAATCTTTTGGAAAATAAAATACGTGTCCTCAGATGTATCTCCATTCTCTCCTCTCCTAAAATACTGTACATGAAATAGCTGACACCCTTGTTGAGGACACTGGTGGACACCTCTTACTCTGTCATATCGCTCTGCAGGATTTTAGCAGCGTGTTACATAATCTGTATTTCATCTGAGATTGAAAAGGTCCAGATTTGTTGGGCTTTCTGATTCTCCGGCATCACGACTGATCCATTCATAATGGCACAGATGGTTCATGACCTGGGAAATGGTAGTAAGCTCATAGATGGTTAAATAAAACTGTAACCGTGAGATGAGGTTCAGAGCTAGAAAAGAAGAAGGTGGACTAGATTAGATTAGTTTTCTGAATTAATATAAAGGATTCTCCACTTTGTCATGTTTCTCCTTGATTTAAATGGAATTAAATATAATATATAAATGAATAAAAAATAAATAAATGTGGGGCAAGATGGACAGAAATTAAGTTGTTTATCCAATTATTTATTTTTATACATTTTTTTATAGACACAAAATACCGGGAAGCATTAAATGTCCTTCATCCAAAACACGGGAGAATACAAAAACACTTGCCCACTTAAAAAGTTATTATTGTTGTGTTATTTATTGTCCATTGTGAAGGGATGATGGAGGCGTCGGTGCGGGCGGTGACTCGTGGGCAGCGAGCAGAGGTGGATCCTGCATGTCAGGATGAGTGTGGGTGAGGCGGAGCTGATCAGTGGGGAGAGACAACAACAGGGTGCTATCTACGGTCAGCAGACTGGTCTCCTGTATACACAAACACACAGACACAACAAAGCACCAGTGCATGCACACAAACACACCACGCATGGCTAGGGGTCCGTGCACGTACAAACACAGGAGGAGGAGGAGGAGGAGGAGGAGGAGGAGGAGGAGCACTTTTTATTTAGGTCATATTTTCATATCATATTTTTCATATTTCATATCCTTCCCATCTCCTCTGAGGTGGTTTATTGGTCTCATGGAGCTCTGCGGACGCTCTTCCATCATTCCACCTGACCCGTAGCCTGCAGCCGGACATGTGGACGGCAAAAACGTGTCAACGTCTTCAGGAAACAGAGACACGAAGAGGGAGAGGGGGAGAGGAATGATGAGAAAAAAGGAGGGTTTGGAGTATATGGATGGAAGGGGGGGGGGGGGGGGGGGGGGGTGAAGTCTTAATGCCGTTCTCCAAACAAAACTGATCTGCTTTTCTGCTTGTCCCTTCAGGGGTGCAATGGCTTTGCTTCCTCCATCCCTCCTTTTCTCCTCTTCCTCCTCCTCCTCCTCCTCCTCCTCCTCCATCTCCTGCCTTCCAGAGCCAAATGTTCAGACGCTATAAGGCACCATCTGCCCTGAAGAAGCACGTATAAATGTGCCTGAGTGAGTGGGCCGATGCTGCACAAGCAAAGTGTCTTCCTGTTTTTAAAAAAGGAGAAAACTGAAAGAGAAAATAAAACACCTTCCAGAAAGAAAAGAGACGATGTGCTCCATATGCACAAGAGCAACGCATCATAATAAACATGCATAGTTGTGATCACACATACTAATTTATACAGACACATAATCCCACTGGAGGACTTACAGTACCTGGCACAGTGATGGATAACGGGGGGGAACGTGTTGGATTCCCCCCTCCATTCAACCCACCCACCTCTCCTCCCCCTGAATCTCCTCTCTGCTACCCCATCCTCCCCTCTCCTCACCCAGCTCACACCCCATCACCTCCACCCAACCACTGCACAGATAAATTATACATCAAAGACCTTCTCTCTCCCCTCCCTCAACATCCATCCTCGAGTTAACATCACAGAGGGAAAAAAAGCTGACATCGATTCAAAATGGAGATTTCTCTCGGCTCGATACCTTCCTCGCATGTTTGTTTCCGATAGAAAAATCAGGTTGCGTTGGACTACCGCAGGGAGACAACAACATCCCCGGCTTCAAGTAGGCGCATCCCTCCCTCTCTACGCCTCGCGTTGTCATGGAGACAAAAGTTTAGTGCTGGTCACGGTACCGTATGTAGGTCAGAGCGGGACACCTCTCAAAAGAAACAAAAAGGGAGTGGAACAGAAAGTTTGGATAACGAGCAGCACAGAAACACACATCAACATTTCACTGGGAAGTCTTTCCTCGGCAGCCTAATTAGTGCTTTGACTTTAGGTGAGGAGTTCAATAAAGATGAGGAATGACTGTTTCTTCTAAATGTGGGTCAGACTCCTTTTCAACCTGAAGAAAACTGAAATCTCTGCTTTGGTCATTTCCCTTCAATCGAGGGGAAACTCTGGTCTTCAGGCTGAGTTCACAGCGTGCCCACACAGCAACATGTGTCGAAGCGTGTGGCCGTGTGTGTCGTGTGTCCGTGGCGGTGCGTGGACCCGCGTCTAACCGATCGGCATCCTCGCATTCAGCCGACACATTCTCCCCTCACGGCCGAGCTAAAATTAAAACCTCCCTTTCTTCCCTTTTCATCAAAAAAATCACCGTCTCTGGCTTTTTTTATCTCATCCTTTCTTCTTTATCTCTCCCACTCCCTCTCACAGCCTCCTCACCCTTTTTCTGCCTTCCCTGTTCCACCGGGGACCAGCGAGAGGTTTGCTTTAATTACTGAACTACTTTTCACACCGCCGGAGAAAGACAGAGGCACACTTCAGACACCCACACCGCCCACTGTCATGCTCCCAGCATCCTCGCACTGCTGTGAATGTCTCTACTCCCAAACCTGTGTGTGTGTGTGTGTGTGTGTGTCACTGCTTTATAGCACTCATATGAAAGCAGCATTTTCACTGCAAAGAAATATGCTGAATTAATGAAACAATCTATGCTATTCTTGGCGCAGCGTGATGAAAAAATGATGCAGACTTTGTGAAACACTTTGTGCTGGATGGGAAGGCACAGAGTCAGTAAATGTGTAATTAATAAGCACATCTGCTTTTCAGTGGGGGGGGGGGGGGGGGGGGTTACAACAAAAAAAGAAGAAAATCCTAAAACTCAGAGGAATATGAGCCGCAGAGAAACTAGAGCAAAACGTGAGCGGCTGGTACAGTGACACGTTTGGCTTGGAAGCAGGAAGAGTAGAAGGAGGGAGGGTGTTTCCCTCTTTTTTGCTCCCTCTGTTTTCCTCCGTCTCCACATCTAAGGCTACTTTTTAAAACCCAGGACACTTATCAAGCCTTCGCTTGCACTTATATGTAATTATCCATTAAGTTCTTGTGGCTAGACTCGCATCAGCGGCGGCTGGGTAATTAGTTCACTGTAGCTATTCTCTCTTTAGCAACACTTTGCAGCTTCCAACTTACAGCTAATGTTTTCATACTTTATATGAATCATTTTTGATCCATAAACTGTCACTGCATGTTTAACCGCTTGGATGGAAGAAGTCAATCAATAGAGACGGACCTCGTGGATGGATGAAGAGCCAAAACAGAAAGACTGAGTAAAGCTTGGCGGCAGCTGGAGAGGAGAGGAAGACTCAGCGAGAGGAAAGGAGGCAGGAAGGGAAGCAAACTGGGCCAGCGAGTCTCTCGTGGGATGGGAAAGGTGGGCCGGGACAGCCGGGCGGAGGTTCCATCGGCACACTAACACAGTCCAGACCGTTCACTGGGCCAGTAGCACGGGGAAGCCACCGGAACCAGACCTGAACCACCTTCATACTTCCAGCAGCTCTGAGGAAGATATGTGGGAATGTTGTCACACTTTCTCTCTCTCTCTCTTTAAAGTAGGACACAACCCATTAAACATGAGGAGAAGTATCGGGGATTCATTATAGTATTGATTACCGTGGCAACGCAGCTTTCCTAGAGGGCTGTCACTTTGTATTTGAATATTTAAACTATCACCGACAGTATTTGATGGACATTCATTTGTTTGAATTCCTTAAGTGGAAAACAGGCATTTTAAACAGGAAGAGAAAGATCATCAAACGACCCTTTTAGCATTGCATTCAAATGATGTGCTTCTGTTTTCCATCCCTATTGTCTAATTACATGTTACAGTCATCATTCCTGGTCCAGAAGCCCAGAGACACACGTCTCACTGGAGGACTCAGACCTGCTACATGCCAGTTGTGCTGAATGACTGTAAAACTATCTACTGAGTGACTGTGAAGAGAATTAGAGGTAGAAAACTCTTCTGTACAGCACAGGACTGCTGCAGACGTAGGCGGGCCAGTTTCCATAACAACCCGACAAAAAAAAAAAAAAAAAAAAGAGAGAGAGAGAAAGAAAGATATTAAAAAAAACTAAACAACTTCAGCTAATTTATTCTTGAAGTTTGGGTGCAAGAAAGCAAGTCTGCTCGTGTACTTGTGCTCCTGAAACACATAACAGCCAACAGCAGCCTCGGCTGATTGTTCCAGAACCAAACCTCACTCAATCTGCTTTTCTGTTCAGGTCCTCCATTCAGAAGGCATGTGACATCAGCTGTTTGGGTTCCAGTGAATGATGCTCAATATATATTCAAAGGCTGCAAGCGTCCCATTGGTCAACACGGAGTCTGTCGTACAGCAGGAGAATGACAACAGTGTGTAATCCGTTCTCATTCAAGTATTAATATTTCAGAAGGTGCTTTTTGACACACTATGTATCCTCAAATACATGACAGGTGTTCCTCACGCTCAATGATTTTAAAAGCTTCTGCTGTTTTACTTCAAAACAGAAGAACTTGAGCTCGGTGACGGATTTCAACACGAGCTTCAAGAGTATTAATCGATCTCAATGCCGCATGAAAATGATTGGAAACACACACGATCTGTATCGTAACGGTATAAAAGATAAGCTGAGTCACAGCTTTGGTCCATTCAAGGGAAAAAAGTGTGAATTCAGCTGTTGGAATATACACATCCAGAATCAGACGATGTGTTTAAACGCTGGAAACGGCGAGCATTTCCTGCTCCGACGCGGCGCCGATGTGCAGTAAGACAGCGCTCTTGTCCTTTTTCCAGTTACACTGGCAGAATTATAAAGCAGCTTCTTGCCCTTCACACGGGAACCAGGCTGAGACTCATTAAGTACGAGATCATAAAACTCTTCTTCAACTGCGCTTCCACTGTCTAATTATACGGCGAGCGTTTGAGCCCTCGCAGCCAGAGCTGCAGACTCGGGGGGACGAGTGATGGGTTCGAGCCCAGCGTGGTGTGACTGTACAGTATGGGAGGGAGGGGCGGGAGGAGCCGGGTCCACATTAAAGAGGAGAGGAGGTCTTGAAGTAGAAGAAGAGATTATTTAGTTTGTCAAAGTGGACATCAGCTCAAAGCACACTGTCCTGTAGCAGCAGAAGAGGGCAGTAGCCAACAAATCCATTTAATAAGTAAAACAATTAAAGTGTACTCTCTGTCGACGAAGCTGTTAAATCAAGATGTACTTTCTCTGGGATCCGTCCAATGAGGGAGTCTGAACGGAGTCGGCCCCGAGGCTATCAGCATTCACTGGGAGGCTCCAGTCTGATGCCAAACCAGCAGTGCAGCCGCTGTTCAACCACACCTCATCGGTGTCATTAAGGAGGCCGGGGATCGTTATCAACGCGCTGCCAAGAAGAGGATGAATGGAGGCCAGCAGGCCGGAGTGGGAAGCCCATGCCGATGGAGCGGCTGGCTGTTGCAGCTCTGAAGGGTTTCCTACTTCCTGGTCGGACGACGCTCACACAAACACTCAGAGAGCAGCGGCCACTGGAGGAAGTCGGAGCGTCTGAAATGGGATTCAGTCACGGGCGATGGAGTCGTACACCAAATGGACTAGCCAGAGGAATTCTCAGATGTCTTTGCTGCAGCATCAGCACTGTTTATAAAAAAAAAGAAGACTAATAACGACTAAAAGACAAAACTAACACACGGAGTTCGATGCTTTAATGGCTTCCACAGCCGTCTGCAAGGTTAACCAATTAAAATGACTTCTCCATTCAAGTCAAGTGCTGCGTTGTAGCTGCTGGACTGCTGGGGGATGATCTCTCATCAAATCAACACTCAAACAAACTGGTGTGCAGATTAAAAAATCTATCTATAAATCTAATAAATCCATCCATCCATCCATCCATAAAGAGGGTGTGTGTTGTTTGGAGAATGAAAGCAAGAAACTGCAGCGATGTGACACATTTATTCAGCTTGCCACTTATAATTTAATACTAGCAAAGAGCTACCGACTGTTTGTTAACAATCAGTCAATAAAACATCTCACTGCTGGATTTTAAAACAAGAACAATGTGATATGAGTCACGTTTTATTTCTGAAGAGCTCCTCTGTGCTAAAGAGGATCAATATGATCATGTGTGTAATGTTATAATCCAGAAAATACTCATTGCAGTATGTGAAGATATAGTCTAGTGTAATGGAATGTATACACACATGCAAAGCCATTGAGGTTCTACCCAGCATCCTGCTGTCAGACAGCCTCGAGTACAGGCGACTGTGTGTTTCCACCGTTGCATGTTAGCTGGATTTCTATGGACAGTAATGACAAACAACATCAAGAGTACTTTCCCTGCAGCTAATCCCGAAGGGGACCGAACAAATCCCTTTGCATCTCGCCACCGGCATCAAAGCTGGAGAGAGTGAACGCTGCACATCAAAGCCTGAAACAACCAAAAATAAATAAATAATAATAATCAGCGGCAGCCTAAAAAATGCCTCGAAAAACTAAATCCACCTCATTCCTTTTCTTTTTTTAGCGTTTCTGGCCCATCCAGTGAGTAACCACAACAAACAATCAAACGCTCGCTGCTTTGTCCAACCTTAAAATGTCACATTCGATTCAACAGACACTCAACGGAGCCTCGTGCTAAGCACCGCTCAACGCTCGCTATTATTTCAGAGCTATTTTTGTGGCAGCGGCCGATCCTGCAGGCAGAATATGCAGCTCGTAGACGGCTGCAGCAACGTCTGAACACGTGCCTGGAATCGGGTCGGCTGGAGGGGGGGAGGGGGGGTCTCAAAGCACTGCTTAGACTGGGAAAAGAAAGATTCAACTTCCCTGATCAGTTCTGATCAGGTCTGGTTATGTTTTAAAGACTCATTTGTGCACATCGTGATTCTGCATGATGCATGAAAACAGTGTGGTAGTAGCAGGAGCTGATCCCACGTCAGCAGCAGGCACAACACGGTCGCTCCACATCACACCTTCTGTTTGTCTGCTTATACCTGTCACTCTCTTCCTTCACTCCCCCCCTGTGTCTCTCTCTCTCTCTCTCTGATCCAAGACTGGATGAGCAACTCGGGATTCAAGAGGCTGTGATTGTTTTGTGAAAATGCAACTTGGCCCCCGGCTGTTGTTTTTCATAATGAAGCACCGGAGCAGGACGTTCACGGTGCCGTTCCACGGCCGTGTTCTGTGCGTGTCGACGCAGGCCGAGCAGATCCAGCAGCCTGAAAGTGGAGCAACGTTACAGCTCTGAACATGAAAGGCAGCCAAACAAACACGTTACACGTGAGCAGCTCCGCTCTTTCTTCCCTCCTGTTTCTAAATTTGAAGCGACATAAAAGCCGAGTCCATTTTTATTTTTTTGTTGCCAATTTCTGTATAATTGCATCATTTGGCAAGTGGTACAGTTATTTCAAGCGCTTGGATCTGTGTGTGCACAACGCAGAGGCTCAGAGGGACTAACGTTGAAGACCTCATTGGACGGGGAAAGAAGGGATAAATATCATAGATTATATGTAGACACGTCTATATTCTGCCAGTGGGTCTGGGTTTACATTCAGATATCTGATGTTTCAGACGAATGTACGGTGAACACAATGCTTTTTATCATTTCAAACACCGAGGTTTGTTCAGCAGCCTTAACAAAAACCCAGAATACATGGAGGCTGATGAGATTCATTTAAAATGACAAACATTCTGTCAAAGTTTATTCAAACTGCACGAATGTAAAAATCTATAATTAACATAATGGATGTAAAATGCACATTTTCAAGGTTGAAATCAAACCCACAGTTTCCATCTGGATTTCGGTAAACAAGAAGGCGGACCAAAACAAACTTTCCCCCTTCTTTCCGAACACCTCTTTGCCTGGCGATGGCACGATGGGATGCAGTGCACTGTCACCTAGTTTCCATGGTAACCTGTTGCTATGGAAACAGGCCCTGGAACAGACACGGGAGTAGGGTGGTGGAGATTTTGTTGCCGGAGAGGCAGAGGGAGGTGAGGATAGTGAGTAGAGAGAGAGAGAGAGATAGAAAACAAAATGGATAGAAAGTAAAGTGGAGCTCGATTACAAGATTTAGCCAAACATCGACTCACTTCAGTCTCCAGAACTTTAAGGCACTTTCACCTACGTCCCCTGACCAGGGCCGACTGGTTCATTACTGGGATTTTTGGTGGGATTCAAACCTTGACCATGATGCCACATTAGAGGAAAGGAGGAAGCGGTCTCAATTACATGTGTCTCACTCGTCCGCTGGCCTTGTTCAGCAACATTACATAACCCGTATGATGGCTGATGGCTGGCAAGGAAGACAGGGAGTCACGCTGTTCCTCTACGGTTCCATTCTTCCTATCTTAGTGAGGACACGTTTTCATGAGACATGCAGGGCGAGGACGTTCTGAACTCTGCTCAATGGTTTATGAAGATCTTTAAGTGCTGGGGGGTCTGGGTGAGACCCAGTTCAGGTTCAGATGCTTTCTTTAAAAAAGTAGATGACAGGAGATCTAATAGAGAAATCTGAGGACCGTGACATGGTCGGATACTTGGAACGTCTCGACCCACAACTCCTAGGGAAAGACAAGCTACTCCGGTCCGTCAGAGAGAAGGAGACGTTGTAAAATGAACTTCAATGAATGAACATATGCCGTGGGATTCGCCATGATGTAATACAAAGCGGTAAAGTTCATCCACATCACGCCACATTTGGCAGATTCCAGAAATGACAGACGACCAACATCCCTTCCCGTCTCCATCACGCTCTCTCCTCTCTCCTCGGCTGAAGTTGGACTGAAGCCTGCTGGGTTGGTCTGTTTAACTACTGTCAAACAGCCTGGGAGCATGTTGTGTACGACTGGCAGGGAGCACCGGAGACTGACGGATACACACCGACACATTCAGATGCACACTTCTTCACTCGGACTCTCTACGGCTGCCACACCGACACGAGTGTGAGGAATGAAGACGAAAGCAAAGAACACTGACCGACTTTGACTTCCAGATGGAGCAGAACATCGGAACAGCAAACGTACCAAATGTCCCACAGATGAACAATTTAAGGGTTATTTTTTATTATAGTTCATGACGACATGTGGAGGTTATAAATGATGTCTTCTTACTGAACTATGCACTGTCGCTTTTATTATGTCTCATTGCAATTGCTGTGTTTCACAGTGATATGAGGGAGAAGGTATTAAACTCTAGGTTCCAGCAGACCTCAAGGCCCACAAAATCCATAACAAGGAGACATACGACCCACAACGACTCCCCGGAATGATCAGAAGAAAAAGTAACTTTTAGAGTTAATAAGGCCATAGGTCATTTAAAAGTGCAATTAAACCCTTAAAGTCCCAGTCGGCAACATGTTGTTGATCATATTCACTGAAGCCGACGCTACGCTCCGATAGAACAACATAAATCATCCGGTTTTAGAAAAAAAAGCGTGCCTCTACGTGCACGTAGAGCCTGTTGTTTGTTTTGCAAAAAATCGACAGCGCCCGGATCATCCTGTCCAATCAGCACGCAGGGCTGTGTTCGTGCACACACAGAGCCCCTCCCCCCTCGGGTCGTACCACTATCACAGGGGGGAGGCGGAGGGAAGTAGCAACAAGTTTCCAATTCCTCGTTAAAAACCCAAACGAGGAGGTCCAAAACAACCAAGGAAAAGAAAACACCGGTGGAAAAGAAGGAAAAAAAGAAAAGAGTCCACATCGGACCCGCGTTTCAAAGGTGGCGTGATCTAAGGGAGTTCAAAGGGCACGGAGTCGAGGGGGAGGAGCTCGGTGGTCGTGGGGGAGGAGCTCGGTGGTCGTGGGGGAGGAGCTTGGTGGTCGTGGGGGAGGAGCCTGAGAGTTTAAACATTCAAAATCTGACAGAGTGCCCTCCATCCGCCAGACTTGCAGACTGGGACTTTAACATCCAAGTGTGTGAAATGACAAATACAGTTGTGCAAAGCCTGCCAAAAAGCCCGCTGACAGCTGCTGTGTTGCAGACGCATCAGTCACCGTCACGTCGTCACGTTTTCTGCAGCACAGGAAGGTTGGGTTAAATAAATGTATAATTACGTGGCGGTTGTCAAGAAGGAGCTCAGTGTGACGCCACGCCGCCCGACAGAAAAAGAGACTTCAGTGCACAAAAAATGCAAAGAACAGCATCTACAAATGCAAAGCGGTGACACTGGAGGGCACGGGGTTACATCTGTGAGTGTGTGTGTGTGTGTGTGTGTGTGTGTGTGTGTGCTGCAACATGCATGATGTTTTTAGGTACGTCCATGCATGTGTGTGTTTGTGTCTTTAGCACTATAGTGGCCAGCTGTTCGGCAGTGGGATCCCTGCACATCTGGCAGCATGCACTGGCCTGGAGGAGAGAGGGATAGCATACTGCAGTGATGAAGGGATGGGAGGAAAACCAGGGAGGAGGAAGAGATCAGATTAAAGACAAAGGGTCGTGGCAGAAGGCTGGAAACATGATGGATTTAGCTTCATAAACTGGGATGAAAATAAACAGAGAGAAAATGAGTGTTTTAGAGAGAAAAGGAAATGGTTTCAAAACACTTATCCGCTCCAGTAGTCTTTTAATTTTCATTTTATTCCAGTGAAGAGAAATAACCCAGAATATATTCTCATTTAGGATGTGAAGTAAATGTGGAGGATCTTAAAGCTCTTAACCTCATTTAGAGGGTCGGGGTTAAGGATCAGAACACAAAAAAAGATATAAAAACTGTCCTTTTTGGTTAATAACATGATCATGTCTTCTTTCCATTACCAGTCCTGTCACATTTGTTGGTGCGCTCGTCCAGCAAATAACTTTTGAAATTGAATTTCTCCCAACAAAACAAGGAGATCTTTAAAGGGGCAGTCCAACATTTTAGACACGTTTCCCAGTTTGTTCAACATGAGGAGTACTCAGCCTGTGAAAACCATGATGTCGTCTGTGGAAGGATGTGTGTCTCACACATTTTAAACAACCTAACCTCAGTATAACACACTGGGGGCATGGAGTTTGATAGATCAAGTTGCATTGTGGGAAGTGCGTTATTCAGCCTTTTTCTACTCATATTAGGGATTGAAATCAGGATAAATTGGCCTCTGCTGCTTCAATTCTGACCAACGTTTTAAAATCTTCATCTGTTGAAATGATTCCTCTTTTATGTATGTAATTGTAACACCCTGTTATCCTGGAACACATGAACTATACTAAAGTATATCATTATCTGATACAATATTTAGTGCTGAGAGCCACCAGCCCATCATTGAATCACCAGATGTGCTCCGAATTTTTAATTTAGCTCCTTCAACTGAGAAAAACCACACACTTGTAACTGACAATATATGTAACACTAGGAACACTAACATAAAATCTTTAGGAAGTCATATGAAACCAGCGTGACATCTAATAACTCAGAGTTCAAAGTCTGCAGGAGCCTCCTCCAAGGTCTCTTCAAAGCCAGAACGGACTCCACAGCCGACAATTGGTGAGTAACCTGATCTGATTGTACCTGCAGGAGACGGGTCTATTTCTGGCGAGAGGGTCAAGCCTCAGGAGTCTCAAACGGCAGCAATCCCTCCCTGCTTCAGCCAATCCTGAGCAGCAAATAGCTGTTACCTTAGCTGTCTCCGCTGGTCCATTAGCGCAAAGATGAGGAGGTTATTTTTGGTCACTTGAGATGGATGCAGCATTATGTCGTATGGGTCTCTGGAGGAAAATCTGGAGTCTTCTGTGTGTGTCTGCCGTGGGAGCAGATAGAAGAGCACATGGATGAGCCACTGAGCCGGCAGCTGTCAGTGGATGTGGAAGGTTCGGGGAGAGAAAACGACCCGACTGCAGGCTTGATTGACTTTCTGTGTGGAGGAAGGCCATTTTCACAGTTGGTTGGGTCGTATCTATCCAGAAACACCTCACACACACGTGCCGACCCACAAACAGAGTCGCTCCCTCACACCTGCACAGATCTCTCTCTCATATCTCATATCACATAACGTACAGTTAGAGTGTGGTTCTATCGGAGGTACACATCCCTGTCATGAACATACCCTGCATATCTCTATGATTCCTTGATCTTTTAATGTGCCGTAGAAGACAGAATACATTCTCCACAGCAGAACAGACCCGACCTCCTCAACTCTCTTCCAATGGAGCGATAACACAAAGCATTCGGTGGAGCCTCGTCGTCCTCCCTCCCTCGTCTCTGACTACAAACGGCCTTAATGAGAGAAAAGTGTCCGTATCGATTCTCCCGCATTCTAACACGCTGTGATCGAAGAACTGAAGAGGAAAGATACGGACGGAGGCAGAGAGGGAGAGGAAGAAGCTTCCAGACTCTGCAGCCAAACCAGGGATGGTGCACTCCGTATAAATAATACAAAAAGTTCTGTCAGCCGCCCGGCTGTAAAACAGAAACAGAGATGTAAGTGGGAATGTGACTCATCTGTGCATGTTGACAGTATGTGTTAATAATGCTTATGCTCAGGAATTATGATGAAGGCATATGAATATAGAAGGGACAACCAACAGAAATGCCCTTCTTTAAAACTAACTGTCAACAGCAACTATGAGGCGCTGGACAAGTGGAACGGCTTAAAACAGTAACAGCGCCGCAATAATTAGCACCTTTGGGAAGAATATAATGTCAACACTAAAGTGCATGTGAGTGATGAAAAGTTTAACACCATCGTGAGGCTGAAGGCAGCACCGCTGGAAACGGGGAGGCTCTGTCCAAGTAGCAGCACCTCTAAAGCTCCACGATGAAAACATTCTCTCGTTTGTTTAATCTGAGTGTAAAAAAACACAGGTTGCCAGGCAACCAGTGGAGGTTACTGGCCACTGCCATACAGAGGAACTGAAAAAGAGTGCTGATGGGTTTATATATCGGTACGGAGAGAGACTGTCACACACACACACACACACACACACACACACACACACACACACACACACACACACACACACACACACACACACACACACACACTCCTGGGAGATCTGCGTGGTCTACTAACCTTCTTCGAGGGTGTGCACCATTTCACTTCACTGTGACAATGAATATGGATCCCCCCCCCTTTTTACTCCCTACCAGGTTGTGCGTATCTCCTGTCACCTGGATGAGCAAACAGTCAACTATCAGAAAGATAAAGTCGAAAGATAAAATGACTATAATATATCCTTGTAAAAAGGCTTTCTCTTTTCTCTGCTGAACTACAGTTTCTCCCTCATTATCCTCCATCTCTGTTCCTGTCCCTTGTCTCTAGTCTTCATCATCCCTCTCTCCTATATTCTTTTATTCCAATTAATGATCTTCCTCCTTCAGGCTTCCGTTGTTTCCATAGGAACAGCACTCTGTAGTCGATACTGGTCGTCTAGGCAACGGTGAGCTGGGAAGGAAATTCTGTGTGAATGCGCGTGCCCATGTCACATGTTTGCTTGATTTGGGTGCAGGTATGTCCTGCGTCCGTGTGACTGTCAGACTAACGGCATGTTTACGTGTTTAAAATAGATTTGATTTCACATCGTAGAGAAATAAAAGTTATTATTGACGAGCCTGCGCTGCTGTTTTCCTTCAACTCTCCCGGTGTGCTCCATGTTGTTGGTGTCTAATTCTCCTTCCTCCCTCAGTTTTGTACACATCTGTACCATTGTATTCTAAAGGGCAGCTCCTGTAGATTATAATCTGTCCTGTGTGCAGATTTCATTGTACAGTATGCATCGTGAAACAAGGGGGAAATTGGTCTGTTTCCCATAGTAATACTGCAGCATGTGTGTGTGTGTGTGCGTGTGTGTGTGTGTGTAAATGCATCAAGTATGTATTAATGCATGAGATGTGTGCATTAAAGCATGCAGTCACATTTAAGAGATCTATTATGACTCATGTTTAACCCGTTATAGGACATGCGGACAGTCTTGAGTGAGGTGTGTGTGTGTGTGTGTGTGTGTGTGTGTGTGTGTGTGTGTGTGTGTGTGTGTGTGTGTGTGTGTGTTAAAGGGAACAGAGGGATGGCGTCTGGCTCCGGGGATCAACCTTAACACTGGAATAACAAAAGTATCCACAGCTGGACCGACGGAAAATCTGATCAAAGGGAAGAAAGCAACTGAGAAAACTGTTTTATGATGACTTGCAACCGATATATTTAATGATCCTCAGACCACGAGTGCATCTGTGTTTGTCTCTCAAAGCCAATACATTCTTCATAACAAGAGGAAAAAGAACATTTCTTCAGCAAATGACATTTCTCACAGGCTGAACACAAGCAGCGGGCTGGTTTTACTAGTGACTTGAATTTTCAGCTTCTACTGGAACCAACATACTGCGATATTAATATACGCTAAATATGGCATATAATGAATACATATATGAAACAGTGCATGTGTTGTTTTGATGGTGGTGTGTGTGTGTGTGTGTGTCAGGCCATCTGCCAATGTGTGTGGTGAGTGTATGTATGGCCGAGCACGTGCAGAGAATCATTCCTGAGCTGTGTGAAAATCTGTGGAGAGCCGGGAGACCACACACACACACACACACACACACACACACACACACACACACACACACACACACACACACACACACACACACACACACACACACACACACACACACATATATGGACACATGTAGATGCAGATCTGTGATTATGCACACACACACAAGTGTGTGGAAGAAGCACCACAAGAAGCAAACATGCACTTGGAGGGGGAAAAAAGAAAGAAGAAAGCAATAAAAAAGATGCTCTGCAAGCACACACAAACACACTCACGTCTTTGATCCGTCCTCACTTCCTCACACACACGCAACCCCAGAATTGCAATCACCCACGCTCCCTCTTCCTCACGTGTGCTCCACTGCTCTACTTTCCTCCTGCTGGAGCTGGAGAGGACGGGGCTCATCGGGCCAGCACCCCGACGCACACAAACACACACCATAGGAGGTCTGCACACACACACACACACACACACACACACACACACACACACACACACACACACACACACACACACACACACACACACACACACACACACACACACACACACACACACACACACAGCAATAAACACGGACACCAGCAAAGCCTGCAGGTGTATAAAGCCATTAACTCTAACTATACAAACATGGTACATGCAGTTGCAGATGATGCACACATGACAGCATGTGTATGGGGATGTGTGTGGGAGTAGACGGCTCACGAGTCTTGCAGGGAAACAAACACACAAGCAGTGATGTCAAGAATATACTTCAGCTGGTGTGAGCATTCAAGTTAAATGAAGCACCGACTGCATCGCTGGAGGTAACAACTTCACCTTCCGGAGCTTTTATACACCTACAGATGATTGGATGAACATTCATCAACCTGCTTAGTCATACAAACACTCCACCAGGACTTGCCCGAGGACGATGAGATTTTAAAGTTGTCCACTTTGTGTCTTTTCATTGATTTTGTGGTTCAAACAGTAGCATCACCACGATGGTGGAGGTGGAACATATCATGCAGTTAACAGCTAAATATTAAACTAGCTCATTTTTAGCCGCCGATCCACCGGCCCCACAAGCCTGCACCTCAATGGCCTCACTTTCTGTTCCAGCATTCACAACGCTGTCTTCACATTGAACACATGTTTATGGCTGGCAACGGGAACACTCAGGAGTTCAGGATCAGAGGACAACCTTCAGCGTCACATGAACAGGATTTGGACACCGTGTCTTTGTTATTTATGCTGGAATATGAATTTGGTGGAAATAGAATGTCCTGAATCTATGTTAATAATGTCAGGCTGTTAGTTAAGTCGACAAATTGCACTTCATTTTCCCGTCTCTTATTTTTACTTCACCTTTACCCAGAACATGGGACGGGGTGAGAAAGGGACAGCGTGAAAAGTGAGAGACAATAAAGTGGATTGATATAATCCACTTTATCCGGGCACAAAAGGTTCAACCTGCAATGAAAACATGCCGACATATACACTTAGTTTTCAAGGTTATTTGAGCATTAAAAGAATATATTTCAAATACCGAAATTAAACTAGAGCTGCGTACGAGTGTGTGTGTGTGTTATGCATCTATGCGTGTCCTAATATGAATGTTCCCCCGGGGACGTCTTCCCGGCAGGCGTCCAAGCTTCCCGGTAATGGAGCAACGCTCCGCAGAAGGAGGCAGCAACAACCAATCAATGTCACTGAATGTTTTTCACTCTGCATTAAACCACCTCAGAGATGATGTCATGACACGGCCTCCCGACCATGATGGGTGGGTGGGTGTTCTGTGTTTTCCCATACATTAGCCCAGTGGAGGTGGGGAATCCTTGGGATTATGGAGCTGCGTGATTCCATCTCCTCGCACTCTAAAGCTTTGTAGCCATTTGTATAAAGTGTGCCTGAAACCACAAAACTCTTATGAATGAGCCGAGGACAAAACATCATTTCGCTCAGAGAAGACGGCGCGTGTCGTACAAGGATCAGAAACATCTGTGAATCTAATCACAACATATGTACAGTATCACTCTGACATGCAGACGGGAGGAGCCCGGCATCGAACCACCGATCTTCCAATTAGTAGACGACCTCCTGAGTCACAGGCGATCAATTGAAAAAGGTCCTAGAATACCAGCCGATTGCTGCCATTGTACTCTTATGGTGTAATTTATCATACACTTTATTTAAAAAGTGCCAGATTTAGGTATGTAGTCCAAGTGATAAATGCAAATAATGCTAATAAAGCAAACTGACTCTTCATTAATGACCGTAGTTACACAAGTTAAAGGTTTATTTGCATTGTGTGTTTTGGTGCAACTTCAACAGCAGCACAAATGACTTCAAGTCGGACTGAACCCTGAATTGATGGAGCAGAGCATGTGACCTTGAGCAGTCATTATCTTGTAGTGTGGAGGAGTCTGGTTTCTGGCCACCAAAGTGACACTTTGGGGCTAATAAACCCCTTAAATGTCCAAACAAACTAAAATAGTGTTCTAAATTAAAAAGTTCTAAAACGGCTCTAAAGTTTTCACAGCTATAATGACTCTATGCAGAATTACCAAACTTGCCAACGTGGCTAAAACTCTCGACCTCGAATTATCAACAATCTCCACTTCGGTGCCCTTGAGCAAAAAAAAAAAAAAAAAAACATGACACCAGGGACACTGATCTTCAGCTGACACTGCACTTTTAAAGGAAGCAAAAGAAAAAAGAGAAAATCTCCCCATACATCAATAAAGTATCACATTAACTTTATGTATTCTTTAAACGAGACAGAAACACATTTAAAGATGACTCCAAGGACTCGGTTTACCTCTTTAAACAGGACTAAAGGTTAGCAATTAAAAGTGTTAGTCTGAGATGATATCCAACGACAGAGTCGCCATAGCAACAGTAAGAGTGATTCACAGAGCATGTCACACTGTGAAATAAATTTCACACCTCAGTGCACCATGGCCTCTACTGTGAGAGTTTGTTTGGGTGTGTGTGTGTGTGTGTGTGTGTGTGTAAAATAAAGCTATTTGTTGGTACACCTATTGTGTGTATATATATATATATATATATATATATATATATATATATATATATATATCAATTTAAAAAAGTAAAAATACAACTATTTGTGATTGAAACCCTTTGTTTTGTTGATGACCTTTCTTAATATTCTGAGGATTTCATTTACCTGCTAGTATAATTTATGTATATTGTAATTCAACGTACAAAAATGTCTGGCCCTAATGTCGTAGAGAGAATCAACCGGAATAGGAATGTCTTAATTAAACATGTAAACTAAATATATATATATATACACACACACACACAGTACACCTGTCCACACACTTGATGTTCTTCTTATCTCAACATATTGTGTTGTTATGTTTGTTATCATGTAAAATAAGATCTTCTAATGATGAAGTGCTTGTCGATATATATATTTCTTTGCTTTTTTTCCAGCTCGACACGGTTTGCTTATGTTAGTGAACAGTCTCACAGCAGATTGGAGATTAGAGTGAGCTCCACTCGTTCCCCTCCCTTGCTCTGGTTCTCCCCCTCCTTCGCTACCTTCTTCCCATCGGTCTCACACTGACGCACCGCTCATTAGCTTTCTGTCAGTCTTAGTTTCTGTCTCCTTTTCCCTCCCTTCTTTTCCTCGTTCTCCTGTGCCGTCATGCGGTTTCTCTCCTCACACTCCTCTTTCTCCTTTCTCCTCCTCCTTGTGTGTGAAGACCATGATTCTTCAGGCATCTCCTCCCTTTTCAGCACTTTACTGCTTCTTCACTTTCCTCCTTGCCTTTCTTTCTCATCTGTCCCCTTTCTTTTTTCTCCATTTAGTAAGAATTAAGAATGGAGGTCTTTTTATCAACCCAGATTTCTGCAAACACACACCACACACCACACACACACACACACACACACACACACACACACACAGAAACTGGAATCGTGACTGCTTTTACCGTGAGCCACAGCGAGAGAGCAAAAATACCACCAACGCAGAGAGCTATCGACTTCTCTGCGATCACACGCTCGCCTCGGTTTCTGCACACACACAAAGATGCACAAAGACAACGTGAACAAAAAAACACACACATTACGTCTCCGCACGGCCGCGAGCGGCGGAGCAGGTGAGAGAAACAAAAGACAGTGGAAACGAGGAGGAAAACGGAGTGAGAGGAGGAGGTGTGAAGGGGAAGCAGGTGACGATGACTGAGAAGGCACTCCACTCTCTTACTGTAATTGCTCGGGAGCTTTTTTTTTTTTTGGCTTCACTTCTTTAGAAGTCAAATCCTCCCATCTGTCCCTCCGACACACTCGCTGATCCTTCTTTAATACTTCCTTCTGTCAGAGCAAAGCGCCCAGGACACTTCTGCTTTGTGCATTGTTAGTGTCAGATGCTATCTTTAAAAACTATATGCAGGCCGGTACACGCCTTTGTTTACTCCTCCAGTCCAGCTCGTCCCATGAAGCTTGCAGCATGAAGACCCGAGGTGATCCAAGGATCCTTTATTCTTCTGTCTGATTACATTTTCCAAACATGGTTCAGCCAGGGAACGCCTACGCTGCATCGAGGAAGGTTGTCATTATTTCTTTTTTAAACTAAAAGTTAATTCCAGCATGCAGTTTGGGCTGCAACGGACTACAGAGCACATCATCGCTAAGCTCTTAAATGTGGTATAAATTTGACAAATGAAGGCGAATGCTGTCGTTGCTAGCTCCTCGGCGCTGCAGGACCAGGCTCACCCTCGGGTGCTCACGCAAGAATGTAAGCAGATGTTCACAGATTCGTTAACATTCATTAACAAACTAGTCTTCAACACGGATGAATCTGTTTTCAATAAAAGGCTCCGGATGGAGTTACGTTTAGACGCACTGAGACTCGCTGTATGTTTCCTCGAGGCCTGACAAACACATCCGATGCATTTAAGTCCTCATGAAATGAAATATGTTTAAATTGTGGGCCTTTTTGCTCTATTAATCTACATCACTTAAAAACCCAAATAATCGGGGCGGCCGGTGGGGCAGTGGTTAGGGCAGCCGCCCCATACAGAGGCCCAATGTCCTCGTCACTGTTGGGTATACGGTAGTTACTTTGGAAAGTAGTTAGGTTACAAGTTAAAAGTAATCAGTTACGTTACAGCGTTACCTGTGAATAAAAGTAACGCGTTGGAGTACTCATGCGTTACCAAAAATTAAAAGCCGTTTGCAGCGCCTCGCACATGCTGCACCTTAACCGACACAAACACAGAAAGATTTAAGAGGTACAAAGTAACGCGTTACCCACAACACTGGTCCTCATGAATACAAAGACTTCAATGGCGGTCTAGCCAAAAAAACTTTAAAAAAATAAATAATAATCAGCAGAAACTCTGTGAGCAGCCTGACTGCAACATTTTCAACACAATATTTGCATGGTTGAATACTTTGGTTAAATCTGCATTAACATGAATTGCTCTCCATCCTTCGACGTGCTTCCATTAGAATGAGTCACACAATCTAACCTTTCCTGCTTTTACTGTAATGAATATTCAGTCTTTGTATCGAGTCTGAACTACACCTGCGATTACACACTAAACTGAAGCACATTTAGCGGTCCTCCGTATGTGGCGGTGAGTACGGCGAGTCATCCGGAGCTCAGGAGTCACCTGCTTCAGTTGATTCAGCGGCGTTCGCTCGTCTCCGTGTGTCACGGTTCGAGCACGGCTAATGGCCAAAACATTGTCATTGTCACATTGACACAGTGGCGGGTTAGCGACGCTGCGGCGGCTGAAAGGCACTCGACGCCACGTTAGTCAACCGCGGCGCCGCCGAGATGGAGTGGAAATGTAAAGGGCCACGTTTAGTGATTTGGCTGTCGGGGAGACGTCGTCTACAGATAACACAGACTCTTGTACTGACTGGTAGACGACAGATCAGTCAAATTAAACCCACACAATATACTGCAAGATAAGGAGCATATTTCAAGAATAAAAGCAGATTCAAACTTCAGTATAGAGGTGAAACAGACTGTGGAAGGTGCTGACTCTTCCAGTTTTAACCAGATTGTCTCCGTTTCGAACTTTGTGCTCTTGTTTTTAAACCCGTTTCTTGTTTTACTCTGTAGCACTGTGTAAATGTATTATTATTATTAATAGTAGTACTAGAAGAACTTAAACTGCAAAACGTAAATAACGTAAACGTAACTTTGTTCTAGGATTTTGTCAATCCTGCTGCAGCTGAAAAGTCAATCTGCTTAAATGATTGCTTGATGCTTCTTGAAGGTTTTATGGAAGTATTCAGCTATAACACTTGAAGTTTGCATCTTTGTTTCTGTGCTCAGATGTAGAACAAGTGCACTTATGTTGCATAAGGTTTGCCAAAAATTAAATCAATTTTGGAAATCATTTCCAATAATACTTGTGATCTCGATTCGAGCAAAGTTCAACCCTTGACAGGATTTGAATGATACCTCTGTGAGCGCCTGGTGTAAGGCAGCAGCGGCGTGAGGGGTCACGTCCCAGGCCGACTTCCCGTCCACCATGAGGGCGTCCAGCGTGGCCTTCTCCAGGACAACGTCGAAGCAGGCGTCGGGGAAGGAGAGCTGACCCATGTCCATCTGATGCCAGCTCATCCCGGGGCACTCGCTGTACTTGGCACTCATCGCACCGATGCACACGGAGGAGTAGTCGATGTTGGTGATGGCGTGGTAGCCGGCGGCGTACATGTCCCCGCTCAGGGTGCTGTTTCCACAACCTGAAGGAAAGAGAGAGGAGGAAGACTGAAACCAATAAATCAGCAATATGTTGTCAGTGTGAGTATAAGATGTTGTGATCGCAACATAATGATTAAGCAGCAAGATCCCCATCACGGCAACAAAGGCCGCCATGTCGGCGACCGCCGCCTGTGATTGATGAGACACCGTCGCTATTCGAGGAGTATAAAAGTGTGTTCAGTCGGTTCTGATGTGACCTCGGGCTGCACCGAATCCGTCACCCGGGTGACGGATGGATGAAAGCCGAGGGGGGGGAGGGGGGGAACATGCAGCGAGACAAGATGAAAATACTCTACTGAATGCTGCGTCTCACCTTTTGGATCAGATGACTCATAGACGGTGTGGAGAGGAGGAGGAGAAGGAGTGGGAGGAAGAGGAGGAGGAGGAGAAGTGGGTGTAGAAGAAAGGAGGAGGACATGGAGGAGACATGATACACATTTGTGCTCGCCTCGGAAATGTTCATAATATCTTGTACTTGTGGAAGCGTGTGAACATCTGTGTCGGAGGGGAACCGCCGAGGAAGCAGGCGGAGTGTGATGGGTGGGCTGAGACTTCCGACACCCCTGTTGCAAACGTGTGGCTGGAGCTTGTTATCACCTTGCTGCTTCAACTAATTACCAGCCTCCTCGTGTGTGTGTGTGTGTGTGTGTGTGTGTGTGTTTGTGTGTAAGACTGCTTCATTTAGCAGCCTCACACTCTAAACTACACATTAAGGTGTCCAGTGTATAGAAACCCTTACATGCGTGTTGTACAGTGTGATTGTCCGTCACGTTCATGAGTGAATGAAAGGCAGCAGGTAGGAACCATGAAACCAGATTTAAAGTGACACCAGCCACAAACCTTTAGAGACCTCGCTGTGCCAAACTGTGAAACGAGCTGTTTAAGCACGTAAATGTGTGTGTGTGTGTGTGTGTGTCCCCTCGCTGGAGCCAAGCCGTCCCGTGATGGATATCCCCTGTGACGCTGGCTTCAAAACAAGGTAGGAAATACTTCAACTGCTGCTTGACGCACTGAAATCCTCTCTGTATATGGACGGCTGGAAGATGAGAGGATCAAACTGCACAGACTCAACAGGTGCTTTTAATTCATAGTAGTTCATCTTACTTTACGTGTGGCAAAGCGTCAGAAACACAAATATTCAGTGTGTGGTGAAAATGAGGGACTGTGGCCTCATTCCATGCTCGGGTTTGGTGCTCTCTAAAGGGGGTTAAATCCCACCTGGGCCCCCCTCTCCAACCCCCAAAGCATGCCGGACATTGTTTCCGAGGGTTCCCCTCCGCTGACACAGCTGTGTGTGTGTGTTCTTTTTCCATCAACTCGGCTCCGAGGCGGGGGTGTCACATGACAGCTCATTCCTTGGGGTTGTCACAGCAATTTTAGTTGCCAGGCTGTCATCAAGGACACTACTCTCATTTTGGCTCTGTGACTCCAGCCGGTGACCCCCGCGACCTCTGACCTTCACACACACACAAGCTTTCCAGTTTACCAGACATTCACACGGCCCAAAAATGAGGTTAGACAGGATTACCTGCATTTATGTCAGTCTACGCTTGTGTACGGGGGAGATCCTACAGAGTGTTTATGTGACGAAGGTTTATTGAGGATAGCGGGTCGGTCCAGGCCGGTCGGGAGCCGGGAGTCTGTTTTTCCTCCAGCTGAAAGAGAGGAAGCTAAAAACCTCCTGATGGTGCATCCTAACTGGATTATCCGGAGCAGCAGAGAAGGAGACTAAAGTTAGAGGTGTCATATCACCTCGTTCTGCTGGCTGTGTGTGTGTGTGTGTGTGTGTGTGTGTGTATGTGTGTGTGTGTGTATGTGTGTGTGTGTGTGTGTGTGTGTGTGTGTGTGTGTGTGTGTGTGTGTGTGTGTGTGTGTGTGTGTGTGTGATGGAAAATGTGAGTCCTGATCATACCGTTCATAACAAATTGGCAAAAATAAATCAGTCATCCGTTTGTGACGTGAAAACTATTTGTTTGTTGTTGTCCATTTATAGAGGAAAGTCTGCACAAACAGGGGGGGGGGGGGGGGGGGGGTTAAACAGGAGAAGAAGAAAACCAGCTGCCAGTGCAGACAGCAATGTTGGCCAAACAAGGAAGCAGCTCCTTCCTGCAGACTCAGAGATGCTCGGTCCAACAGTGGTGTCAGGTTGCATGACCGACCTGTCAAACCTTTGATATTCAAGAAAACGCTTGATACACTCATGAAAGGAAGCCGTGGAGCAGCATTCCTGCGCTGCTCGAACACGGTCGCCTCACCAAACAGCAGACAAGAGGAGGAGAACGGAGACTTTTCTCCACAAAGACTAAAGAAAGAAATAAAAATGAACATGTTTATAATAAAAAAAACAGGGTTTTGAAAGTCTAACTGACAGCTCTGGATATTTCTTAGATTTTCCTCGAGGATTAACCCCATTGTCTATGTGGGTGCTCGCCTCCTTTTTTGGAAGTTTACAGAGTGTTACAGCATACTGTGCACTGGTTAATGTAAACTCAGAACTGTACTTAAATAAAATGTTTGCATAAGCTTGTTTTCCATCAAGAAAGTGCTTCTGTAGCAGAATATCTGCATTCACATTAATACTTTGCAACCGCACCCTAATTTGGATGCTCGTCCTCACACACAAAAATGGGATTTAAGTTTCCTACATAGCGATTTCATTCCTTTCCAGTCAAGTTCCTAGAGTCTAAAACAACACGAACAGTTGGAGATTTGACCTTTGAGCTATCAGATGACCGCCGTCCACAGAATCAGCGACTCTCCAAAGTCCTTATATGGTCGGGGAGGGGTGTTGGGTGGGGAAACCCTGCGAGTGAGCCGGCCGTGTGAAATATCAAAGCGTGCGATCTCGCAGCAGTGGAAACTCCATGATGTCAGAGGCATTCGGGGAACTCAGTCACATCCCAGATCGGTTTAGACACATGGAAGGATGCCGGTGCTGCGGAAAAGGTGAGGTTCACATGTGCTCCGGCAACAACACGGAGCCCCCGCCGCCCCCGCACACCCCGCTGGCCCTGGACCAGCCCGAGGCGAACCGATACCACGGTGACGCTTCGCAGGGTTCAGATGCAGCGAGTGTAAATGTCAACATGTGGGGGGAAAGGCAGGCTAGAAGTGTTTGTTGTTGCACATTAATCACGTGGCTGCAAGTGTGTGAAAGAAAATCACACATTAAACATTTGCTCAGATTAGTCATATTTTTGCATTATGCACACGGACGTTAACGTTTGTATAGTTTTGTGTGCGATGTGTGATGGAGTCTGACTGCGACTGGTCATGTCGGCTCATTAGAAGCCTGCACACGTGTCGGTGTTTGTGTGTGCTCACCATGACGATGATGAAAGCAGACAGTGTCACACTGGGCCTTGTTTCAACCAATTATCTCTTCTTATCTTCCCTCCAAGTGAGGATCCACCGTTATCTGATTAATTAAGCATACACATTTCTACGACAAGCCTCGGCTGCACAGTGCTCGTCACAGAAATGTGGATTTCATTTATTTGACCTGTAAGGACTCTTACTTGTCATTGAAGTCGAGGCAAATAAACACAGAAACAAAAGCATGTAGCTGCTTGGAATGACCCACTGGAAGGTTTTATAGGAGGGGGGACACGCGATGAACTGTAGAAACTTTCTGACAGTCTCCCCTCGAAGGCATTCATGGTTTTGCACTTCAGCTGGTGTTTCTGATTAAAAATGCACAATATATCCAAGAGTTGTTGCCGAGTGAAAACAGCCTCACAGCTTGTTCGACCTCACACTGAGACGGAGGAGAAGATTCAGGGAGGAGCGAGGGGCGAGTTAGAGGTGGACAAGAATGGAGGAGGATTAAGACTTCAGAGACAAGATCAAAAATAAATATAGTAATAGAATAAAAGAATGTTTTCTATCACAAAAAAATAAAGTTGAAGAACTACTCAAGCAAGGCAAGGGCCGAGAAACGTGGAGAAGAGGGAGAAATGGAGCAAAAAGGATATTTAAATGAAAAATGGCTTTTTTGTATGTGAAAGCTGATCTGTCTTTGCATCTTCACCAGATATAAGATATTCTTTATTTCCATGTTTTTCAAGCAGTTTCAGATGCGCCGCAGAAGTTGCATCAGCAGCGAGGCCAGATGAAATTCTCTCCAAAGATTGGCTCTTCCGGCAACTTCTCCTCTCAAGTCTCTTCTTCCCTCCGCTCACAAAAGTAACCTCCGTTATGTAACCGGCAATACGAGGTAATTAGTGGCTGAATATTTATGCATGTGGCTGTGACAGTGTGACTGTTTGATGGAGTGTGAGCGTGTGTGTGTGTGTGTGTGTGTGTGTGTGTGTGTGTGTGTGTGTGTGTGTGTGCGTGATAGAGGACTTTTGGAAGGACTCCATTGTGTGACTCCGTCTCTCTGCTGTGGCTCGGAGCCTAAAGCTTCTCTCAGATCCAAAAACACCAACAGGCACCAAGAACCAGCGGCTTAGTGAGAGGACGGATCCATCCTTTCTCCCGTTTTTAGCCAGAACTAACCATTATTGAAAACCACCCACCTCACTCTTTATATCACTTCTATTCCTCGTTACCTTCCCTGCCAGCATCCGTACGATATCAAGAGCACATAACGTGCATTTTTGAATGGTGCTTCACACCACACCGGTTGTTTTTTAAGCCACTTCTGTCTGCATTTAAAGCCCTCTCCGTCCTTAGCAGGGTCAAAAAAACAGACCAAAAAAAAAAAAAGCTCAAGAACGATGGATAGAGCACCAACATGACGGCAGGCAGGTGGGGGAGATGAGAGCACCGAGGGTGAGTAAGAGTGGGAGGGAGAGAGAGAACGAGAGACAGATGCACGGACAGAGAGAGTGTGGTAGAGAGCCCAGACGACACACACACACACACACACACACACACACACACACACACACACACACACACACACACACACACACACACACACACACACACACACACACACACACACACACACACACACACACACAGCAGGTGTGCCACTGGACTGCATGTCCTTGTAAAGGGTGATGCTGTGACCCGTGCCAACAAATAAACATAATATATGTGCAATCTGAAATCCATCTCTGTGTAAATTTAATATGCCAGGATGAACGCCCATGTGTCGTCCCACTTGTTTATTGTCTTCCTTTTTTTTTATGCCTCCGGCTTCCCCCGGTATCACTGCGTTTAACGTCACAAGTACTATGATTTGTGGGTAATTCCCTCAGGCGAAGACGGCAGGAAGGGCGGACTTACGGGAAAAGTGCGTATAAAAAGGCTGGAAACGTCTGCCAGAGAGCAGACATCGGCATCGCCACTTATCACCATCTCATCACTGCAGAGGAAACACGTTGCCACAGCGTTTGCCAGGCTACCTATGAGTTACCGAGGAGCTCGTCTGGGTGTGTTTGCGTGGCGTGTGAGCAGCTTTTCCCCTCGACATTCATCTTTGTCCACAGCGAGTCATTTGCAGACTCACCAATATTTATTTTTCCATCAGGCCATTCTAGCAAGAAGAAAGCATCTTTGTGCCCTTTGTTCTCTTTGAATGTTTTAATGTAATGTCAGTCAGTGAGAGGAAGGTCATGATTCAGCAGGAAAATGTGCGTGTCAATGTACTGTATGACGCTATAGTCAGGTTTTTCCTTGTAACTGCATGTAATGAGGATAAACACAACATGGTACAACAGCACCGACCAGGCAACGTCAGAGATGGTGTTGTTCATCCAGAGACACGCTGACGCAGATTCCTGCACACGGTAGATGTAACAGCTACATTCAACCGCCCAGAAGACTGCAGGTCTTTTCTTCTAAATGTGTGTGAAGGTAAGATTTAAATGAGGACAAAATCTCAACGTTGGTGTGTAATGTTGGCTGATTGTCTGGCACATACTGGGAACAACAAATAAATACACACACACACATTGTGCAGAGGGGGAAGTGAGGGTAACAGCAGTATAGGCATTTTCAATTAGCCACCTACCAAGACCACGTCTGTGACAAAATGAAATGGCCGAAAAAGCAAAGGTATTCCTGGGTTTTTAACACACACACACACACACACACACACACACACACACACACACATACACATACACATACATACACACACACACACACACACACACACACACACACACACACACACACACACACACACACACACACACACACACACACACACACACACACACACACACACAGAGGCTCAAACTTGACTGGTTAATTTTCTGCCTGGTTGGCAGGCGAGTTTGTCAGTTCAAGGTGCCTGCGTCTATATGTAAATGCCCCGCCGGCCGACCTTGGTGTGATTATGCATATGGCTCGGGTTTTACAGATGAGAGCCGGCCCGGTGTGGAGGGGCTTTATGGCTGACCACGCATATTGATCCCTGCAGGAGGAAATAGCATGTCTCTCTGCAGTGTCATTGTGTCACAGTCTAATCTAAATCGGAGGTCTGAATCAGCGGTGCTGATAGAAAGTTCCCCCCCCCCCCCCCCCCCCCCTTTATAGTTTGCTTAGGCGTTACTCTTTATAGCACCACTAATGAAATGACTTAACTGAAAAATATCTCATCTACAAAAAAGGAAATTAGCCCAAATCCAAACTGTCCAAATGTCCTTTCAGTCATGGGTCACATGCTAACTGGTGCTAACTGGTGCTAACTGGTGCTAACTGGTGCTAACTGTGGTATGGAGGCCGGCGAGTGAGCACATTGATGTTTAGCTGTGAAAATGTGAATATGTAACCCGACAACTCCATTACAACACCATCTTTCTTGTTTCTATAGCAGAGATCTTCAAGATGGGGTCCGGGACACCATAGGGGGTCTGCCGAGTTACTGCAGGGGGTCCCTGAAATACACCCATCCATCCATCCATTGTCTACCGCTTATCCTGTATTCATCAACATGAATACAAATATGAATCTTGTTGTGACATTGTGATGTCGAACTGCCAATATAGAATTCAAATATGTTCTATAAATATAGGAATCTGTCAATAATGATTATGTTAATGGCTTAGCATTGTAAACATCATTACGAAAGTAGCACTATAGGTTGCAGTACATTATTATACAACATCATTTTATACTGTATGTCCGAGCCACGGGGTCCTTGGCCTGAAATAGTGAAGACCCCTGATCTATAGTGTGGTGGTGTCAAATGACATCCATCGATAGCCCGTTAACATCCGTTCCTGCCGGACTGACGTCCTGCTGCCTCCGTATTCAAACGGTGCAGGTGTTGACAATTTATGACACAACAGAAAACCACATTATAAATCATGGTCTACATGCACCAGGAGGAACACTTCAGAATACAACAGTGACATATATGTTGTTTCCACGAGGTTTGCACCGGCACGACAGCGAGCGTCGCCGTCTCCTTCCAGGCCGGCAGCAGCAGCAGCTGACAGCAGCGAAGTCGCTAATGAAGAGTGAGTCAGCCTCGGAGACGGTGATTAATGCTGCATACCTCATCCCCCCCTCGGGTGTGCTGCTACATGCAATATGCCGATGCCTCATCTCTACACTCCATCACTCTCAGACAGACACACACACACACACACACACACACACACACACACACTTTGATGTTCCAGCTGCTTAAACTGTTGTTTATCATTGATTCACTTCTGTCTGAATTTATTTCAGTCATCTGCATAATCATACAAGAGTTTGGTTAAAGGATGGTGCTGCAGTGACCTGCTGTGACCTGCTGCCCAAGTGATGAAGAACTGGAGTGGACAACACGACACACACACAGACACACACACACGTCTGTTCTCACTGAATTATGACCACATCCTGTCTGTCAGAAACCGAGTGTTCTTCGTCCATGAGAAGAGAAGGAGGTGGAGGAGGTGAGTAGGAAGACATGAGGAGAACTGTGTGTGTGTGTGTGTGTGTGTGCGTCTAACGGCCTCCCTAAAAATAGCATCCACCTCTACCTGTCTGTGACCTTTCACTCATGCTCCCTCAGACCAGCACTGTGATGTCACTCACTCGGCAAAGAGGAAGTACTAATATGGTCATGGGAACAGGAACCACAAGAGGATCCGTGGAAGGTCACCGTAGTAACATCCGTGGTGCTCTGAGGCTACCTGCGGTGTGCAGAGCGCTGCTGAAACCCTCAACGGCTCTTTCCAGGATGCAGAGAGGCGACGGACGGACGGACGGACATGATTTGGTGGAAACGGGAGGGCAATAAGAGCGGAGGCATGTAGCGCGGGGTGGGGATGAGGAGAGAAAGGGATGAGATGTGGCAGAAGAGCGGGCTGAGATAGACTCAGAGTGTGAAAAGGAGTAATTGGCCAATGCGACGATGAAGAGGAGCGAGGCGAGGCTGGAAGCAAGCGGCTGCTATGAAGTATTCAGTCTCTCTCTCGCTCACTCTTCTGTTTCCTCTGTGAGGCGTCTCTGCTGCAGCAGCGTCGACTCAGACTGCGTACTTGATGAGACGGCCAGCACAGGCCTCAACACACACACGCACACACTTTGATATACTGTGCGTGTGTGTAGTGTAACGCCACACATACAGGTGCTGAAGACTGTTAAGTGCTATTAGCCATCATCCTCCCTCTCATTGGTTAACAGAAGAAACGTGTTCTACAGAGCATCTCCCATCGTCCTCATCCAAGTGGAGCACCAAATCATCTGACATGCACCAAAATGTCATCACCATCTCATCCACCCCACCCCTCACCCCCATTGAGCTATTACTGGGAAATGCATTTGGAAAAAGATTAAGACCTTAAAAAACAAAAAAAAGAAGGGAAGTGTGTGAGCTGGAGAGCAAGAGGGGGCAGTTCTCAGAAAGATAGGAGAATATGATGCTCGGCAGGGGTAAAGTCTGCTGCCAAAAACGTGGTTACATCATCACAGGTCAGCGAGGCAAAGTGTAATCATGATAGAGATGAGATGATGAGGGGATGAGAGAGGGAGGAGGGAAAAGGAAGGAAGGAGAGGGACGGGTGGACCAGATGTCAGCTCCTGAAGATGAAAATGAGCTCGACCAGCTGCAGAGGCTTCAAGCTCACAGAAACATGCCTTACGAGGAAGTAAACGCAGTGCACAAACAACAGATCAACTTGTGCCACAAAGAGCAGACCGCCGCGTCGAGCATCAATTGCTCAGACGGACGAGAACATCAGGCTTCTTGGGCAGAGCAGCAGGGGCGTCTTCTTCCCTTCCTCCATCCCCCTCTTCCTCACTTTCACCATCCCTCTCTCCACCTCTCCCTCACGCTAGATTACGTAACCTGTGCTACAGACTCCAGAGGAGGAGAGGGTTGCCGGGGATTAAAAGCAAAAAGACCGTGTGCTAAAAGGTAGAGACAGAAAAGACAGATACATGTAGACAGGCACAGAAGCAGCCCAGAACACAGAGCATGGACAGGGGGAAGAAGGGAGACGGGATGGGAGGTATGAGAGCGGTTGCCATGAGTCGTGAGGAGCCTCTTAAAGGCAAAACGGGAAAAAAGAGGCGGCAGCAGAGAGTGAAGAGGAGGAAGGAGACGGAGTCAAAAAGCAGTTAAGGAAAGGTGACATGTTACCGATACTTAGACGGAGAAAGGAAGTTAATTAAAATAATACAGGAAAAGAGATGACGTGTCAATGTCTTCAAAATGTAACTCTGCATAAAAACCAGAGACTTATCATCAAACAGTCGAGCACTTTCATGCAGCTGCAAGAGCAGCGGACTGAGAAAGGAACTGTACTCATCATCCCATTGTACACGCACAGCAGAGCAGGGAAATGAGACTCGGCCCCTTTAAACTAAGAGCTGTGGTTTGTTACAGCGAACTCATCAGCTGGGACACGAGTGTGGAAACTACAGCCAACTGCAAAGAGAGTGAGACACCATGCGTCGCAACGCAGCACTCTCTGCCTGCTTCGGGTTTGTGTTCGGTGGATGACATAGTTTTAATACGGCGTGTGTGTGTGTGTGTGTGTGTGTGTGTGTGTATTTAATCTGCATGGGAACACGAGGTCTGGAAAGACTCCCAGTTGTAGGATTTGTGAAAATCTGCAGCTCAACTCTCTTTTCTCTCAATCCTTTCTTCCTTCCTGTTTTTCTTCTCACTCGTTTTCATGAACACAATCTCAGATACTTCCACTGTTCACTCCACTCATCCTGGATGCCATCGGAGCATACCTTAGCATCTCTGTCGTGCTCTTCATTTGGGTTCGGGGAAGTGACTCTTAACTCAAAAATAAGAATTTATCGTTTTAAAAATGACCACACACTTTGAGTGGCAAATGTGCAGACTGTATATGTACCATGCCAGGGGGAATGTTTAACAGCAACATACCTACAGTAACTAAGGTGGGCGGGGCTTAGCAACCACATAATTGCATGCCAATGCATTTTGAAGCCCTTATCAACATAATGCTCACAAAGCGTAGGACACACAGCATGCAGCATATGACGGGCTCTCCCACTCATCAAGCTCACACATAAAAACAAACAACACCACCACCTTCTTATTACAGCCCAACGGTAAAGTTAATGCATAACAATGTGCTCTGAAATAAATATTGTCTTGGGGAGCCGGTAGTCATGGCAACAGGCAGAGGAACTGACTCTGCAATGGTGGTTTGGGTTTGTCTCTCCCTCACGAGCTCCAACGTGATTTAATACTGTAGGGATGGGAGGGAGTGTCTCGGCTAAGTGAGTTGCATTAAACAGAACACTGGAGTCGCCGGCTCGTCTTCTCCTTCCTTTCTTTTTTATGTGTGTGTGTGTGTGTGTGTGTTTGGGATGGCATAAGATACACAAGGCCCCTGTTCTCAGGTTTAGGTGAACAGAGCATTACAGACCATGGCAGACATCTGCTCTGCGATTCCCTGTCCAGGCTAATATAGGCCACGCAAACACACACGCTCTAATGGCTCTAGCTAATCCCGGCACCACTGGACGAGATAATCCTCCATCCAAACGTGAGACTTCTCCTCAAAATACCTTTCCACTCACCGCTGCATCACTATCCTTTCACGTTATCCTGCTCAAATTCAGCCGCAGCAGAGCGTGCAACGTGAACGGACCGGCGGCAGAGAGACAGCTGGAATGAAGGAGGGAACGAATGGCAAAGAAGAGAGAAGGTTCAATGCAACGGCATCATGGCGAGCCCCGGCCTCGTCGCTGACCCCTTCGATTATTATGTTGCACTCCCAAACAAGGGCAACACCCCTAGCTGCAGTTACTCAATGTTGTTGACTATCTGACATCCAATCACAGACGTGAGTCATAAAAAAATATTTAACTACTGATTATCCTCATCCATGTTCCTTTTCCCCCTTGATTAATTGATAATATATTTATTTAACCTCTAATATTGCAGTCAGCATATATACTGTAGAGGGGCATAGTGCATTTTCTGGAAAATCAATTGAGACAGGAATTAACAAAAGGTGATATTCACATTCGAATATTGTGCTAAACAAATAGCTTAATACCCCACTAAAAGGCCAATACTGTATGTTCCCTGTTAAAGACTAATAGTATGGTGTTGGCCAGCAGCGAGCCCGGCAGCACCGAGAGGCCAGTGGAAGTCAGTGATGTGCAGTGATGTAACGGAGGGGACAGGTGGCTTTCAGAGAGCCAGGATCAGCACTAAGTGGTTTCCACCATTAATCAATTCAATCTCCCTCACTCTCACACACCTCATCTCGCCCTCTCCGTGTCTTTATCGTGTCTCATAAAACACCATCGTTTGCTTTCTGCTCAGTCCATCCAAGCGCCGATAACGACATTAATATATGCAGACAACTGTCCTGCAGAGAAAGGCATCGGAGGGATCTATATTAGTTTCATATCTGCCTGTTGGGGGATTGTTATCCAGCGTTGCACGGGTCACGAGTCAGTGCATCGCTGCATACATGGAGCCTTCGCTAATAAAAAGAGCTCAGATCATTAATGACTCCTGTCACATTATTACAATAAATCTATTCAATGATTTAGGCTAAAACACTACGACCTCTGTCGTAACAACTAGAGGGGACATAACAGTTTCATCAATAGTGATCACGGCAGGATACCAATGTCACCGCCGAGCACCTGACTCAGCAGAAAAGTTTGAGAGGACCTGGCTGTGGAGGATGGTCTGCTCTACGTCTGTTTGACCTCCGTCACATCTGAAGTCAACGATGACGCGTGCCTGTGTCGAACAAATGGACGTACTCTAAAGAACACATTCCTTTACGCTAACGTACGGATTTGGTCAGGGATCGGATGCCGTCTCTGTGACTCTCCATATCACCATGGCGATGGCGAGGCCAATGTTTGGATGAGTTTCTACTGTTTTTACGTTTTGACTAGGCGATTCCTGCCTTAATGCAGTCTCAGCGTCCCGTATGCGAGCGAGCGGGGACATCTGTTCCCAGCGATCTGGCCGCCCTGTGTTCCATCAACAAACGACAACACTGCGTCACACCGTGTGATGAGCAGGCAGAGGTGGCAGAAACCACCACACATCTAAACGCCTCGGGGGATCCACAACCTGCTATCCATGGTGAGAAACTGTTGGAACGGTGCACGGCAACACCCACAGGTTCGCTCATTAGTAAACAACAACCTGAAGAATCACCACGTTGTACAATATGATGGAAAAATCAACTGAAAAATCTCAGCTGCCAATCCACACAAACAGTGCACGACAACAGGGGACAAGCAGATTACAGACGTTTATTAAAACTGCTTTCCCTCAAAATTGCCAGAGGAAACTGTAATCTTCATTCCAAGTGGATAAATCTCCCTTTTCTTATCCAAAATCTTACATCTCATGTGTGTGTATGTGTGTGTGTGTGTGTGTGTGTGTGTGTCTTTCAGACAAGTGAGAGTGAAGAGGGGCAAATGGAGAGTTACATAAGAATATCTCGACGAGCCGAACTAACTCTGTTATGCTTGGTATATAAGAAGTGAGAGATCGAGAGAAGAGACGCACAGGCAGCCAGAAAATAAAGCAAAGATTGAAGACACACACACACACACACACACACACACACACACACGCACAGAGAGAGTGACAGACAGAGAATTAGCAACAGACAAACTGAGGCTCAGGGAGTAAATCTGTCAGTTTAGAAAAGAGACGAGCCAAAGCGTTAGTAAGTAGTGAAGGTACGTTGATGGAAAGACACTAAACACGTCACACAGACTCGGAGGCAGACAGACACACGGACACGGACCGGTGAGACCGGAGGCTGACGTGGAGGTGCAGACGTGGAGGTGCAGGTCTGTCAGCCTGCAGTACTACGAGCATTGTTATGTAAGAGTGCCGAGGACCACGTCGCACAAAGCCAGTGTTCATCTAACAAGCCGATTAGACGCGCACGAGCACAGAAAGAGAAACGATGTGTTTAACGACTTGGCTGCAGGGGAGGATGACGACGACGCACGCGGGATAGACTGCAAGAAGTAAAAGTGGAATCTTATACTAAATTGTTTAGGGTCAATATATGAAAATGTATATGAGAGCAGCTTTTCATATTTATGGGACATTTTGGTATTTTCCTTAGGTTCCTTGAAAGACACTATATATTCCAGTTATTATTATTATAATTAGTAGTAGTAGTAGTAGTACTAGTAGTAGTAGTACTAGTAGTAGTAGTAGTAGTAATAAAGTGAAAGACAAAATGTATGTAGAACAGAATGATTACATAGTTGTCAGTCACACAGGGCTACAGAGTACACATACTATATAGATATACGTCCCAGATAGCGGATTTAAACTGGACATTGTCTTTATGTGTCCCCGACGGCAGTTTGAAAGCATCAGTCCACTTTATAGCTTCACATCTCGGAGAACTGTCTGTTCATTCGGAGACACTGAGCTTAGCTCCTCACTCTACTGAAGATTTGCTCACAGACTCCAAAGTATGCACCACATCACACCAATTCACCGGTGCCCGGCGTGTAGAGGTCCACGTTACCTCAGCAGGGCTGCAGGAGCAGTGCGTCACTGCAGAGGGCTAAATGCATTGGGACATCAGTGACGCACACACAGCGCTGCTATCGTCTCGCTGACAGGGCTTTCCCTGCTCGGAGCATTGTGACGCCGGGGTAATGACGCCATTTAGACTCAGAACGCACTGCCTGGCCGTCTCACTGATGAGCAACTCTAATCGAACGCTCCGAGGTTCTTTTTTTCCTTTCACAAACAGGCACCGAAAACCCTTCAGCTGCTAGTGCAGCTTTAGAACAGTTTCATGTTTGTGTGTGTGTTTAACATATAATGTAAACACTTTTTCTGAAGTCCATCTTCCAGACACTCAACATATGTCTGTGTGATCAGTCATGAATGCATGCGTCACTGTGAGCAGCAGTCTGCTTTTGCTTTCACAGTCATCGACGCTGCAGTCGCCCGGAGTGGCCTACACACTTCAAAGCCCGTCTGTGCTATATGCACACACACCCGGAGAGAACATTTCAATATGAGCTGAGCAATTACATCCAAGAGCATCCTGGACATTTTGTCTCAAGGCATCAAAAGAAGCATTTAATGCTACGTCACTCTCGGCTTAATAGCCACACCGTTGTGCTCCAGTGTTCCTGCATCAAGCACATCCGCATCGTGCTGTATGTCGTTTTTAAAAGCCCTATAGCAGCACAATGACATTAGGGCTCTTTACACGGATTCCTCGTCTTAATGTCTTCCATGTTGATTTCGTAGGACAGTCTGTCGCTGTAATCACAGATTTAAGTGGACAAGGTCACACAGAAGTGACTCGTCGCGCTGCGACATACAGCGATGGTCACAACGACTGAACCGCGTCTCTCGGTATTCACGACAAAAGAGCAGCGAACGCACTTAGACGACCCGTCTTTGAGGTCGACATAATGTCTTTGTGAGAAATACACAGCAAGCTCCGGGACGACACTTCAGCTCCTGAGAGGTAACTTTGGCTGCAGATACACCTCTCAGCAGCCACTCTTCCTTCCTCCTCCTCCTCCTCCTCCTCCTCCTCCTCTCTGCTGGGGGAGGGGGGAGCAGAGAGGAGACGGGGAGGAAGAGAAGAGGTGAGAGAGAGGGGAGGGAGGCAGCAAGGGTAATGTGATGCAGCAGTGTGCAGTGCAGACAAGAGGAGGCTGTGTGAATGCCAATCACCAATATAATCCCCAGCTCTCACACACACACACACACACACACACACACACACACACACACACACACACACACACACACACACACACACACACACACACACACACACACACACACACACACACACACACACACACACAGTTTTGTTAGAACATTGTGCTTGTAACAGAAAACCAATGACTTTCAGAGGGACTATTTTCTCACGGTTTCATGAAGCTTGCGTTGAGATAATTAATTCACGAATACTGTAAAGATGCAATTTAATCGGCCAGTTGTACAAGTCTAAAAGTTTGCTGACGTGAGAACAGTAACACCCTCTGACTGCAATTCAAATGTAATCGTATATATATACCTTTATATATACAAAAAAACTGTGTTTTAGTGATATCATTCAACAACCCTTTTTATTGCGTGTCTGAATAGGAAGCTCAGCTTACGTGACACGAGCAACACTATATATATATATATATATATATATATATATATATATATATATATATTAACGTCCTCTCTTTGTCATATACTTCTATAAATCATTCTTCATTCTTAAGCACTTTTACTATCCTCTCATCTTTTACGTCTCTGTTCTCCATCCTCACACAACCCATTTTACATTTTCTAACATGCTAGCTCACCCTCACACTAACAGCACTTGAAAAAAAACTGTAATTGTATGCAGCACACATTTAATCAAATTAAGTAGCCAGTCTGACTCATTGGCTCACTATATAATTTGCACTCTGTGTGGGGTTGAGTAACAGCCTCTCCCCTTCCAATGGCTAGAATTATTACCTTAAGTGTCAGGAGTGTGTCCGTGCGTGCGTGTGTGTGTGTGTGTGTGTGTGTGTGTGTGTGTGTGTGTGTGTGTGTGGTCACCCACACACTCCACCTGCATAAGCCCTCTCAGCAAGGGCGTTCAGTGTCACAGAGAATGGAGTCATTGACTGAAAAATAAAAAAACAACCAGCATGTCCACACACACCTCTGTCGCTGCTAACAAGCACACACATGCATGCAGCTTGTGTCTCCCTGTGCAATCCACACACACACACACACACACACACACACACACACACACACACACACACACACACACACACACACACACACACACACACACACACACACACACACACACACACACACACACACACGATCTCAGGAGAGATTGGATAATAAGATCTTCTAGTTGTCCCAGAGTGAAGAAACTCCCACTGCGACAGCAGAAACCCCGCGACACAGTAACACACAGTCTCTCACACACACACACACACACACACACGTACTCCCTCTGTGCTCTGTTTATCAGGGCCAAGTCCATCGATCATCCTAGCCCCGTTGCCCGGGTAACCCCGTTATTATTCAAAGCACGGCGCACCAGCTTGCAGAGAAAGCGATGCATGTGTGTGTGTGTATCCGTGTGAGTGCGTGCGTTAGTAGGAGGTAGTGGAGGTTCCCATTGGCTCATAGGCAAAGCAGCCACCCAGGCATCCTCCTTCCCAGCATCCTCCCTGATCTGCATACCTGTGGGGGGGGGGCATTACCACACACACACACACACACACACACACACACGCACACACACTCACGCACACACACACACACACACACACACACACGGGATGATAGCTCTAAAAGGGACACGGCAATTGGAGCGTGGCTATCGTTCCAATAAAATTTCACATTTTCCCCATTTCTATCGCCCACCACACCGTCCCCCCCACCCCCCCCCCCCCCATGTGATTCTTATTCAGCATCTTTCCTCCATTATTCTTCCCTGCTTTGCTGCATTTCATTCAGCCTGCACCCCTTATCTGCTCACGCCCTCTTATTTTTCATTCACATTCTGCGGCTCCGAGGCTCATTCATAAACAGCACCACTCCTTACAGCGGCAAAAAGTGGGGAGGAGGGGAGGGGAGGGGAGGAGGGGAGGGCGGGATTGAGGGAGGGTTGCCCTTACTGACTTACTGACTGCTGCATGGTGAGGGCTCCCTGAAAACTGAAAACAGCCAATCGGGATGCTGAGAAGAGGGTAGGGTAGGGAGGAGAGGGGAAGGTAGAGGGGGGGGGGGTGGGTAAGGATCCCTCCGCTTCACAGTACACCTCCTCTTTCTGTCATTCATTCATTCATCAACCCATCCTCCATTCACACAACATGCTTCATCTGCTGCAGTTCTGTATCTGCTCTGCTGCAGATGGTTCAGCTCATCAAGGTGAGAGAGTGTGTGTGTGTGTGTGTGTGTGTGTGTGTGTGTGTGTGTGTGTGTGTGTTAGTGTGTAATCTGCCTCACACAGGACACTGCAGACTAAACAACCTCTACAGACGTTGTTCTTCAAGCAGCAACTACCTGATTGCTGCTCATTATTAAGTTACCCAACAAGACATGCAAATCCTCCCCCGGGACCACACATCAGTCTGGTTCACATACAAACCTAATCAAAGACAGCCTCAAGACCATGCAACCACTTCAGAATGAGGTCACCGTTAAATACGTAAAACCAGATATATTGCTTGAACGGTCGTGTACATAAGGTGGATGGCAGCTGCCAGCATTAAACTGGGGCAGCGACAGGGGAGGACAGAGCTGCTGCCAGCCTATCTGATCAGACGTGCTCCGCCTCCAGCCGCCACAGGAAGGAAGGGCTGCAATCAATGAGAGGAAGGGCAAGCGTGAAATGGCCGAGGCCCGTCTCTTGGTACTATTATTCCTCTGAAAGCCGCCTCTCCCTCGCAGCCTCGCTGTGAGGACGAGGTGTGTGTGCTTGAGTAAGAGACATGAGAGAAGGAGGACCTGTTTACCAGAGTGGAGGATAAAAGGAGGATGAAGGAGATGATGGAGGATGGGGTGAGGGAAAGAAAAGAAAAAACAACGGTGGGAGAGATACCAATAAGGAAGGGGAGGGGGGGGGGGGGGGGGGTCACATGGAAACATGTAGAAACTCAAGTTTAGAAATGAGGGACAAACTTCCTACAAGCAGCAGCATATCTGATATCAGCTGGATCTTCTGACAGCTGCGAAGACATAACGGCTGACTTCAAATCTCTCTCATGCTCTCCGTGTTGCCAGTGACTTTCCATCTCATCAGCATTTCATGCGAGTGTCTCTGGTTTTGTGTGTGTGTGTGTGTGTGTGTGTGTGTGTGTGTCCAAGATAGTCCTGTTAACACTGAAATCAAATCCTCCTGCTCAGCCTAAATGTTCCTCTGGTTTGAAGTGTACTGCATTGCTTTACAAGCAAACAGTCCACCGTTACGCTTACATGTTCTCGCCCTCTTCCAGTATAATTATGTGTATTACACACGCACGCGCACACACACACACACACACACACACACACACACACACACACACACACACACACACACACACACACACACACACACACACACACACACACACACACACACACACACACACACACACACACAACACACACACAACATACACATATATTGGAATATAACATAGGTCAAACTGCAGCAGTGGCCGATAGATATTCCAGAAATGTGCACATCTCTGCTGGGACGCCGACGCCAACATAATAGCCCCCCGACGGCAAGTTGGACTCTCTGAAAAGTGCAGCTCCCACAGATCTCAACGCTGGTGTAAACACCTCAGTTATATATAGCAGACCGACTCTTGGCACACAGGTGGACGTCTTTGATACAAGTAGGCAAAAGAGGAAGGGGAGCCACAAGAGAGACACTGGTCGGCAAGGAAAGAGCGAGGTGAGGCACCAAGGTTGAAATGGAGGAAGTGAGAGGTGAGAGAAGGGCGAGTTGGAGGGCGAGAGAAGGGGGCGGAGTCAGGAATGAGCGAGCAGGATGGAGCGTGCAAGAGGCGACGGAGAGAGAAGACTCGACATTGTCGGCAGCGTGCGGTAATGCTCTTTATAAAAAGGCATAATGTCATTGTAGTCAAGGCACTGGGCCGTACATAGTCACACAACAGCTGACTGAGCAGTCACACTGATGTCACACGATGCGTATGACATCACCGTGAGCTGGAGGAACCCACAGAGTGGCAGGACAATGATGTCACCTAAACAGAGGCAGCAATGCAGGACGTTTAGGGAGGGTAAAATGTATAGTCTATAAGTCTATTAAGCATGCAATGATGCTGCAATACAATTATTTGAATTATTCAATCAAAGATTTATTTAAACCTTGAAATGACATCAATGATGAGGAATACACAAAGTTAGCTGGAGTGTCTGATATCACCATAATATAGGACTGATACTTTTCCTATCATTCAAAGGGAAGCTGGATGACACATATAGCAACACGGAATCAATTCATCTGCTGGTTCTACTCTTGATTAATGGACAATACCCGTTACATACCCAGTGTCAGTTCTCAAAATATAAAAGAGCTTTAATAATAATATTCCATTATTATCGATGCTGGCGTTCCAACTAAAAAGTAGAATGGGCCGGTGGCATTTTTGTTTCATACAAGCCATCACACTGTGATATTTATGTGTATTTATGTGATATAAATGTTCTGTTGTCATTTTGAAGCAGAAACCAGACTGACCTAATGTCATTGTGGTTCATGTGGGTGTCTAAGTGGGCAGCTTTTAAACAGGAAATGCTATTATGGATGATTTAACCACCTTGCTAATCATGTGAAACCAAAGGATCAATACCACACACACACACACACACACACACACACACACACACACACACACACACACACACACACACACACACACACACACACACACACACACACACACACACACACACACACACACACACACACACACACACACACACACACACACACACACACACACACACACACACACACACACTATTTTGGTACCAGTTACCAGGAAGTGGACGAGACAGAGCGAACTCGGCTACAGTAGATGAGAGGCATTTATTATTAGACAAACACTTTTGGGGGTTCTACGGTTTAGCAAACATAACTCAAACAGGAGGTCATTAATAGCGTATTTATTGGGGAGTATTTTCCGCTGCAGCTTCGGTGAACTAGTGAGTATTTAACAGCAGTAAGAAGTATTTGGGATCGGCTCAAAATAAACCACAATGCCCTGATAAGGAAACATGTTCAACAGGCTCAATGTTGGCCTTCGATAGACAAACAATACTTGATTTTTGTCTTTTCACGTAATAATCACAAAGAACATAGGAGGTAATTTCTCTCTTTCTTCAATATGTCTAATATATATGTCTATTGATGGGGGGGGGGGGGGGGTGCATGGAGGCTGAGAGAGCAAAATACATGTATGAAACTGTTAAACAGATAAACGAGGACCAAGATTGAAAACAGACACATTTAAAGAAATGCATGAATGAATGGAGGGATATTAAAACGGTCATCAGCATGCAGGAACATGCTGCAGCTCTCCCCATCCCTCCCTCCCTCGTATCACTCTCTCAGTGCTGTACAGATTAACTTAATGGAAATGACCTCCATCTGAGACAGTCGAGTGGCCCAAACCTGATTAGTTATCTACCTCCCCTTCCATCTCTCCTTCCTTTGTCCACTAATCAACAGCACTGTGGTGCCTCAAGTCTTCCTTTACCCTCGCCCCCCCCCGACAATGATGGTAACTTCTTGTGTTGTTTCATATGAGACAATTGTCCCTGTGACGCCAGCGGGGGAAACGTGTGCGGCGGCGGCGACGGCAGGCCTTTCGTCCTGAGCGTGGTGATATCTAAGTGCTCTTAAGAGCTCTTCATGTCCACACAACGCGTGTGGGTTCGCACATCTTTTTCCGTAGGCTTCCCTTTATAGCCACCTATCTGTGCACATGTGAGTTGTTGAAGAAGATGGCAACACGTGCTGGTGACAGTAATGTGCGATCCCATGATTTGGCGAGACGAGAGAGATGGATAGAGAGAGAGAGAGAGAGAGAGAGAGAGAGAGAGAGAGAGAGAGATGCCCTCCAAGATGAGAGCTCTCAAGCGATATAATGGCTCTCCTTTGGGTTTTAAATCAGCGTGCAGAAAGTGGTCTGACCTGGTGTTGACTGCTGCAGTGTAACGCAGGAGATAGGCTTTATTTATATATATATATATATACATATACATCAGACACCAGTCTGTAGGTGTGCCTGTGACGCACATAGAAAGGTGTGAGGCTGTCAGTAAATGTTCTCACCTAGAAGTGTGTTTCATCATACAGCAGAACGGATTACATTCTTAAACATAAAATCTCGAAGGTACCACTGACGATGTCACCACCAGCTTTTGGCTCTCGAGCCAATTGCTTGATGTTTTTGCACAGCTCCCATCACATAGTCACAGTTCTGCAGCCACAATGTTTGTGTTGCATGTTTTAGAGAGCAGCAGTGCCATTTAAAAACCAGGTTACTGCAGGTAGTGCTGGGTGCAAACTGGCTAGGTTTTCAAGGCAACGGTGACATCTTGTGGAGAATTTTCACACTGTTATGACTGTAGTCATTTTGTGAGTTGTTTGTGCACTGTGCTTGCTTTATTTCTCCCGCTGATCTTATATGCAAATAGGTGTGTGCCGTGCCCGTGTCCTGATTGGTGGAGTGGTTCCAGGCTTTGCACTCGATTGGCTGTGTCTCAAGCCCACCTGATATTTAAAGAGCCAAGATGGCGGACGCTGAGGGGCAGCAGGCATTTCCTCATCCTCCTCCTCTCCCAACCGGCCACACTTATGCATAAGCTTTGTCGTTGAGTAGTCTTTGTTTGTTTGAGTAGTTTTGTTTCTTTTGAGCAGTAAGGGTGGACTGCCAGTTTTGTTAACATCGTTTTCTCCTGTTCATTTAGTTAGGGAGGTAAGTGTTATGTCATTTATGTTTTCCCTTAGTTTTATTAGGTAAGATTTACTTCCTAGACAGGAACCGTTATGTTTGTTGTTTTGGCCTTGGTCCACCCTGAAGCCTATAGCTCATTTTATTTATACTTAACTGATTTTTGTCATCACCTTTATTTTGTAAATAAATCATTTTCTTATTATTCTGATACTACTTTGTTTGTGGTCACTTGGGACTTGGGGAAGATGGGGCCTCTTCGTGTTGTGTCCTAGACCCCTAGACTGGGACGTAACAACACCAACGCCTGAAGGATTTAAGTTTTGCTTTTCTGTAAAGCCGCCAGAATCCAGTCTTTAAAAAAAGACTGAAATGTGTCCACACTAAAGACCAAAATTCTAAATGCTTTTCAGTATTTTGCCAGTTTTAGACTGAATGTATTTAAGCTTCCTGCTTGTGTTAGACATTGAAAAAGTTTAGTTTCTTGTGTTTTCCTCCAACAAAGAACTGGGTGAACCAATACTCATATTGGCAATTATAAGACAATACCCAGATCTACTGAGTAAATTTAACAACCTTTTACATGACGGATGTCTCCACGCAGGTGTCAGACATATTCACACTTTTTACAAAGTAAGTAAAGTTCATTGGCTAGTTCTACCGGACCAACTGGACAATTCTAAACAAATGGGGGATTTAACAAAAGTATCCCAGATAACGGTATCTGACACTCATGACGAAATGGTGATGGACACCAGCAGGTAGAGATGAGAGGACGAGGGTTTTACTGGGAAGTGAAGACGAATCAGGGAAGAAAAAAAAACTCACCAAGCATCAGAATGGAGTCGTCTTTCTGGACATGTTTCTCCAGAAGGTGCTGGAATTTGGAGAAACAGCCCAGCCAGTCGTAACTCTGCTCTGTCGTGTATCTTTCATCCCAGTAGTCGACATCTTTGTACCTGGAGTTGTGGTCCGGCAGGTAGTTCATGTTCTCTGTGACACGGAAACAACATCAGCATCAGAATAGTATTAATTTCAGAAAAGAAGAATGAAGTGTTTCATTGTGGCTGTGTTCTATTTACCATCCAGGAACTTATAATCATAGTTCTGCTCCAATAACCATCCAGAAAACACAACATACTGCAATGTAGACCCATGGGTCATTCCGTGTCATTTCATCAAATGCTTCCCACCTGACCATCTCAGAATGTCCTGAAAAAATTCAAGTACAAAGACACACTTGTTAATAGCACAAATCCAAAATATTAGGTCTCTACTGTCAATACTTTTCTCATGAAACATCATTGAATGAAGGGTAGTTTAGACGGTTTTTGGCATCATGCTCTGAAAAGCCATTTTTAAACAGCAATATCTGGAAAACTATCTCTTTAAAAATGGCTTTTCAGAGCATGATGCCAAAAACCGTCTAAACTACCCTTCATTCAATGATGTTTCATGAGAAAACTATTGACAGTAGAGACCTAATATTTTGGATTTGTCCTATTAACAAGTGTGTCTCTGTACTTGAATTTTTTCAGGACATTCTGAGATGGTCAGGTGGGAAGATTTTCAGAAATTTGATGAAATGACACGGAATGACCCCCATGTCAAATCCAATATGGCTCTTAATTTGATATCAATTTAAATTATCGTTATCAGCACGATTGTGGTGAAACATTTACATCAAAGTTACTTTATCTATTATTGGATAGTCAGGTTTGTGTGTTTCTATGCAACATTTTAACGCGACACTGTGATGACTTCATTGAGTTAGCGTTGAATCATACTTTCTCTCATCTATAACCACCTGACATTTGTTTTCTAAATCCAGTCAATACTGTTTGTGATAGCGGTTTCTAAATGAGATATTCTAACTGTGAATATCGATATAATCGATAATACGGTAATAGCTAGTGATGTGACTTCCGAAACGGGCGTGTCGGCGCCTCTCTGAAGTCCCGGATCGAAACGTTTCGAAACGTTGTGCCGAAAAGCGGTTCTGAAACGCCCATGTCACGTGACTGTAGTTCAGTGATTGAAGGAACGCCTCTGTTTCGAAACAGCTATTCCAAGACGGGCAGATCCTTTGAAATACTGGCAAGAGCGACGTGTTGTCTTCCCTAATTTGTACCAACTGACTAAGAAATGGTTAAGTGTCCCTGCAACAAGTGTACCCCGTGAAAGGATTTTTCCAAAGCAGGGGAAGTGTTATCCAAAAAAAGAAACGGACTCAGCTCAAAAAGAGCTCAACAAATATTATTTTTGAATAAAAATCTTTGATTATTGTATTGCATATAACAATGTGTAATTTATTTATTTTTAATGTTTCTTTAATTCAACCTGTATTCTACTTAACTTAAGGAAACCTAAGACCGGCTCATTTCATAGTGGCACATAATTAGGAGTTTTCTTTGGCCAGAGCATGTAGTTCACAGAAGTGGCCACTAGAAGCCACTGTAGAGTCAGGTTTCATATTCGTTTCAAGGCTTCAACACAGACTGAAACATCGCTTCGAACTGTTCCGAAGCTTCCCTTTGCCCACCACTAGTAATATCTCCTTAGAGAAGAGTCGAGGAGCAGAACCTGTTGTAAACAGCGCGTAGTTACATGAACGTGTGCGTCTATGTGCAGGCTATAGATGACATAGCGCTGCGCCGCGTCCGCGTAGCCGCGACAACGTGGTTTCCCTTCAACAAAACCACGAGTTGGGTTACTTACGACGTCCTCGCGGAGCCCCGTGGTTCTGTGTGGAGTTGACCCGGCGCCGCGGGGGCAGATCGGCTCTCTGGAACCCGTTGGAAACTCCGGCGCTGAGTCCAAACTCGCTGGTTTCCCTTCAACGAGACGCGTCGTGTTTAGCTCACAGCTGCGGTCCGCCGCTGGCATCAGATTCGTCACGCATTCATCGAACTATTACTGGTGTTTTTAAAATATATATATATATATCTACTGCCACGGATATGATTGATTCCTGGAAAATATAATACGATCTGGTTTTATCTCGTGTTGGCGTTTTTTTGTGTGTGACGAATCTGGTGACAGACAACTGCTGCTGCTGCTGCTGTTAAACAGCGCGTGCATGCGCATGCGAATAAACCACGTGTTGTAGTTTTTACAGCTTGAATGAAACGGTGCCCCGTCCAGCTGAAATACACGTGAATTATACGGGTACGCCGAGGTGCTGCAGATGCATCTCCTGTGTGCAACAAAATACATCTGCAGGCAAAATTAATAAAACAATATACAATTAAAATAATAAAATACAGGCTCTGAAATGTAAAAAGGATCACTTTGAAGGCAAAAAATAAAGTGAGAAATGAAAAGTATCCCTATAAGGGACATTTCTACTGACTGTTTTTTTTTTTGCAAAGTTAACTGAATCTAAAGGCATATTTATAAAGGGAAAATGCATTCAAACTGAAGTAACAAGCCTGTTTTGAAAATGTAAGGAATAGAGATGCTTGATTTAAAATGTAAGGAGTAAAAATGATGAATAGTCAGAAACAAGGAGATGTGAAAACTGTATATTACAAAGAAATAATAATAATAATAATAATAATTCTTTATTTATATAGCACTTTTCACAGCACAGAGTCACAAAGTGCTTCACAAAACATGATAAGACAACAGTATATACAAAGATGAAGAGCAGCCAAGAATAAAACAACGACAGTAATTAACTGCCCTGCAGTTCAAAGGCCTGTCGAAACAGGTAGGTTTTTAACTGCGCCCTGAAAGCTTCAGACGACGCAGAGGCTCTCAAGTCTGCGGGAAGGGCGTTCCAGAGTCTGGGGGCCACCGAACGAAAGGCTCGGTCCCCTTTAGTTTTGAGGTTGGTTCGGGGAAGAGCGAGGAGCCCCTGGTCGGAGGACCTTAGGGACCGGCTAGTGGAGTAGGGCTGGAGGAGGTCGGAGATGTAGGCCGGGGCAGACCCATGCAGGGCATTGAAGGTGGTTACCAGAATTTTAAATTGGAATCTGAAAGCTATGGGGAGCCAATGTAGGGCGCGGAGGATAGGAGTGATATGGCAGGACTTCTGTGAGCGAGTTAGCAGCCTAGCGGCAGCGTTTTGTATTAGTTGTGGACGGTCCAGAGATGATTTATTGAGGCAGGTAAACAGTGAGTTACAGTAATCAAGTCTGGATGAGATGAAAGCGTGGACGGCCAGTTCGAGTTCTGAGTGGGATACCATGGTTCTGAGTTTAGCAATATTTCTGAGATGGAAGAAGCAGGTGCGGGATAGGGTTTTGATGTGTTTATAGGAGCATGTTTTGATCAAATAAAACGCTGAGGTTTCTCAGGCTGGAGCGGATGTTACAGGTTAAGGCCCCCATGTGGGCAGTCACCTTGGCTACGATGGGATCAGCAGCAACAATGAGAACCTCAGTTCCAAATAACACGTTACATTGCGGAATCAGGAAAAAAAGTATGAACGTTTAATGCATCCTACTTTTAACGACGTCTTACAAAATGATGCAGGATCTTATGGAATCAGACAGCCAGCGGTACGGTGTTGGTCATGGAAGGAATTCACTGGTGAATAAGCCGACTGCAAGGATGAGAACCATGATCAGCACAGCCAGGCCACGACGGGCCACCAGCCGCCAGTCCAATGGGGACCGGGGCTCTGCAGCAACGGCTGTCTCATCACAGACAAGACTAATAACCTGCAGGTCTGAGTTACAAGTCTCACAGCTCGGGGTGAGAGGTGAAATGACACTGAGCTGGCAGACTCTCTGAGCTGTACTGGCTTGTCCTGATCAGAGAGGGAGACACATGCAGTTAGTTGTGTGCAAACTCTGCACAGCACGCGTGTCCCTGTAGGCATGCAGTGGGAAGGAAAACATTACATACCGTTGTTTTCCTCTTCTGTCTTTTCTGTGACCAGGACTCCTGCTCTCACCATTGCCTGCTCAGACACATTTATGACAGCTGTTTATTCTGCATGTGTCAAATGTAAATTGTATATTGTTAGTCTACAGGGACACAGACAGATGTTAGTGTCATTTTCTCCTAGTGACTGTAGAGGAAAGAAAAGACCAGGGAACGTGTGTAAACGGTTACTCACACTGGTGGGTTTTGTAAGTTTGGGCCTCATTACTACATTATTATTGTTATCATTACTTCACATAAGGCTGCAAACCACTACCAAGGCATCCTTGCTAATTGTACTCCTTATGACAAGAAACGGACCTCAATGTGTATAAACTTCAGACACAGCATTGATTAGTTATCTGTCATTCATCGTTCTGTTTCAATGCGCAGCCATTCACCTCTTCAGCAGCTTTCCTCCAATTTAGTTTCCATAAGTAAATCATAAAGAATGTGACCTGTAAAATGACACCAACACAAATCCCCAACCACAGTCCTGCAACAGAGAAGCAAAAACAATCAGACGTGTATCACAACAAGACTTTAAGGTGAAATGGCCGTGAGCTTTCCTGTCCTTACCCATGATGCCCATTTTGACAACAAACATCAGGCATACAGCGAGAGGAATGCCGATGGCGTAATATCCCAGGAAGTTACAGATGGCTCCGATCTTTTGTCTCCCTGCTCCTCGTATGATGCCCCCTGCAACAGCCTGCACGCATCAAATACAGCTATTGTTAATTGTTTATCCCCATTAGCTGTCGCAAAGGTGAGCTAGTCTTCCTGGGGTCCCAACATAAAAAAGACAACAACAAGAAAATCACTTAACAATGATAATCTAAAAGCAATAAAACATTGTAGACATCATTATAAACCTCATCAGAGATTATTCAGAATATGATATTAGAGGAATACCTTCATTATTATATTCATACAGTAAATATGTCCATTCCCTACTCACAATTTAAATAGTGCATTCTCAGTTGGTACTTGAACGATACTTTGCTATTGAGTTTACGTATATTCAGTGGGCAATTATACCGATGATTGATGGCACGATAAATAATGTTTCTCTTTAAAGCATTTGACAGCTATCAGGCTCTCTGCTGTGCTTGACTATGACATGATGAGAATTTCTTATTATAATAAACTACTTACTGTAAGGGCATCTACAGGAAACATGAACCCGTATATGATCATGACTTCACCAACCCGCTGAATAATTACTCTGAAAGATGCAAACCAAGATTAAAATCAGGAACTGAAATATATAATTTGTACAAAGACAGAGAACTTCACGTTTATTGTGTTTTTTGTAATATTGGAAGTAGCCCGCCTTCACCATGGTTTAATTTAAAAAAATTAAAAAAAACAGCCTCAAGGTATGATTTTGCAATTTGAAAGTTATTTCAGATTCTTCAAAACACATTTTTATAAATGTACAAATAGACTCCATACTCACTTGTCTTTTGTGAAGATGTAACCAATCACATTTCTGGATGAGCAAATAATAATTGCAATCAAGCACGAGACTGCAACTAGAGAGATGTAGAAATTACACAGATGTCAGCATTAAAAACAAATCTGGAAAGTATTTTTAAAATGACTAAACATCTGAAGCGACATTAGAGATTTTGTATTTATCTCCGTAAAGAAATAAAATATCTATATAAATATCTATGCATTGGGGTTTGAATGGCATGCATTGATGCAGAGATGGGCACAAAACATAACAATCTAATTTGATAGATTAGATAATGAATATTCTTGAATTCTCAGATTAAGAATCTGACAAGAAAAGAAGAAAAAGAATCAACTAGAAACACTAGATCCTCCCTCGCATCTTTGCTCAGATTCCTAACAGTGCCTCAGAAGACATGATACAGCTCAGTAGAAGGCCCATGACAAGTATTCAACTTCACGTCTAAAATCAGTGTCTCTATAAAATATATACATCATGTACCATGTTACTCTATGAGGTACTGCCATTACTTGTTGTTGCAGGATTATTGGTGCTAATGAGGGCATTAGCTTTAGATGGAAGGTAAGTCTGCATGGATGCATTTGTTCTTACATGTACAGATGATGGCGGTTTTGCCAGATGTCGTGGCCTGTTCAACGTTCCCAGCACCGAGAGCATTCCCAACCAGCACGCTGGCAGCTCCCATAAATCCCAACGGTAACTGTGTTGTCGAAGGGGACACAAAATAGGACGTGTCATTTTAGAAAAGGTACAACTCAACCACATATCTGGACGGCCTGGAAATTAGTTTAGAATTTTGGATTATTTGCAGCTGCCAGAGGCATATAACATCTGAGGACCGATCCAGATCTTCTAACATGGTTTATAAATGAATGAACAAGTAAATAAACTCCATCAGACTTACTGTGAACATCAAAGCAACGATCTGATATATAACTGACTGAGCTCCCAGCTCAGCCTCACTGATCCAACCAGCCAACAATGCTCCAATTTCAAAAGTCCACATCTCCAGACAGAACATGAGCATGCTGGGAATGGCTATCTGGGTGAACTGGCCCCATTCCTGCAGACAGTCCAGTGACCAACCTAGGGGGAAATGTGGAATAGTGTTTACAGTTCTGCCATCACTGCACTGGATTCAAAATCAACCATCCTATCAGCAGTTAACATTTCTGTGAATAAAAATAGGGGAAAACTCACCAGACCACGTTTCCTTGTGTAAGCCTGTATAGTAGATGTAAATGTACAATGACAGAGCCAAAGTGAACTGCGTTAGAGCATTTGCTGCTGCAGATCCACTGCAATTCAAAGGAGTTCACAACACAGTTCAAAGGAAACAGGCAGCTTACTGATACTAACCTGCAATATATTGCATGACCTACTGCACAGTAATTATAGACAATACCATCAAGGTTTAATTATACGCACAATGATGACGACTACCTCTATTTCTAGTTTCTTATGGTGGTGGGCACACTTACGCAACACCCTTGTCCAGCACATGGAGGAGGATGTAGTTGGCGATTGCATTAACAACATTTCCAAAGACCCCAGTTATCACTTGAGGCCAGATGACACCCTGCCAATTAAAGGAGATGGTGAACTTAGTGTTGTGTTCTCCAGCTATCATTGTGTTTCTGTAGATGTGCACTGTACCTGGTTCTGTAGATACTTCCCCAGCAGCTCGTACATGAAAGCAGCCTGCACACAAGACAGCGAACAGGAGTAAATAAGAGTCAAAAATACCAACAAATAGAAAAGGATGGGGATGTTGTGTCTTAGTATAGACTGAACTCACTGGCAGAGAAGGCATGTAGAACTTTACATACAGCTGGGAGAATCTGAGAGCAAACATACAGAAGTACGTATGATAGGTGGAACTGAATCAAACTCACGTTCACAAACCCTTGGATCATTGTAACGTTTAGACTATAATCCATCTAGTCCCATTTTCAAGACAGTTTGTTTCTGATAGAATGTTCAAAACTTTGGTCCTCAGTGTCATGAATATGTGACTGGTAGCAACAGTGTGTTGCATGTTCTTTTACTGCTGAATGAATGCTGACCGTGCAACTTCTGGGCTTTGTTTGACAGCGAGTAGTAGGTTCTCTGTGTTAATGAGGATGGCCCAGCAGGGGAAGCAGGCCAGGAGCAGAATCAAAGTCCCTCTCTGAAGAATGACTCCCACAAGCTTTAGGTTTCCACTCCCATACGTCTATGCAGAGAGAATGCAGATAAACAGAACAAAAAAAATGTTAGTGCAGAACAGCAACAACCATGCTGGATGGAAAGAATGAATTGTACCTGAGATATGAGGGTATCAAAGGCCGACGCCAAACCAAGTCCAACTGAAGAACCACACACACTGATCATCTGCATCCAAAACACACATACACAGACACACACACACACACACACACACACACACACACACACACACACACACACACACACACACACACACACACACAAAAACGATGTCACCATTCATTTAAATCATGCTGTGATAGCAGTTATTGGCTTTACTTTATTTTCATTTAATGCTACCTTCACATTTCAATTTTCTTTTTACTCTACATTTAAAAATGACACTGCATTTACAGCATCGGGTAGTTGCTCTTAGTGACAAAGTTATGTTTCAGATTAAGATTTTTAAAACCTATAATGACAATATAAAGTACAATGCACTGTTACAGTTATTTAGCAGCCTACTTACATACCACTTTTCGATCAGAGTGACTGAAAAAGGCTGAAAACAAGCTGCTGCAAGTTTTGTTTTCTCACCGCTGTTGCTAACGCCACACCTGCTAGCTCAGTTTTCCCCAGATGACCGCAGAACGCCGTGCTGACAAAGTTGATTAGATAGACCATAAACAGCCAAAGGATCTAAAGTAAAATAAAAACATGTCATTAAATAGTTTGTGTAAGTATTTGCTTATTTGACCTTTTACTAAGTAAATGGGCACAGCTAGCAACACAGAGTAGCTTACAGCCTAGCTTCTTAGCCTGAGCTAGCTTACCAGCTTTGAACTAGGTGGGCGTATTACTGCAACCAGGCTTCATTGAGCCCACCTGAGCTCCATCAACACTCCACCTCTTTGCCCATTTTTGGATGAGCCTTTGTCGTCACTGATGGCCACTTTGAGCTTCACTTACGATCTTCACTTACCTATGTGTGACTACCTCAATGTTTAAAACAAGCTATTATCCGTTAAATATTAAGCTGCTCCTCTCAGTTTATTCGGCTTTTTAAAATGTTTTACATTTCTGTTAACTGTTTGATTAGCACAGTTTTTAAACGGTTGATTATTAACATCCCTACTGCAAACTTTGCTCTGTTTGTATCAGGAATACGCAAAGATGATTTTTAGAATATCTACATCAACAGCGTGAATAGCATCATGTTATTATATTTAATTTGTCGGAAAGTGAGGAACATTGTTGAGATTAAAATGTTTCCAAAGCCATCGTTACATTATATGATTATGTAATTTCAAAAGGTCTGTATTTCTGAAACTATGACCAGAGGCCTGTACTAGGAAACAGGATTTGTGCTTAGCGAGGTAACTTAAGGGTTAACTCTGGGTTTTCCATCCTATGAAGCTGGTTCACTTCTTACCGGGGTAGATCGCCATGGTAACTTACGCTGCAGAGCTAACCTGCTCCTGATAAGGTTATGTTCCTGATAAGAGATCAATGTGGAGAAAAACACCGCCTACTGACCAATCAGCTCTCTTGGTGCGTGGATCTTTCCCTGACGATATTTTATAAGAGTCATCCAGATTCTCCTCGGAGCAAATTACTTTTCTGTGTCAGCGTACAGCCTACCGACCACTTTAAATTATGTTTTTATATTTATTTTATTTGCTCCCAAGTCCGTTTTACACCACCGGGATTGCAGCTGAAAGAATGAGGCTGATATTGTCATACACCACGCCATAAAAATACATCTCAGCAACACATCCACATCTGTTATTTCTTGGCCTTTTATTGCGGGAGGACAGCGTGAGAGTTAAAAGGGCGAGAGAGCGATTGACGAGATGATATAAAAGAATGCTGCAGGGCGGATTCGAGCCCAGGACCACAGCAGGGAGTTTCGGTACATGGGGCAGTGACTACCACTGAGCTATCAGCGCACTTAATAAGGCCTTTTAATCAGTCAGATCTACTAGTGCTCTTATGATGGGGCAGTCCTATTATACAACTATTAATACTATACAACTCATGCATCCAAACAGTTCCTGCATGTTACAGATGAAACTGTTGCTTTTTACTGTATTATATGTTTTACTTCTTCGAATTTCTGTAAGATTATGGTTCGCTCCTCGTATGTGAAATATGCCGCTCCGCTGCCCGTAGACTGATCCATGTTTGTGATTGGTCAAATGCTGCAAACCCCGCCTTTATGTGCACGCGCTCATAGCTTGAAAGAGAAACCCTGGGCTGACCAAGTTGATAACCAGCGTTGTGTGACCGCTTATCTCTGCCTTTGTTAGGGTTACTTAAGCTGGATAACTGAAAGATACTCTGGGTATGTTGAACTCGCTTCATAGTACACGCCTCAGGCTGTATCCAAAGTTTAGGAGCCCACTTTGATCAACGAGGAAGACAACAACAAACACAACAATCATCACAGGACATGAAGTATCATTTGTCCTGTTGTATATCATACTTACCACAGGTCCTGCTAGTTTGACCATTTGAATTGTTTCCTTTTTGAAGTCCAACGGGAACCAATCCTTGATGCATTTCAGCCACATTGTATCACAAGTAACTCTGGAAATCACAAGCAGCGCTTCTCTCTGATGGTTTATCTCTGAAGTCTGAGTGAGCCTCTGACATGGGAGGAACCATGAAGGGCCCACCTCTGCAGGAGTGCTCAACTCTCACAGCAGTTAATTTAGAATTCAGATCATTCCTTTAAATGCTTAATTATGCCTTATCACTGCATACTCACAATACTAGTCAAACAACACACTCATCATACATCAGTGCGACTCTCTGACCTAGATCTAGAATCTGGAGAAGCCTGTTGGGGCACCTAATCCCAGATACCACAATTAAGGCACTTTGGAGTCTCCGTTTGAATGAACGGGCTCCACAGTTTTGTGAAATAAGTCAGTTCCCTTAGAACAACCACTCATTTACAAACTTGTATACAATATAACACTCAAGCACTTTAAAGATTTCTATGAGGGCAACATATTTCATAGCTTTCCTCATCTCGCACATAATTCTTTCCCACATCTCCTGCCCTCCTCAAATTTACTACGCACTCGACACCTTCGTGGCAAAAAAAAGAAAAATATTTTTTTCAGTTTAATTATTTTAATTTTTTAATGCAAAAAACCCCCACAAAAAATGTGTTATTTTCCATGTAATAAATAGGAGGTGGATGGGGCTTTGGTGGGGATTAGAGGCTTGGATATGTCAAAGATTAGCAACAAAATTGATTTGATTGCATTAGTATTTTTTTCTGTAGTACCAGATACTCCCTCTGGACACCTTCGTGGCCAGTAATGCCCCATTGACTTCCATTCAAACCACATTAGTACTGGAGATCTGGTACTACAGAAAAAATACTAATCTAATGCAATCAAATCAATTTTGTTGCTAATCTTTGACATATCCAAGCCTCTAATCTGCACCAAAGCCATCCACCAAACAGTTTTTGTGTTTTGTTTTTTTTTGCGTTAAAAATGAAAAAAATCAAACTGGCATTTAAAGGGTTAAAATTCTGAAAATGATTGAATATTTGGTAGTTTTGAGCAAGGTGGAAGTTTCTTGAAGAGATTTATGAAAAAAAAGTAGAAAAAAATATTGATGTATAATGATTTTATAGCAGTTTGTAAGTGCGTGGCTTTTTTTTGCCACAAAGGTGTCCAGAGGGTGCAAAATGCATGATAGAGTATAAAAGACATGTGAAAAAACCCATTGGATTTCAAAAATATAACGAAAAAGAAAAGTTCTTGCAAAAATTCATGCCATAAGCTGTAACACAGTCAAAAGTATCACCAAATAAAAAATGCCAAAGGAGTGCATGAGGGATGATCCGAAGTGGGAGAAACTTTTTCTGCTGTCCCTATTTGAGATTGGCTTCATTAGGGCACTGGCCCCTACAGCTAAGCCCCGAGCACTATTGTTATTCAGAGGATTTTTTCCTACTTATTATTATTTTGCCTCCGAATTTCGATTGCCTAAAACTCCTACAGCTTTAAGAGTTGTAGGACAAATTATATATCAAAACGTGCGGTTCGATCGGGATCGGCGTGCTATTACTTTTCTTAGCCGAACACGAATTTTTCGCGACATAAGTCGCGAAAAATCACCAAAATTTTCCCATTGAAATGAATGGGACGGGCGAAAAAAAAAGAGCACTGAAATTTTTCAAACGTCTGCTGCTCAGGCATACTTTCACCTAGAAACTCCATTTAAACTCTAAAACGTATACACAAGTCTTGTGTCTTGGTGTGTCAATCCACATTTCAATAGGTCATATAGTTTCTGATCAATCACTGTTCAATGACCATGATCGTATTGGGAGAAATCATGAGATTATAATGGGTGGGTATTGCGCGGAACCTTCTGGGCTAGAGTGGGTGACAGCATCGCTTAGAGTGTGAGGGCTCCTCGAAATACTTCAGATTTTTTTCCTTTCCAAAGTCCTCCCGGCCACAATTTTCCCTCTACACACATGATATTTTCCAATTTTGTAGACAAACTTGTCCTATCTCTCACAATGTGGTCAAAAACTCTGTGAGATTTACAGAATTTGAACTAGCAACCTCTAAGCGTGGCCACGTAGGTTTTTCTCCCAATCGACTGCAATGCAAATCGAGAAGCAGATTTTCAAAGAAACCTGAAACCAGGTCCATTTCTAACTCGCCCTAGCATCCACATTTCTGACACTAGGAAAAAATAGAAGTAATCATTGTCTTCAGCAGAGTCTTGTGGCGCTAACGGTGCGAACATTTTGGCGATAAGAGTTTCGCTGTGAGCGTGGCAAGCTTTTGTTCGGACCCTCCGCGAAGCCGGAATGGAGAGATCGAGAGAGGCAGAGAGAGGCTTGAAGGCAGTCATACACACACGCCGAGGGCCGTTGCTATGGTGACGGCACTCTGGGGCTCTGATCTTGAGAACTAACAGCAGGTGTGCTCTGATTGGTGGACAGGAAGGAGCAGTCAGTGGGAAATGTAGTTTTTTTTGTCAAACATCTTCTGCTCAGGCATACTTTCACCTAGAAACTCGTTTTAAACTTTAAAATGGAGACACATGTCTATCTATCTCTCTCTGTCTCACTCAGAAGTGATAGCAGGTGCGCTCTGATTGGCCGACAGGAGCAGCCAGTGGGAGTTGTAGTTTTTCAAGCAATACATAGTACCTAGTAGTTCTCAGTACTTGAGCCTAAGTAGTACTCGGTAGTACAGAGTACTTGAGTGACAGCCGAGCTCGGTGACATGCACTGGCAAACAGTTGAGTGCGAAGCACTCAACTGTTTGACAATAGTACTCAGTAGTACTCAGTAGTACTCCGTAGTACTCGATAGTACTCGGTAGTACTTGAGTGACAGCTGAGCTCGGTGACATGTACTGGCAAACAGTTGAGTGCGAAGTAGTACCAAGTAGTACATAGTACATAGTACCTAGTAGTTCTCAGTACTTGAGCATCAGTAGTACTCGGTAGTACAGAGTACTTGAGTGACAGCTGAGCTCGGTGACATGCTTCACACTCAACTGTTTGACAGTACATAGTACCTAGTAGTTCTCAGTACTTGAGTCTCAGTAGTACTTGGTAGTACTCAGTACTTGAGTCTCAGTAGTACTGAGTACTTGAGTGACAGCTGAGCTCGGTGACATGTATCAAACTTATCAAACTCATCAAATACATAATCCAACAACTCCAAAACGCTTTTGTGGACAAGTTGTGACCTGCACATTCACCACGCTATGTGATAATAATGTAACTTTACGAGACAGAGCCATTTTGGAGGTAAATTCATGCAAAACTGCTGATGCGCGTTCCTTTCAGGGACAGTTTTTCAGCAAGCAGTCTTTGTATTTGCCTCTAAAACATCTCCGTCTCGTTTGAAATCTCGAAGAATCTCATCGTAATGTATATACACTCCGGCAGTAACCCCCATGGCCCTTTCAAAATCTCCTGCGGGGGAATTTTCTAGTTTCAAATATTTATGCAGATATTAAGACAAAATATTTGATGTGCAGTTAATGGCTGCAGACACGCCCACTGCTTGCTTGCTTTAATGTGGATATGGGAATATAATTTCCTTTACAACACTCGGAGCAAGAAGAATGCTATTACTCTATTGGAAATCTCCAAAACAGCCTCCTTTTCAGTCAGGTTGATTGATGGATGTTTTGGTTTGTCTACATGTTTAACCTGTTCCTTCTTACACCTGACTTTTCTTTTTTTTTCTTATTTTCTCTTTTCTGTGATTTCATACATAAATTAAAGTAAAATCTGGTGATACCACTATGCCTGTCCCACTTCCACCAATAAAAATGGTTCCCATCCAACTATTGCATCACTTCCTTTTCACCAACTCTAAATAATGTTTGTTATTATAATTACAATCATTTTATGTTTTATTTAAAAAAAGATTAGCTACTACTCAATGAATCATGTCGGGACTCCTCAAATTTAACCTTTGACCTTTTGAAAAGGTTTGGGAATCACTGGACTAAAAGACTAGTCTACCCAACTGTATTCGTGAATCAAGCCTTACCATGATCAGCTACATGAGTAGTATCCTGTATCCTTGTATGCATCTGCTATATTAGTATACACTTGGTCCAGCGTTTTGTTTCCCCTAGTAGCACATTTCACATTACAATGGAATTTGTGAAGAACTGTTTTCAAGTCAGCATGGTTAAAATCCCCAGCTGCTATAAAAACACTGTCCGGGTGAGCTACTAAGCTGTCGTTTATGCTGTCGTGGACCTGTGCTAGCGCTAGCTTGGCATAAGCATCTGGTGGAATGTAAACAGCACATATGTAAACAGCAGTGAACTCCCTCGGTAAGTAAAACGGTCTGCATTTTAGCAACATGAGTTCTACCTCCGGACTGCACAGTTTACTCACTACGGTCACGTTAGTGCACCAAGAGTTGTTAGTATAGATGGGCTCTGTAGGCGGTGCGTCCCGCTAGCTCGATAGCAGCGTCCGGAGAGGTGCTGCCCAGCCAGGTTTCTGTGAAAATCATGCAGCAACAGTTGTAGATAATCCTCTTTGCCGCCATGTGTAGCCGTATCTCATCCATCTTTCCGCGGAGCGACCGGGCATTGGAGAGGAAGATGGTAGGGAGCGGTGGTTTGAATGGGTTAGCCTTCAGCCCAGCCCACACGCCAGCCCGCTTGCCTCTCTTCTGCCGCCGCTCACAGCGCCTCCTTCACCGGCTTGCTGCTGCGGGGTCCTCGGGAGGTGGTCCGATGATCTCAGGAGGGATGTAGTACTCGGCTGGCAGATGGTGTACTCCAGTGTTTATTTGCAGGAGTTCAGAGTGGCTGTATTGCAGTGCCACTGCCCCAAGAACGTGCAAAATGATGCCCAATACCACCAATAGAGTGCAAAAGCTATGCTGGTTGTGATAGCTCCTAGCCGCTGCGTCTGAACACGCCGCCATGTCACCCATCTATCTATCCAAACTCAGGAGTAAATACTGGATCACAAAGGCTCCTTCAGCAATAAGAAAGGTTATAAATGATTGTTGGACGTGCAGACTCCACGCTGCAAGAGCAGGTGAACAAAAAAAGGACTAGAAAGGACTTTGCCTGACCTACCTCCTTTCACAAGTGTTGGTGTAGACTTTTTTGGACCTATCGAGGTGAAGAGAGGAAGAAGCCTCTGTAAACGCTACGGGGTGATTTTTACCTGTTTGGCAAGTAGAGCTTTGCACCTGGAGGTTGCAAACTCGCTGGATACTGATGCGTGCATTAATGCTTTGCGGCGCTTCTTAAGTAGAAGAGGCCAAGTTTCTCATATGCTATCCGACAATGGTACCAATTTCGTTGGAGCAAATAGAGAACTGAAGGAGGCTCACGCTGCACTTAATCATGACCAGATTCAAAGATCTCTCATTCCAGCAGGAGTGGACTGGAAATTCAATCCTCCAGGGGCATCTCATTTTGGCGGAATTTGGGAGCGCATGATTCGTACAATAAGGTGTGTTCTCAAATCTGTATTGCACCAGCAGCAATTGGACGACGACGGCCTCCACACGGTTCTCTGTGAAGTTGAGGCCATAGTAAATGACCGGCCCATCACCCAGCTGTCCGAGGATGCCAATGATCTTGAACCTCTCACACCAAACCATATCCTCCTCCTGAAAGGCAAACCTGCATTACCACCTGGGCTGTTTGTGAAACAAGACCTGTATGCAAAGAGAAGGTGGAGACAGGTTCAGTATATATCTGATCTGTTCTGGAAACGGTGGGTTCAGGAGTACCTCCCTCTGCTGCAAGAATGGCAAAAATGGAACAGAGAAAAAAGAAACTTTGTGCCAGGAGACATTGTCATAGTCATGGATTCGGCTGCCCCTCGTGGCTCCTTGCTGCTCGGACGAGTTGTCGAGACCTTTCCCGACAAAAACGAGTTTGTATGGTCCGTTCGTCTTAAGACGAAGTTTAACACTGTGGTAAGACCAGTGACCAAATTGTGTCTGTTAAACGCAGCTCAAGATATCTGATGATAATGCAGTAATGCATGATGGGTATTAATGGCTCTTTGTTTGTTTTGGTTTAATTGTTAGCTCCATCCATCGCTTACATTTAGGGGCCGGAGTGTAAGAGCCATTTTCCTGTTTTCCATTTATGTTGTAATGTCTGTGTTGACCACTGAGTGGTGCTGCCGTATTGCGGGTACAGGTATAAAGGGGACGTCATTTGGGTTACCTCTGTTGTTTGACCCCGGAAGGGCATACGGTTTTTGACCGCTAGAAATACCAAATACCACCAGTTGTTGTTATGTCACTGAGGATCTATATGAATGTATTCCGTATTCCCATGCAATTGGTGTCATGGTGAGAAAATAAACGGGTTGTAAACCGGAGACGATCGCACGAATCAATCATTGCTTCACGTAGCTGCATAGTACTGGAAACATCAACACAGCGCGTCAACCAGGTCACCCGGGAGTCAAAGCACACCCATTGGATGTGGCTCCTATAGCCATCGTTACATTATATGATTATGTAATTTCAAAAGGTCTGTATTTCTGAAACTACGACCAGAGGCCTGTACTAGGAAACAGGATTTGGGCTTAGTGAGGTAACTTCAGGGTTAACTCTGGTTTTCCTATGAAGCTGGTTCACTTCTTACCGGGGTAGATCGCCATGGTAACTTACGCTGCAGAGCTAACCTGCTCCTGATAAGGTTATGTTCCTGATAAGAGATCAATGTGGAGAAATACACCGCCTACTGACCAATCAGCTCTCTTGGTGCGTGGATCTTTCCCTGACGATATTTTATAAGAGTCATCCAGATTCTCCTCGGAGCAAATTACTTTTCTGTGTCAGCGTACAGCCTACCGACCACTTTGAATTATGTTTTTATATTTATTTTATTTGCTCCCAAGTCCGTTTTACACTGCCGGGATTGCAGCTGAAAGAATGAGGCTGATATTGTCATACACCCCGCCATAAAAATACATCTCAGCAACACATCCACATCTGTTATTTTTTGGCCTTTTATTGCGGGAGGACAGCGTGAGAGTTAAAAGGGCGAGAGAGCGATTGACGAGATGATATAAAAGAATGCTGCAGGGCGGATTCGAGCCCAGGACCACAGCAGGGAGTTTCGGTACATGGGGCAGTGACTACCACTGAGCTATCAGTGCACTTAATAAGGCCTTTTAATCAGTCAGATCTACTAGTGCTCTTATGATGGGGCAGTCCTATTATACAACTATTAATACTATACGACTCATGCATCCACAGTTGGCAATATTTTGCCTGCTGTCCTTCCTGCATTTGGCAGATGAAACTGTTGCTTTTTACTGTATTATATGTTTTACTTCTTCGAATTTCTGTAAGATTATGGTTCGCTCCTCGTATGTGAAATATGCCGCTCCGCTGCCCGTAGACTGATCCATGTTTGTGATTGGTCAAATGCTACAAACCTCTTATATGTGCACGCGCTCATAGCTTGAAAGAGAAACCCTGGGCTGACCAAGTTGATAACCAGCATTGTGTGACCGCTTATCTCTGCCTTTGTTAGGGTTACTTAAGCTGGATAACTGAAAGATACCCTGGGTATGTTGAACTCGCTTCATAGTACACGCCTCAGGCTGTATCCAAAGTTTAGGAGCCCACTTTGATCAACGAGGAAGACAACAACAAACACAACAATCATCACAGGACATGAAGTATCATTTGTCCTGTTGTATATCATACGTACCACAGGTCCTGCTAGTTTCACAAGTTGAATTGTTTCCTTTTTGAAGTCCAACGGGAACCAATCCTTGATGCATTTCAGCCACATTTTATCACAAGTAACTCTGGAAATCCCAAGCAGCGCTTCTCTCTGACGGTTTATCTCTGAAGTCTGAGTGAGCCTCTGACATGGGAGGAACCATGAAGGGCCCACCTGTGCAGGAGTGCTCAACTCTCACAGCAGTTCATTTAGAATTCAGATCATTCCTTTAATGTATTTAAATATATTTATGCCTTGTGTTACGCCCCGGCCTAGGGGCAACCTGAGCGCAACATAAAGGTGCTCTACTCCCTTTTTCCCAACCCCTCAGCAATGACAAAAACACGTGGATGCAGTCCAACACAAATTTATTCAAATGGTAGCTTGACTTCAGGGTGAGAACTGCCAACAAAACAAACAAAACTCTTATTTTAGAAACTAGCTTGCCTACCAAAGGAAATAATGAGAAGAGAAAACAGAGGCTTCTTACCTGCCTCCCTAACACAAAACAAGCAAAGAGGTTCCCAAAATAAAATGGCTACTCACCCCAACCTACCCGGACTGCTATTTAAATAAGCCACTATGGGCATCAAAACCAAAATCACACGCACAGAAGGAACTCTGGCTCTAAACGCACCAATATTCACAATCACAAATAACACAGTTCCAATGATCGACAGCACGGTCTGGCTGGGAGTCAGCGAAAGGGTAGAGAGAGAGAGGGAAGTCCTTCTTCTTCTTCTTTTTGTTTATTGGCTGGTTGCAGCCGTTTTCTTGGTGCATACCGCCACCAACTGTATCAGAGTATGTAACATGACAGTATTTATGTCTTTCTATGGTCTTTTAAAATGGAAAATTAAATAAATAAATAAATAAATAAACAGATAAATATATGAGTGGATGACTAAAAGGGGGGGGGGGGGGGGGGTTAAGCTATATAAATACTAAATTCTTTTAAATAATCCTGTCTTCTTTAAATATTCGATCACTGCCTTTTGTGCGAGAGGTACCCCCTCTCCTGCGGTTCCTAGTATGCCACCCAGACTCCACATTCTTCCTGCTCTCTGCAGTTGATCAGCCAACCTCGTTCTCTCCTCCGTGTATCTCTCACACTCCATCAATACATGTTCCACACTTTCTGTTTTTCCACATTCACACCCATCCGTTCCACTTTTCCCTATTAAATATAAGGTTTTATTTAGTCCTGTATGTCCTATTCTCATTCTTGTAAGCACTGTTTCCTCCCTTCTGTTTTTCCTTTTAACACCATGCGCACTTACATTTTTTTGAATATTATAATAATTTCTTCCAGTGATTTCTCTGTCCCATCTATCTTGCCACTTTTTCATTACTTTTTTCTTTAATATTGCTTTAACTTCTGCTTTCCCAAAAGGTATATCTATTATATTATCCATTTTTGTTGCTATTTTGGCATTTTTGTCTGCTCCCTCGTTCCCTTTGATTCCTACATGGGCAGGAACCCAGCAAAATCTAATAAATATCCCTGTTCTGTTTAATCTGTATAAGCTGTGTTGTGTTTCTAAAAGAAGATCCTGTCGGTTTGAGTTCCAACTCTGGATACTTTGAAGGGCTGCTAGTGAATCCACACACAGTACCACTCTATCTGGTCTAACTTCCTCCACCCACTGTAATCCAATAATGATTGCCATCATCTCTGCTGAATACACTGAAATTTGATCTGGCAACCTTTTCCCAATATTAATGTGCATTGATGGAATATATACACCTGTTCCTACCTTATCATTCTCGTCCTTAGAACCATCCGTGTATATATCTAAATAGCCATAGTGTTTATCTTTTATATAATTACTTGCCTTGTATGCTATCTCACCCTCTTCCCATTCTCTCCTCATCTCTATTAAATTAAAATCTACCTCTGTTTCAGGATATAACCAGATTGGAATGTTACTTATGGGGTTAGAAATGACTGTTATATTACTGACCCTATACTCTTCTGCTTTAGCTTTTGCTATCCATCCAAATCCTCCACCCTGATAAGTTGCATATTCCCAACAGTCCTGGATCACAGCTTTGGCAGGGTTTTCATGTCCACCTCCCTGTAGTCGGCTCCAGTATTGAACCAATATCCCGTCTCTTCTTAGCTCTATTGGTACTTCTCCTATTTCTATGTGTATTGTATTAATGGGTGATGACCTCATTACACCTGCACAAATCCTCAATGCTTTATTAATTGCTCTGTCTATTTTATTGAGGTATGTTTTAGCTGCTGCTCCATACACCATACATCCATAATCTATTGCTGACCTCATTAAAGCCCTGTATATATATATTAATGACTGTTTGTCTGCTCCCCAGTCTTTCCCAGCTATTGCCCTCATTAGATTAATAACTTTCTTGCATTTGCTTTCTACATTTTCCACCTGTGTTCTCCATGTGCCCTTTTGGTCTATCCAGATCCCAAGATATTTGAATTTTTCTACTTTTTCCATGCTTTCCCCATATAGTTGAATATTAGGTGCATCTATTTTTTTCTTATTAGTTAGTGTCATATAACATGATTTACTTACAGAGAGTTTAAAGCCCCAGTTGTATGACCACTCTTCTACATTTCTAACTGCTTCCTTGATTATATTCGTCACTGTTTTAGTATCTCTTCCTCTTGCCCATATTGCCCCATCATCTGCGTACAGTGCCGACCCAATTCTTCTATCCATATTAGTAAACATATCATTAATCATAATGTTAAATAAAACCGGACTAATAGCGCTCCCTTGTGGAATTCCATTTACAATTTCCAGTTCATCAGATACTTCTGATCCCACTTTAACTTTAAATCTTCGCTCAGATATGAAATCTAGGACCCAATTATAAAATCTTCCTCTAATCCCCATCTTGTTCATTTTTATTAATAACCCCTCCTTCCACATGGAATCGTAAGCCTTTTCAATATCAAAAAAGACTATATTCATCAGCTCCTTCATTTTAAAAGTTTTCTCCATCTCATTACTAACTTTAACTATTGCATCCATGGTTGACCGCCCCTTCCTAAAACCATTTTGATACGGAGCAACCAGTCCTCTATATTCAAGAAAATAATTAATTCTCCTAACTAGAACTTTCTCCATCCATTTACATAGATGGGATGTTAGGGCAATAGGTCTATAATTTCCTGCATTCTTTGTATCCTTCCCCGGTTTATTAAATGGTAATATTAGTGCGCTTTTCCAACTTTTTGGTATTTGCCCTTCTTCCCATATTTGATTATACAGATGTAAAATTAATTTGAGTACTCTTTTTGGCAGTTCTTTGAACATCACATAACTTAATTGGTCCTCTCCAGTAGCAGTATTCCCAGCTCCATCTAACACTAAAGTCAGTTCGCTCATGGTAATCTCAGCATCCATTGTACTTCCCTCACTATCTTTCTTTCTATACACATCCCTATTTTCTTTTAAGATTTCCTTTTTCCTTTGTTTATGTTTTCCGTCTAAGTGATCACCACTATGTACACTAGCAAATGCCTTTCCTAGCAAGTCTGCTTTTTCTTTGTCTGTTATTGCCAGTACTTCACCATCCTCTAATACAGATATTTTAGAAAATACTTTTTTACCACTCATTTTTTTCAGCATTTTCCAAACATCTCCTATTTTAATTTCTCTCCCTATAGTAGAGCAATAATCTCTCCATGCGCTCTTTTTACTCTTTTTGATTACTTTACGTGCTATAGCCTTTTTCTTCTGATAATTGTTTATATTTACCTGATTTAGATTATTACGTAGTATCCTTAGTGCCGTATTTCGTTCTTTAATTGCTTCTGTGCATTCCACATTCCACCATGGGACCCTTTTCGTTTTACCCCCCACCGACCTGAATGGTATGCTATTTAATGCTGCATTCATTATTAAGTTTGTGATTGCAGATGTGTTTTCCTCAATATTTCCCTCCATTGAGACTGATTCTGCTGCTTTACAACATGTTTCTTTAAATTTTTCCCAATCTGCTTTTTCAAACCACCATTTTTTATGACTTGGTCTTCTTTGTATATCCACCTCCACATCTAATGCACATCCTATTGGGAAATGATCACTTCCAATACTTGAGCTACTTTTAATGCTCCATTCAGCCGATGTTGCAACACTATTAGATATCAGCGTTAGGTCCAAACAAGACATTGTGTTAGTGTGAATATCAATCCGTGTACCATTTCCATTATTTAGGCACACTAGCTGTCTTATATCCATTAATTCTTCCACTGCTTCTCCATTGCTATCAGTATGCTTACTTCCCCAAAGATTATTATGAGCATTAAAGTCACCACACCATATCTCTTTTCTATTTCTTTGTTTCTTTATTATACTATCTAATATTTCTGAATGTAGTGCTCTGCAAGGATTATATAAGTTAACTATTACCATGTTGCCATCTGCTTTACATATTTCAATTACTACACATTCTATTTCTGTTATAGTCGATATTCGTCTAAATGCTATCCCTTCCCTTACAAAAGTTGCACAGCCTCCACCTTGATTGTCAATCCTATCAAATCTTACTGACTCATACCCAGGTAAAATGAAATCAAGATGAGGTCGAAGCCAGGTTTCCTGAATGCAAACAATATCAGGTCTTACTTCTGCTTCTTCTATAAATCTCTTAAATTCTTGACCGTTTGCAATCAAGCTTCTAGCATTCCATTGCAAGAGAAGGAAAACCATTATCCGATCAACTATCATTTAAAGATCCTCCATCATTACTTGCCCTTAGCATAGCATGAATTTCTTCTGCTTTCAGTTCTTTAATGCCCAGAAACTCTTCTGCAGCTTGTACCACTATCTTGATTCTGTCACTTTTCTTTTCTTGTTGCACTGCCACATTAACCACTTTGCATATGAAGGCTACAAAGCTCTTTTTGTTGACTAGCATGATGTCTTCCTGAACATTACATTTATGTCTACACGTCGTCTCCTGGGGGACTGATTTTCCTTGCTGGAATTGCCTTAGGCCTGAGCTCTGGGGAACAGTATCCCACTCAGTGAGATTACTACTGATGTTTTGATTTATCTCATTTGTCCTTGTCCGTTTGCTACCATTAATATTAACAGCTTTTAGGGCCTCAGCATATGATATCTTGTTAGTGATTTTAATTCTCTGCACTTCTTTGGCTTGCCTCTGTACCACACATCCAGCAAAAGCCGCACTATGCTCCCCTCCACAATTACAGCATTTGATCTTAGCATCTTTATCACACTTGCCATACTCATGCTCCCCTCCACATTTGGCACACCTCAGTCTCCATTTGCATTGTTGAGCTGTGTGTCCCATTCTCTGGCATTTAAAACACCTCAAAGGTTGTGGAATATACTCCCTTACTTTATAGTTTATCCAGCCAATGTGGACCTCAGCTGGCATTAACTTGTCAAAAACAAGCAGCACTGATAGGCTATTTTGTTTAACTCCATTTTTATTAGTCTGCAGTCTTTTGGCTTCAACCACTTTCCCACCCTTGATCTCTTCCTTTACCTCTTCCATTGACATTTCTAATGGCACATTTGTAATAACCCCACGTAATTTTGCTGCCATTCCTGGCACATGGGCCTTAATCCTTATACCATCGAGATGAGTCATTCTCAGGATATTTTCTTGCTGTTTCTTACTTCCTGCTGAGATTAGAATTCTTCTGTTAGTCAGTAGTTTAGCAAATTTAATTTTCCCGATTTCTTTTTCAATTGCTTTTGTCACCTGGACTGGGTGGAAGTGTCCCTTATCATCACATAGTGTGATTATTACTTTCCATTCCTCCTTTGTCTCCTCACTACTGCTCCCATTCGTAATCGTTTTCTTCTTTTTTACAGATTGCCTCGGACTGCTCTCTCCTTCACTACCACCTTCTGACCGTGATTTTTTCCTTGCCGTTTTTGTCTGATTAGTCTCCATATCTGTCCACCCTTCACCATCTGACATATCTGCCATGTTACACTCACGATACAATTTGCAACCCGCAACTCGTTTCCTGCTTCCTCCTCGTGCGCCAGATCGGACGAGGGGTCCTGGTTTCCCTTCAACGAGACGCGTCGTGTTTAGCTCACAGCTGCGGTCCGCCGCTGGCATCAGATTCGTCACGCATTCATCGAACTATTACTGGTGTTTTTAAAATATATATATATATATCTACTGCCACGGATATGATTGATTCCTGGAAAATATAATACGATCTGGTTTTATCTCGTGTTGGCGTTTTTTTGTGTGTGACGAATCTGGTGACAGACAACTGCTGCTGCTGCTGCTGCTGTTAAACAGCGCGTGCATGCGCATGCGAATAAACCACGTGTTGTAGTTTTTACAGCTTGAATGAAACGGTGCCCCGTCCAGCTGAAATACACGTGAATTATACGGGTACGCCGAGGTGCTGCAGATGCATCTCCTGTGTGCAACAAAATACACCTGCAGGCAAAATTAATAAAACAATATACAATTAAAATAATAAAATACAGGCTCTGAAATGTAAAAAGGATCACTTTGAAGGCAAAAAATAAAGTGAGAAATGAAAAGTATCCCTATAAGGGACATTTCTACTGACTGTTTTTTTTTTTGCAAAGCTAACTGAATCTAAAGGCATATTTATAAAGGGAAAATGCATTCAAACTGAAGTAACAAGCCTGTTTTGAAAATGTAAGGAATAGAGATGCTTGATTTAAAATGTAAGGAGTAAAAATGATGAATAGTCAGAAACAAGGAGATGTGAAAACTGTATATTACAAAGAAATAATAATAATAATAATAATTCTTTATTTATATAGCACTTTTCACAGCACAGAGTCACAAAGTGCTTCACAAAACATGATAAGACAACAGTATATACAAAGATGAAGAGCAGCCAAGAATAAAACAACGACAGTAATTAACTGCCCTGCAGTTCAAAGGCCTGTCGAAACAGGTAGGTTTTTAACTGCGCCCTGAAAGCTTCAGACGACGCAGAGGCTCTCAAGTCTGCGGGAAGGGCGTTCCAGAGTCTGGGGGCCACCGAACGAAAGGCTCGGTCCCCTTTAGTTTTGAGGTTGGTTCGGGGAAGAGCGAGGAGCCCCTGGTCGGAGGACCTTAGGGACCGGCTAGTGGAGTAGGGCTGGAGGAGGTCGGAGATGTAGGCCGGGGCAGACCCATGCAGGGCATTGAAGGTGGTTACCAGAATTTTAAATTGGAATCTGAAAGCTATGGGGAGCCAATGTAGGGCGCGGAGGATAGGAGTGATATGGCAGGACTTCTGTGAGCGAGTTAGCAGCCTAGCGGCAGCGTTCTGTATTAGTTGTAGACGGTCCAGAGATGATTTATTGAGGCAGGTAAACAGTGAGTTACAGTAATCAAGTCTGGATGAGATGAAAGCGTGGACGGCCAGTTCGAGTTCTGAGTGGGATACCATGGTTCTGAGTTTAGCAATATTTCTGAGATGGAAGAAGCAGGTGCGGGATAGGGTTTTGATGTGTTTATAGGAGCATGTTTTGATCAAATAAAACGCTGAGGTTTCTCAGGCTGGAGCGGATGTTACAGGTTAAGGCCCCAATGTGGGCAGTCACCTTGGCTACGATGGGATCAGCAGCAACAATGAGAACCTCAGTTCCAAATAACACGTTACATTGCGGAATCAGGAAAAAAAGTATGAACGTTTAATGCATCCTACTTTTAACGACGTCTTACAAAATGATGCAGGATCTTATGGAATCAGACAGCCAGCGGTACGGTGTTGGTCATGGAAGGAATTCACTGGTGAATAAGCCGACTGCAAGGATGAGAACCATGATCAGCACAGCCAGGCCACGACGGGCCACCAGCCGCCAGTCCAACGGGGACCGGGGCTCTGCAGCAACGGCTGTCTCATCACAGACAAGACTAATAACCTGCAGGTCTGAGTTACAAGTCTCACAGCTCGGGGTGAGAGGTGAAATGACACTGAGCTGGCAGACTCCCTGAGCTGTACCGGCTTGTCCTGATCAGAGAGGGAGACACATGCAGTTAGTTGTGTGCAAACTCTGCACAGCACGCGTGTCCCTGTAGGCATGCAGTGGGAAGGAAAACATTACATACCGTTGTTTTCCTCTTCTGTCTTTTCTGTGACCAGGACTCCTGCTCTCACCATTGCCTGCTCAGACACATTTATGACAGCTGTTTATTCTGCATGTGTCAAATGTAAATTGTATATTGTTAGTCTACAGGGACACAGACAGATGTTAGTGTCATTTTCTCCTAGTGACTGTAGAGGAAAGAAAAGACCAGGGAACGTGTGTAAACGGTTACTCACACTGGTGGGTTTTGTAAGTTTGGGCCTCATTACTACATTATTATTGTTATCATTACTTCACATAAGGCTGCAAACCACGACCAAGGCATCCTTGCTAATTGTACTCCTTATGACAAGAAACGGACCTCAATGTGTATAAACTTCAGACACAGCATTGATTAGTTATCTGTCATTCATCGTTCTGTTTCAATGCGCAGCCATTCACCTCTTCAGCAGCTTTCCTCCAATTTAGTTTCCATAAGTAAATCATAAAGAATGTGACCTGTAAAATGACACCAACACAAATCCCCAACCACAGTCCTGCAACAGAGAAGCAAAAACAATCAGACGTGTATCACAACAAGACTTTAAGGTGAAATGGCCGTGAGCTTTCCTGTCCTTACCCATGATGCCCATTTTGACAACAAACATCAGGCATACAGCGAGAGGAATGCCGATGGCGTAATATCCCAGGAAGTTACAGATGGCTCCGATCTTTTGTCTCCCTGCTCCTCGTATGATGCCCCCTGCAACAGCCTGCACGCATCAAATACAGCTATTGTTAATTGTTTATCCCCATTAGCTGTCGCCAAGGTGAGCTAGTCTTCCTGGGGTCCCAACATAAAAAAGACAACAACAAGAAAATCACTTAACAATGATAATCTAAAAGCAATAAAACATTGTAGACATCATTATAAACCTCATCAGAGATTATTCAGAATATGATATTAGAGGAATACCTTCATTATTATATTCATACAGTAAATATGTCCATTCCCTACTCACAATTTAAATAGTGCATTCTCAGTTGGTACTTGAACGATACTTTGCTATTGAGTTTACGTATATTCAGTGGGCAATTATACCAATGATTGATGGCACGATAAATAATGTTTCTCTTTAAAGCATTTGACAGCTATCAGGCTCTCTGCTGTGCTTGACTATGACATGATGAGAATTTCTTATTATAATAAACTACTTACTGTAAGGGCATCTACAGGAAACATGAACCCGTATATGATCATGACTTCACCAACCCGCTGAATAATTACTCTGAAAGATGCAAACCAAGATTAAAATCAGGAACTGAAATATATAATTTGTACAAAGACAGAGAACTTCACGTTTATTGTGTTTTTTGTAATATTGGAAGTAGTCCGCCTTCACCATGGTTTAATTTAAAAAAAAAAAAAAAAACAGCCTCAAGGTATGATTTTGCAATTTGAAAGTTATTTCAGATTCTTCAAAACACATTTTTATAAATGTACAAATAGACTCCATACTCACTTGTCTTTTGTGAAGATGTAACCAATCACATTTCTGGATGAGCAAATAATAATTGCAATCAAGCACGAGACTGCAACTAGAGAGATGTAGAAATTACACAGATGTCAGCATTAAAAACAAATCTGGAAAGTATTTTTAAAATGACTAAACATCTGAAGCGACATTAGATTTTGTATTTATCTCCGTAAAGAAATAAAATATCTATATAAATATCTATGCATTGGGGTTTTAATGGCATGCATTGATGCAGAGATGGGCACAAAACATAACAATCTAATTTGATAGATTAGATAATGAATATTCTTGAATTCTCAGATTAAGAATCTGACAAGAAAAGAAGAAAAAGAATCAACTAGAAACACTAGATCCTCCCTCGCATCTTTGCTCAGATTCCTAACAGTGCCTCAGAAGACATGATACAGCTCAGTAGAAGGCCCATGACAAGTATTCAACTTCACGTCTAAAATCAGTGTCTCTATAAAATATATACATCATGTACCATGTGACTCTATGAGGTACTGCCATTACTTGTTGTTGCAGGATTATTGGTGCTAATGAGGGCATTAGCTTTAGATGGAAGGTAGGGTGCATGGATGCATTTGTTCTTACATGTACAGATGATGGCGGTTTTGCCAGATGTCGTGGCCTGTTCAACGTTCCCAGCACCGAGAGCATTCCCAACCAGCACGCTGGCAGCTCCCATAAATCCCAACGGTAACTGTGTTGTCGAAGGGGACACAAAATAGGACGTGTCATTTTAGAAAAGGTACAACTCAACCACATATCTGGACGGCCTGGAAATTAGTTTAGAATTTTGGATTATTTGCAGCTGCCAGAAGCATATAACATCTGAGGACCGATCCAGATCTTCTAACATGGTTTATAAATGAATGAACAAGTAAATAAACTCCATCAGACTTACTGTGAACATCAAAGCAACGATCTGATATATAACTGACTGAGCTCCCAGCTCAGCCTCACTGATCCAACCAGCCAACAATGCTCCAATTTCAAAAGTCCACATCTCCAGACAGAACATGAGCATGCTGGGAATGGCTATCTGGGTGAACTGGCCCCATTCCTGCAGACAGTCCAGTGACCAACCTAGGGGGAAATGTGGAATAGTGTTTACAGTTCTGCCATCACTGCACTGGATTCAAAATCAACCATCCTATCAGCAGTCAAAATGTCTGTGAATAAAAATAGGGGAAAACTCACCAGACCACGTTTCCTTGTGTAAGCCTGTATAGTAGATGTAAATGTACAATGACAGAGCCAAAGTGAACTGCGTTAGAGCATTTGCTGCTGCAGATCCACTGCAATTCAAAGGAGTTCACAACACAGTTCAAAGGAAACAGGCAGCTTACTGATACTAACCTGCAATATATTGCATGACCTACTGCACAGTAATTATAGACAATACCATCAAGGTTTAATTATACGCACAATGATGACGACTACCTCTATTTCTAGTTTCTTATGGTGGTGGGCACACTTACGCAACACCCTTGTCCAGCACATGGAGGAGGATGTAGTTGGCGATTGCATTAACAACATTTCCAAAGACCCCAGTTATCACTTGAGGCCAGATGACACCCTGCCAATTAAAGGAGATGGTGAACTTAGTGTTGTGTTCTCCAGTTATCATTGTGTTTCTGTAGATGTGCACTGTACCTGGTTCTGTAGATACTTCCCCAGCAGCTCGTACATGAAAGCAGCCTGCAGACAAGACAGCGAACAGGAGTAAATAAGAGTCAAAAATACCAACAAATAGAAAAGGATGGGGATGTTGTGTCTTAGTATAGACTGAACTCACTGGCAGAGAAGGCATGAAGAACTTTACATACAGCTGGGAGAATCTGAGAGCAAACATACAGAAGTACGTATGATAGGTGGAACTGAATCAAACTCACGTTCACAAACCCTTGGATCATTGTAACGTTTAGACTATAATCCATCTAGTCCCATTTTCAAGACAGTTTGTTTCTGATAGAATGTTCAAAACTTTGGTCCTCAGTGTCATGAATATGTGACTGGTAGCAACAGTGTGTTGCATGTTCTTTTACTGCTGAATGAATGCTGACCGTGCAACTTCTGGGCTTTGTTTGACAGCGAGTAGTAGGTTCTCTGTGTTAATGAGGATGGCCCAGCAGGGGAAGCAGGCCAGGAGCAGAATCAAAGTCCCTCTCTGAAGAATGACTCCCACAAGCTTTAGGTTTCCACTCCCATACGTCTATGCAGAGAGAACGCAGATAAACAGAACAAAACAAATGTTAGTGCAGAACAGCAACAACAGGGCTGGATGGAAAGAATGAATTGTACCTGAGATATGAGGGTATCAAAGGCCGACGCCAAACCAAGTCCAACTGAAGAACCACACACACTGATCATCTGCATCCAAAACACACATACACAGACACACACACACACACACACACACACACACACACACACACACACACACACACACACACACACACACACACACACAAAAACGATGTCACCATTCATTTAAATCATGCTGTGATAGCAGTTATTGGCTTTACTTTATTTTCATTTAATGCTACCTTCACATTTCAATTTTCTTTTTACTCTACATTTAAAAATGACACTGCATTTACAGCATCGGGTAGTTGCTCTTAGTGACAAAGTTATGTTTCAGATTAAGATTTTTAAAACCTATAATGACAATATAAAGTACAATGCACTGTTACAGTTATTTAGCAGCCTACTTACATACCACTTTTCGATCAGAGTGACTGAAAAAGGCTGAAAACAAGCTGCTGCAAGTTTTGTTTTCTCACCGCTGTTGCTAACGCCACACCTGCTAGCTCAGTTTTCCCCAGATGACCGCAGAACGCCGTGCTGACAAAGTTGATTAGATAGACCATAAACAGCCAAAGGATCTAAAGTAAAATAAAAACATGTCATTAAATAGTTTGTGTAAGTATTTGCTTATTTGACCTTTTACTAAGTAAATGGGCACAGCTAGCAACACAGAGTAGCTTACAGCCTAGCTTCTTAGCCTGAGCTAGCTTACCAGCTTTGAACTAGGTGGGCGTATTACTGCAACCAGGCTTCATTGAGCCCACCTGAGCTCCATCAACACTCCACCTCTTTGCCCATTTTTGGATGAGCCTTTGTCGTCACTGATGGCCACTTTGAGCTTCACTTACGATCTTCACTTACCTATGTTTGACTACCTCAATGTTTAAAACAAGCTATTATCCGTTAAATATTAAGCTGCTCCTCTCAGTTTATTCGGCTTTTTAAAATGTTTTACATTTCTGTTAACTGTTTGATTAGCACAGTTTTTAAACGGTTGATTATTAACATCCCTACTGCAAACTTTGCTCTGTTTGTATCAGGAATACGCAAAGATGATTTGTAGAATATCTACATCAACAGCGTGAATAGCATCATGTTATTATATTTAATTTGTCGGAAAGTGAGGAACATTGTTGAGATTAAAATGTTTCCAAAGCCATCGTTACATTATATGATTATGTAATTTCAAAAGGTCTGTATTTCTGAAACTATGACCAGAGGCCTGTACTAGGAAACAGGATTTGGGCTTAGCGAGGTAACTTAAGGGTTAACTCTGGGTTTTCCATCCTATGAAGCTGGTTCACTTCTTACCGGGGTAGATCGCCATGGTAACTTGCGCTGCAGAGCTAACCTGCTCCTGATAAGGTTATGTTCCTGATAAGAGATCAATGTGGAGAAATACACCACCTACTGACCAATCAGCTCTCTTGGTGCGTGGATCTTTCCCTGACGATATTTTATAAGAATCATCCAGATTCTCCTCGGAGCAAATTACTTTTCTGTGTCAGCGTACAGCCTACCGACCACTTTAAATTATGTTTTTATATTTATTTTATTTGCTCCCAAGTCCGTTTTACACCACCGGGATTGCAGCTGAAAGAATGAGGCTGATATTGTCATGCACCACGCCATAAAAATACATCTCAGCAACACATCCACATCTGTTATTTTTTGGCCTTTTATTGCGGGAGGACAGCGTGAGAGTTAAAAGGGCGAGAGAGCGATTGACGAGATGATATAAAAGAATGCTGCAGGGCGGATTCGAGCCCAGGACCACAGCAGGGAGTTTCGGTACATGGGGCAGTGACTGCCACTGAGCTATCAGCGCACTTAATAAGGCCTTTTAATCAGTCAGATCTACTAGTGCTCTTATGATGGGGCAGTCCTATTATACAACTATTAATACTATACAACTCATGCATCCAAACAGTTCCTGCATGTTACAGATGAAACTGTTGCTTTTTACTGTATTATATGTTTTACTTCTTCGAATTTCTGTAAGATTATGGTTCGCTCCTCGTATGTGAAATATGCCGCTCCGCTGCCCGTAGACTGATCCATGTTTGTGATTGGTCAAATGCTGCAAACCCCGCCTTTATGTGCACGCGCTCATAGCTTGAAAGAGAAACCCTGGGCTGACCAAGTTGATAACCAGCGTTGTGTGACCGCTTATCTCTGCCTTTGTTAGGGTTACTTAAGCTGGATAACTGAAAGATACTCTGGGTATGTTGAACTCGCTTCATAGTACACGCCTCAGGCTGTATCCAAAGTTTAGGAGCCCACTTTGATCAACGAGGAAGACAACAACAAACACAACAATCATCACAGGACATGAAGTATCATTTGTCCTGTTGTATATCATACTTACCACAGGTCCTGCTAGTTTGACCATTTGAATTGTTTCCTTTTTGAAGTCCAACGGGAACCAATCCTTGATGCATTTCAGCCACATTGTATCACAAGTAACTCTGGAAATCACAAGCAGCGCTTCTCTCTGATGGTTTATCTCTGAAGTCTGAGTGAGCCTCTGACATGGGAGGAACCATGAAGGGCCCACCTCTGCAGGAGTGCTCAACTCTCACAGCAGTTAATTTAGAATTCAGATCATTCCTTTAAATGCTTAATTATGCCTTATCACTGCATACTCACAATACTAGTCAAACAACACACTCATCATACATCAGTGCGACTCTCTAACCTAGATCTAGAATCTGGAGAAGCCTGTTGGGGCACCTAATCCCAGATACCACAATTAAGGCACTTTGGAGTCTCCGTTTGAATGAACGGGCTCCACAGTTTTGTGAAATAAGTCAGTTCCCTTAGAACAACCACTCATTTACAAACTTGTATACAATATAACACTCAAGCACTTTAAAGATTTCTATGAGGGCAACATATTTCATAGCTTTCCTCATCTCGCACATAATTCTTTCCCACATCTCCTGCCCTCCTCAAATTTACTACGCACTCGACACCTTCGTGGCAAAAAAAAGAAAAATATTTTTTTCAGTTTAATTATTTTAATTTTTTAATGCAAAAAACCCCCACAAAAAATGTGTTATTTTCCATGTAATAAATAGGAGGTGGATGGGGCTTTGGTGGGGATTAGAGGCTTGGATATGTCAAAGATTAGCAACAAAATTGATTTGATTGCATTAGTATTTTTTTCTGTAGTACCAGATACTCCCTCTGGACACCTTCGTGGCCAGTAACGCCCCATTGACTTCCATTCAAACCACATTAGTACTGGAGATCTGGTACTACAGAAAAAATACTAATCTAATGCAATCAAATCAATTTTGTTGCTAATCTTTGACATATCCAAGCCTCTAATCTGCACCAAAGCCATCCACCAAACAGTTTTTGTGTTTTTTTTTTTTTTTTGCGTTAAAAATGAAAAAAATCAAACTGGCATTTAAAGGGTTAAAATTCTGAAAATGATTGAATATTTGGTAGTTTTGAGCAAGGTGGAAGTTTCTTGAAGAGATTTATGAAAAAAAAGTAGAAAAAAATATTGATGTATAATGATTTTATAGCAGTTTGTAAGTGCGTGGCTTTTTTTTGCCACAAAGGTGTCCAGAGGGTGCAAAATGCATGATAGAGTATAAAAGACATGTGAAAAAACCCATTGGATTTCAAAAATATAACGAAAAAGAAAAGTTCTTGCAAAAATTCATGCCATAAGCTGTAACACAGTCAAAAGTATCACCAAATAAAAAATGCCAAAGGAGTGCATGAGGGATGATCCGAAGTGGGAGAAACTTTTTCTGCTGTCCCTATTTGAGATTGGCTTCATTAGGGCACTGGCCCCTACAGCTAAGCCCCGAGCACTATTGTTATTCAGAGGATTTTTTCCTATTTATTATTATTTTGCCTCCGAATTTCGATTGCCTAAAATTCCTACAGCTTTAAGAGTTGTAGGACAAATTATATATCAAAACGTGCGGTTCGATCGGGATCGGCGTGCTATAACCCTAGGAAATTTTGGCATACCATAAAATCTCTTTCAGCCAATACCTGCTCTTCAGAGCTGCCTCCCAATATTGTTGTTGACTCCACCCCTATATCAGACAAATCTAAGATGCTAAACTGTTTTAACAAACATTTTATAGCCTCCAGCTCCTTGTTTAATTCCTCTTGTGATGGTAACTCACCCACTCTGTCCCTCGTCAGCCCAGCCACGGGTAGCCAAGATTTCTCTTTCTCTTTCACCCCCTTTTCTGTTAAAGGGGTTCTTATGGCCTTAAAAGACCTAGACCCCCGAAAATCAGCAGGTCCTGATAACCTTCCCCCTTACTTCTTACGTTTGGCTGCGCACATTATAGCTCAGCCGGTATCTCACATCTTTAATCTTTCTATCCAGAACAACGTCATTCCTGATGTGTGGAAAACCGCCTATGTGCTCCCTCTCCTGAAAGGGGGTGACCGCACTTTATTGAATAATTATAGACCCATTTCCAAGCTCTCTATTTTAGCTAAAGTTCTTGAAAGGCTGGTGAATGACCAGGTCAAGGATTACCTGAGCCTGAACAATATTTTATCTCCTTTTCAATCTGGTTTTCGGAAGCAGCACAGTACTGCAACTGCTACCATTAAGGTGATAAATGATATGTTGGAAGCCACGGATGCCAAGAAATATTGTGCTGCCCTTTTTATCGATCTTTCAAAGGCATTTGACACAGTCGATCACAGTATTTTATGTCAGCGACTGTCCACCATTGGAATGTCAGACCATGCAGTTGGCTGGTTTTCTAACTACCTTTCCAACCGTAAGCAGTGTGTGCAGTCCAATGGTCTTTGCTCCGGGTTCCTAAACACTGTAAACGGTGTGCCACAAGGTTCTATTTTAGGACCCACGCTCTTTACTATCTATATGAATGAGGTGGGTCAAAATATTAATGCATCTGTACATCTTTATGCTGATGACACCGTTGTCTATTGCTGTGCATCTTCTGTTGCCCAGGTGTTCACAGAACTGCAGTCTGCATTTGACGCAATTCAGGCACAATTGTCTCATCTCAGGCTAGTTCTAAATGCAGGTAAAACTAAGTTTATGTTCTTTTCAAATAAAAAGAAGGTGCCTGCGGTTCTACCCCGTATTACGTCTGCTCAGGGTACTCCCATTGAGTCTGTGGCCACTTACAAATATCTAGGCATCACAGTGGATGTACCTTTCTTTTAAATGTCATGTTGACCAGTTACTGAAGAAATTGAAGTTAAAGCTGGGGTTTTTATTCAGAAACAAAGCCTGTTTCTCTTTTAAAGCCAGAAAACGGATTGTTGCGGCCACTTTCTTGCCACTCCTGGATTATGGTGATGTTATATATATGAATGCCCCTGCTCACTCCTTGCAACTGCTAGATGCCGCATATCACGGGGCCTTGAGATTCATAACTGGTTGTAAACCCCTCACACATCACTGTACATTGTACTCTCTCACAAACTGGTCTTCACTTTCCATGCGCAGAACCACTCACTGGTATCTATTTATCTATAAATCCATCATCGGACTGCTCCCCTCCTACTTGTCCACATACTTGACACGGAAACAGTCCGATCGCAGCCTCCGGTCCCTGGAATTCATCTCGTTTGCCATCCCGTCAGTCCGTACTGAACTTGGCAAGAAGGCGTTCTCTTATGCTGCACCTGCAACCTGGAACATGCTCCAGCAGAGGCTGAAGCTGTCCAGCTTTATTCCTTTAGGGGGATTCGAATTGCTGGTAGGAAAGCTGATGAGACAGTCTGTGGGGGTCTGCACATGTATTTAACCAGTCCTATTCTTCTTTGCACTTTGTAGTTTGCATTTTATTTTAATGTTTGTATTCTGTGTTGTGTCTCCTGTATGTTCAGTTGTCTGTAACTTTGTTTTGCTGCTGCCTACCTGGAACAGGTCTCTCTTGTAAATGAGACCCTGGGTCTCAATGAGATTTTACCTGTATAAATAAAGGTTAATAAAAAATAAAATAAATAAACATGCATCGATAGAGTATAAAAGACATGTGAAAAAACCCATTGGATTTCAAAAATATAACGAAAAAGAAAAGTTCTTGCAAAAATTCATGCCATAAGCTGTAACACAGCCAAAAGTATCACCAAATAAAAAATAAAAAATGCCAAAGGAGTGCATGAGGGATGATCCGAAGTGGGAGAAACTTTTTCTGCTGTCCCTATTTGAGATTGGCTTCATTAGGGCCACGGGGCAATCGCACCGAGCACTGGCCCCTACAGCTAAGCCCCGAGCACTATTGTTATTCAGAGGATTTTTTCCTACTTATTATTATTTTGCCTCCGAATTTCGATTGCCTAAAACTCCTACAGCTTTAAGAGTTGTTGGACAAATTATATATCAAAACGTGCGGTTCGATCGGGATCGGCGTGCTATTACTTTTCTTAGCCGAACACGAATTTTTCGCGACATAAGTCGCGAAAAATCACCAAAATTTTCCCATTGAAATGAATGGGACGGGCGAAAAAAAAAGAGCACTGAAATTTTTCAAACGTCTGCTGCTCAGGCATACTTTCACCTAGAAACTCCATTTAAACTCTAAAACGTATACACAAGTCTTGTGTCTTGGTGTGTCAATCCACATTTCAATAGGTCATATAGTTTCTGATCAATCACTGTTCAATGACCATGATCGTATTGGGAGAAATCATGAGATTATAATGGGTGGGTATTGCGCGGAACCTTCTGGGCTAGAGTGGGTGACAGCATCGCTTAGAGTGTGAGGTCTCCTCGAAATACTTCAGATTTTTTTCCTTTCCAAAGTCCTCCCGGCCACAATTTTCCCTCTACACACATGATATTTTCCAATTTTGTAGACAAACTTGTCCTATCTCTCACAATGTGGTCAAAAACTCTGTGAGATTTACAGAATTTGAACTAGCAACCTCTAAGCGTGGCCACGTAGGTTTTTCTCCCAATCGACTGCAATGCAAATCGAGAAGCAGATTTTCAAAGAAACCTGAAACCAGGTCCATTTCTAACTCGCCCTAGCATCCACATTTCTGACACTAGGAAAAAATAGAAGTAATCATTGTCTTCAGCAGAGTCTTGTGGCGCTAACGGTGCGAACATTTTGGCGATAAGAGTTTCGCTGTGAGCGTGGCAAGCTTTTGTTCGGACCCTCCGCGAAGCCGGAATGGAGAGATCGAGAGAGGCAGAGAGAGGCTTGAAGGCAGTCATACACACACGCCGAGGGCCGTTGCTATGGTGACGGCACACTGGGGCTCTGATCTTGAGAACTAACAGCAGGTGTGCTCTGATTGGTGGACAGGAAGGAGCAGTCAGTGGGAAATGTAGTTTTTTTTGTCAAACATCTTCTGCTCAGGCATACTTTCACCTAGAAACTCGATTTAAACTTTAAAATGGAGACACATGTCTGTCTATCTCTCTCTGTCTCACTCAGAAGTGATAGCAGGTGCGCTCTGATTGGCCGACAGGAGCAGCCAGTGGGAGTTGTAGTTTTTCAAGCAATACATAGTACCTAGTAGTTCTCAGTACTTGAGCCTTAGTAGTACTCGGTAGTACAGAGTACTTGAGTGACAGCCGAGCTCGGTGACATGTACTGGCAAACAGTTGAGTGCGAAGTAGTACCAAGTAGTACATAGTACATAGTACCTAGTAGTTCTCAGTACTTGAGCATCAGTAGTACTCGGTAGTACAGAGTACTTGAGTGACAGCTGAGCTCGGTGACATGCTTCACACTCAACTGTTTGACAGTACATAGTACCTAGTAGTTCTCAGTACTTGAGTCTCAGTAGTACTTGGTAGTACTCAGTACTTGAGTCTCAGTAGTACTGAGTACTTGAGTGACAGCTGAGCTCGGTGACATGTATCAAACTTATCAAACTCATCAAATACATAATCCAACAACTCCAAAACGCTTTTGTGGACAAGTTGTGACCTGCACATTCACCACGCTATGTGATAATAATGTAACTTTACGAGACAGAGCCATTTTGGAGGTAAATTCATGCAAAACTGCTGATGCGCGTTCCTTTCAGGGACAGTTTTTCAGCAAGCAGTCTTTGTATTTGCCTCTAAAACATCTCCGTCTCGTTTGAAATCTCGAAGAATCTCATTGTAATGTATATACACTCCGGCAGTAACCCCCATGGCCCTTTCAAAATCTCCTGCGGGGGAATTTTCTAGTTTCAAATATTTATGCAGATATTAAGACAAAATATTTGATGTGCAGTTAATGGCTGCAGACACGCCCACTGCTTGCTTGCTTTAATGTGGATATGGGAATATAATTTCCTTTACAACACTCTGAGCAAGAAGAATGCTATTACTCTATTGGAAATCTCCAAAACAGCCTCCTTTTCAGTCAGGTTGATTGATGGATGTTTTGGTTTGTCTACATGTTTAACCTGTTCCTTCTTACACCTGACTTTTCTTTTTTTTTCTTATTTTCTCTTTTCTGTGATTTCATACATAAATTAAAGTAAAATCTGGTGATACCACTATGCCTGTCCCACTTCCACCAATAAAAATGGTTCCCATCCAACTATTGCATCACTTCCTTTTCACCAACTCTAAATAATGTTTGTTATTATAATTACAATCATTTTATGTTTTATTTAAAAAAAGATTAGCTACTACTCAATGAATAATGTCGGGACTCCTCAAATTTAACCTTTGACCTTTTGAAAAGGTTTGGGAATCACTGGACTAAAAGACTAGTCTACCCAACTGTATTCGTGAATCAAGCCTTACCATGATCAGCTACATGAGTAGTATCCTGTATCCTTGTATGCATCTGCTATATTAGTATACACTTGGTCCAGCGTTTTGTTTCCCCTAGTAGCACATTTCACATTACAATGGAATTTGTGAAGAACTGTTTTCAAGTCAGCATGGTTAAAATCCCCAGCTGCTATAAAAACACTGTCCGGGTGAGCTACTAAGCTGTCGTTTATGCTGTCGTGGACCTGTGCTAGCGCTAGCTTGGCATAAGCATCTGGTGGAATGTAAACAGCACAGATGTAAACAGCAGTGAACTCCCTCGGTAAGTAAAACGGTCTGCATTTTAGCAACATGAGTTCTACCTCCGGACTGCACAGTTTACTCACTACGGTCACGTTAGTGCACCAAGAGTTGTTAGTATAGATGGGCTCTGTAGGCGGTGCGTCCCGCTAGCTCGATAGCAGCGTCCGGAGAGGTGCTGCCCAGCCAGGTTTCTGTGAAAATCATGCAGCAACAGTTGTAGATAATCCTCTTTGCCGCCATGTGTAGCCGTATCTCATCCATCTTTCCGCGGAGCGACCGGGCATTGGAGAGGAAGATGGTAGGGAGCGGTGGTTTGAATGGGTTAGCCTTCAGCCCAGCCCACACGCCAGCCCGCTTGCCTCTCTTCTGCCGCCGCTCACAGCGCCTCCTTCACCGGCTTGCTGCTGCGGGGTCCTCGGGAGGTGGTCCGATGATCTCAGGAGGGATGTAGTACTCGGCTGGCAGATGGTGTACTCCAGTGTTTATTTGCAGGAGTTCAGAGTGGCTGTATTGCAGTGCCACTGCCCCAAGAACGTGCAAAATGATGCCCAATACCACCAATAGAGTGCAAAAGCTATGCTGGTTGTGATAGCTCCTAGCCGCTGCGTCTGAACGCGCCGCCATGTCACCCATCTATCTATCCAAACTCAGGAGGAAATACTGGATCACAAAGGCTCCTTCAGCAATAAGAAAGGTTATAAATGATTGTTGGACGTGCAGACTCCACGCTGCAAGAGCAGGTGAACAAAAAAAGGACTAGAAAGGACTTTGCCTGACCTACCTCCTTTCACAAGTGTTGGTGTAGACTTTTTTGGACCTATCGAGGTGAAGAGAGGAAGAAGCCTCTGTAAACGCTACGGGGTGATTTTTACCTGTTTGGCAAGTAGAGCTTTGCACCTGGAGGTTGCAAACTCGCTGGATACTGATGCGTGCATTAATGCTTTGCGGCGCTTCATAAGTAGAAGAGGCCAAGTTTCTCATATGCTATCCGACAATGGTACCAATTTCGTTGGAGCAAATAGAGAACTGAAGGAGGCTCACGCTGCACTTAATCATGACCAGATTCAAAGATCTCTCATTCCAGCAGGAGTGGACTGGAAATTCAATCCTCCAGGGGCATCTCATTTTGGCGGAATTTGGGAGCGCATGATTCGTACAATAAGGTGTGTTCTCAAATCTGTATTGCACCAGCAGCAATTGGACGACGACGGCCTCCACACGGTTCTCTGTGAAGTTGAGGCCATAGTAAATGACCGGCCCATCACCCAGCTGTCCGAGGATGCCAATGATCTTGAACCTCTCACACCAAACCATATCCTCCTCCTGAAAGGCAAACCTGCATTACCACCTGGGCTGTTTGTGAAACAAGACCTGTATGCAAAGAGAAGGTGGAGACAGGTTCAGTATATATCTGATCTGTTCTGGAAACGGTGGGTTCAGGAGTACCTCCCTCTGCTGCAAGAACGGCAAAAATGGAACAGAGAAAAAAGAAACTTTGTGCCAGGAGACATTGTCATAGTCATGGATTCGGCTGCCCCTCGTGGCTCCTTGCTGCTCGGACGAGTTGTCGAGACCTTTCCCGACAAAAACGAGTTTGTATGGTCCGTTCGTCTTAAGACGAAGTTTAACACTGTGGTAAGACCAGTGACCAAATTGTGTCTGTTAAAAGCAGCTCAAGATATCTGATGATAATGCAGTAATGCATGATGGGTATTAATGGCTCTTTGTTTGTTTTGGTTTAATTGTTAGCTCCATCCATCGCTTACATTTAGGGGCCGGAGTGTAAGAGCCATTTTCCTGTTTTCCATTTATGTTGTAATGTCTGTGTTGACCACTGAGTGGTGCTGCCGTATTGCGGGTACAGGTATAAAGGGGACGTCATTTGGGTTACCTCTGTTGTTTGACCCCAGAAGGGCATACGGTTTTTGACCGCTAGAAATACCAAATACCACCAGTTGTTGTTATGTCACTGAGGATCTATATGAATGTATTCCGTATTCCCATGCAATTGGTGTCATGGTGAGAAAATAAACGGGTTGTAAACCGGAGACGATCGCACGAATCAATCATTGCTTCACGTAGCTGCATAGTACTGGAAACATCAACACAGCGCGTCAACCAGGTCACCCGGGAGTCAAAGCACACCCATTGGATGTGGCTCCTATAGCCATCGTTACATTATATGATTATGTAATTTCAAAAGGTCTGTATTTCTGAAACTACGACCAGAGGCCTGTACTAGGAAACAGGATTTGGGCTTAGTGAGGTAACTTCAGGGTTAACTCTGGTTTTCCTATGAAGCTGGTTCACTTCTTACCGGGGTAGATCGCCATGGTAACTTACGCTGCAGAGCTAACCTGCTCCTGATAAGGTTATGTTCCTGATAAGAGATCAATGTGGAGAAATACACCGCCTACTGACCAATCAGCTCTCTTGGTGCGTAGATCTTTCCCTGACGATATTTTATAAGAGTCATCCAGATTCTCCTCGGAGCAAATTACTTTTCTGTGTCAGCGTACAGCCTACCGACCACTTTGAATTATGTTTTTATATTTATTTTATTTGCTCCCAAGTCCGTTTTACACCACCGGGATTGCAGCTGAAAGAATGAGGCTGATATTGTCATACACCCCGCCATAAAAATACATCTCAGCAACACATCCACATCTGTTATTTTTTGGCCTTTTATTGCGGGAGGACAGCGTGAGAGTTAAAAGGGCGAGAGAGCGATTGACGAGATGAATTTGGCAGAATTTGTCCTTCCTGCATTTGGCAGATGAAACTGTTGCTTTTTACTGTATTATATGTTTTACTTCTTCGAATTTCTGTAAGATTATGGTTCGCTCCTCGTATGTGAAATATGCCGCTCCGCTGCCCGTAGACTGATCCATGTTTGTGATTGGTCAAATGCTACAAACCTCTTATATGTGCACGCGCTCATAGCTTGAAAGAGAAACCCTGGGCTGACCAAGTTGATAACCAGCGTTGTGTGACCGCTTATCTCTGCCTTTGTTAGGGTTACTTAAGCTGGATAACTGAAAGATACCCTGGGTATGTTGAACTCGCTTCATAGTACACGCCTCAGGGTGTATCCAAAGTTTAGGAGCCCACTTTGATCAACGAGGAAGACAACAACAAACACAACAATCATCACAGGACATGAAGTATCATTTGTCCTGTTGTATATCATACTTACCACAGGTCCTGCTAGTTTGACAAGTTGAATTGTTTCCTTTTTGAAGTCCAACGGGAACCAATCCTTGATGCATTTCAGCCACATTTTATCACAAGTAACTCTGGAAATCCCAAGCAGCGCTTCTCTCTGACGGTTTATCTCTGAAGTCTGAGTGAGCCTCTGACATGGGAGGAACCATGAAGGGCCCACCTGTGCAGGAGTGCTCAACTCTCACAGCAGTTCATTTAGAATTCAGATCATTCCTTTAATGTATTTAAATATATTCATGCCTTGTGTTACGCCCCGGCCTAGGGGCAACCTGAGCGCAACATAAAGGTGCTCTACTCCCTTTTTCCCAACCCCCCAGCAATGACAAAAACACGTGGATGCAGTCCAACACAAATTTATTCAAATGGTAGCTTGACTTCAGGGTGAGAACTGCCAACAAAACAAACAAAACTCTTATTTTAGAAACTAGCTTGCCTACCAAAGGAAATAATGAGAAGAGAAAACAGAGGCTTCTTACCTGCCTCCCTAACACAAAACAAGAGCAAAGAGGTTCCCAAAATAAAATGGCTACTCACCCCAACCTACCCGGACTGCTATTTAAATAAGCCACTATGGGCATCAAAACCAAAATCACACGCACAGAAGGAACTCTGGCTCTAAACGCACCAATATTCACAATCACAAATAACACAGTTCCAATGATCGACAGCACGGTCTGGCTGGGAGTCAGCGAAAGGGTAGAGAGAGAGAGGGAAGTCCTTCTTCTTCTTCTTTTTGTTTATTGGCGGGTTGCAGCCGTTTTCTTGGTGCATACCGCCACCAACTGTATCAGAGTATGTAACATGACAGTATTTATGTCTTTCTATGGTCTTTTAAAATGGAAAATTAAATAAATAAATAAATAAATAAACAGATAAATATATGAGTGGATGACTAAAAGGGGGGGGGGGGGGGGGTTAAGCTATATAAATACTAAATTCTTTTAAATAATCCTGTCTTCTTTAAATATTCGATCACTGCCTTTTGTGCGAGAGGTACCCCCTCTCCTGCGGTTCCTAGTATGCCACCCAGACTCCACATTCTTCCTGCTCTCTGCAGTTGATCAGCCAACCTCGTTCTCTCCTCCGTGTATCTCTCACACTCCATCAATACATGTTCCACACTTTCTGTTTTTCCACATTCACACCCATCCGTTCCACTTTTCCCTATTAAATATAAGGTTTTATTTAGTCCTGTATGTCCTATTCTCATTCTTGTAAGCACTGTTTCCTCCCTTCTGTTTTTCCTTTTAACACCATGCGCACTTACATTTTTTTGAATATTATAATAATTTCTTCCAGTGATTTCTCTGTCCCATCTATCTTGCCACTTTTTCATTACTTCTTTCTTTAATATTGCTTTAACTTCTGCTTTCCCAAAAGGTATATCTATTATATTATCCATTTTTGTTGCTATTTTGGCATTTTTGTCTGCTCCCTCGTTCCCTTTGATTCCTACATGGGCAGGAACCCAGCAAAATCTAATAAATATCCCTGTTCTGTTTAATCTGTATAAGCTGTGTTGTGTTTCTAAAAGAAGATCCTGTCGGTTTGAGTTCCAACTCTGGATACTTTGAAGGGCTGCTAGTGAATCCACACACAGTACCACTCTATCTGGTCTAACTTCCTCCACCCACTGTAATCCAATAATGATTGCCATCATCTCTGCTGAATACACTGAAATTTGATCTGGCAACCTTTTCCCAATATTAATGTGCATTGATGGAATATATACACCTGTTCCTACCTTATCATTCTCGTCCTTAGAACCATCCGTGTATATATCTAAATAGCCATAGTGTTTATCTTTTATATAATTACTTGCCTTGTATGCTATCTCACCCTCTTCCCATTCTCTCCTCATCTCTATTAAATTAAAATCTACCTCTGTTTCAGGATATAACCAGATTGGAATGTTACTTATGGGGTTAGAAATGACTGTTATATTACTGACCCTATACTCTTCTGCTTTAGCTTTTGCTATCCATCCAAATCCTCCACCCTGATAAGTTGCATATTCCCAACAGTCCTGGATCACAGCTTTGGCAGGGTTTTCATGTCCACCTCCCTGTAGTCGGCTCCAGTATTGAACCAATATCCCGTCTCTTCTTAGCTCTATTGGTACTTCTCCTATTTCTATATGTATTGTGTTAATGGGTGATGACCTCATTACACCTGCACAAATCCTCAATGCTTTATTAATTGCTCTGTCTATTTTATTGAGGTATGTTTTAGCTGCTGCTCCATACACCATACATCCATAATCTATTGCTGACCTCATTAAAGCCCTGTATATATATATTAATGACTGTTTGTCTGCTCCCCAGTCTTTCCCAGCTATTGCCCTCATTAGATTAATAACTTTCTTGCATTTGCTTTCTACATTTTCCACCTGTGTTCTCCATGTGCCCTTTTGGTCTATCCAGATCCCAAGATATTTGAATTTTTCTACTTTTTCCATGCTTTCCCCATATAGTTGAATATTAGGTGCATCTATTTTTTTCTTATTAGTTAGTGTCATATAACATGATTTACTTACAGAGAGTTTAAAGCCCCAGTTGTATGACCACTCTTCTACATTTCTAAATGCTTCCTTGATTATATTCGTCACTGTTTTAGTATCTCTTCCTCTTGCCCATATTGCCCCATCATCTGCGTACAGTGCCGACCCAATTCTTCTATCCATATTAGTAAACATATCATTAATCATAATGTTAAATAAAACCGGGAGAGGGAAGTCCTCGCTGGAGACATCCTTTTAAAGCTGGTGACATCAGCTCCCAACCAATCACCACCTGCACAGAGACACAGAGAAAAACACACACACAACAGAGCAGCACCTCCCTCTGGCAGGGAGGCTTAACACACACACACACACACACACTCGTATGTCCCATGGACATAACACTTGTCGCTGCATACTCACAATACTAGTCAAACAACACACTCATCATACGTCAGTGCGACTCTCTGACCTAGACCTAGAATCTGGAGAAGCCTGTTGGGGCACCTAATCCCAGATACCACAATTAAGGCACTTTGGAGTCTCTTTATTCAATTTGAATACCTTTACCTGATGGAGCGTAATGTTTTTCTTGTGTCTTTCATTTGAACTTAAATAGAGGTGTATCTTCATGACTGAGGAGACAGATATTTAGATTATGTGGTTATGGGCAGCCCATGATGTCAGGTATGATCGGCGTGTGAATGTATAAACAGACTGAATGTAGAGTAAAGTAGCCGAAACTGTTTGAATGAACGGGTTCCACAGTTTTGTGACATAAGTCAGTTCCCTTAGAACAACCACTCATTTACAAACTTGTAGACAATATAACACTCAAGCACTTTAAAGATTTCTATGAGGGCAACATATTTCATAGCTTTCCTCATCTCGCAATATTTTTTCCAGGTACGTCCAAATCTATCATTCGTTTAAAAAAAAACAAGAAGACATCATTCTTTCCCACATCTCCTGCCCTCCTCAAATTTACTACGCACTCGACAAAAAATGTGTTATTTTCCATGTAATAAATAGGAGGTGGATGGGGCTTTGGTGGGGATTAGAGGCTTGGATATGTCAAAGATTAGCAACAAAATTGATTTGATTGCATTAGTATTTTTTTCTGTAGTACCAGATACTCCCTCTGGACACCTTCGTGGCCAGTAACGCCCCATTGACTTCCATTCAAACCACATTTTTTAATCTGGAGATCTGGTACTACAGAAAAAATACTAATCTAATTTGTTGCTAATCTTTGACATATCCAAGCCTCTAATCTGCACCAAAGCCCCATCCACCTCCTATTTATCATATGGAAAATAACTCTTTTTTTTTTTTTTTTTTTTTTTTCTTAAAAATGAAAAAAATTAAACTGGCATTTAAAGGGTTAAAATTCTGAAAATGATTGAATATTTGGTAGTTTTGAGCAAGGTGGAAGTTGTTGAAGAGATTTAAAGAAAAAAAAGTAGAAAAAAATATTGATGTATAATGATTTTATAGCAGTTTGTAAGTGCGTGGCTTTTTTTGCCACAAAGGTGTCCAGAGGGTGCAAAATGCATCGATAGAGTATAAAAGACATGTGAAAAAGCCATTGGATTTAAAAAATGTAAGGAAAAAGAAAAGTTCTTGCAAAAATTCATGCCATAAGCTGTAACACAGCCAAAAGTATCACCAAATAAAAAATAAAAAATGCCAAAGGAGTGCATAAGGGATGATCCGAAGTGGGAGAAACTTTTTCTGCTGTCCCTATTTGAGATTGGCTTCATTTCAAATAGTTATGCAGATATTAAGACAAAATATTTGATGTGCAGTTAATGACTGCAGACACGCCCACTGCTTGCTTGCTTTAATGTGGATATGGGAATATAATTTCCTTTACAACACTCTGAACAAGAAGAATGCTATTACTCTACTGGAAATCTCCAAAACAGCCTCCTTTTCAGTCAGGTTGATTGATGGTTGTTTTGGTTTGTCTACTTGTTTAACCTGTTCCTTCTTACACCTGACTTTTCTTTTTCTTATTTTCTCTTTTCTGTGATTTTATACATAAATTAAAGTCAAATCTTGTGATACCAGTATGCCTGTCCCACTTCCACCAATAAAAATGGTTCCCATCCAACTATTGCATCACTTCCTTTTCACCAACTCTAAATAATGTTTGTTATTATAATTACAATCATTTTAGGTTTTATTTAAAAAAAGAGATTAGCTACTACTCAATGAATCATGTCGGGACTCCTCAAATTTAACCTTTGACCTTTTGAAAAGGTTTGGGAATCACTGGACTGATAGACTAGTCTACCCAACTGTATTCGTGAATCAAGCCCTACATGATCAGCTACATGAGTAGTATCCTGTCTAGGCTTGGGCCGATTTCCAGTTTCACCGGTCCGGTTCGGTGTATGGGCTAAACCGGTTTAATTTATGCAAACCCGTTGAACCACATTTCTGGAAAATTAAATACATCAGCGACCTGTGCCGACGGCGTCATGGCACTAAATCCAACATTAGAAACAAGCAGCAATAATGACCAGTGATTAAAATAATATTGTGATTATTTATAAACGGATCAGCAAGTGTCGAGTTGGTCGGTGTGTAACTCCTCCGGTTCATATTTTGTGACTGGAGTTACAAAAAGATGTAGCATCTTATTCAAGATTCAAATGGTTTATTATCATATGCACAGTTAAGAAATGTGTTTCCCATTACAATGAAATTCTTCGTTTGCTGTCCACAGAATGCCAAACAATGTAACGTAAGTAAAAAAAATACAATATATAGTACAAAAACATCCATCCATCCCTCCATCCATTTTCTTCCACTTATCTGGTGTGTTTTTTTTTTTAGTACAAAAACAAGTCATTTTAAAAGGCAACATGTGAGATATCTCATGCAATCAGACAGTAAGACAGCCAGCGGTATGGTGTCGGTCACTTGAACAGTTTGGGAAGGAATTAGCTGAGGGATATGCCAACTGCAAGGATGAGCACCATGATCAGCACAGCCAGGCCACGACGGGCCACCAGCCGCCAGTCCAACGGGGACCGGGGCTCTGCAGCAACGGCTGTCTCATCACAGACAAGACTAATAACCTGCAGGTCTGAGTTACACGTCTCACAGCTCGGGGTGAGAGGTGAAATGACACTGAGCTGGCAGACTCTCTGAGCTGTACCGGCTTGTCCTGATCAGAGAGGGAGACACATGCAGTTAGTTGTGTGCAAACTCTGCACAGCACGCGTGTCCCTGTAGGCATGCAGTGGAAAGGAAAACATTACATACCGTTGTTTTCCTCTTCTGTCTTTTCTGTGACCAGGACTCCTGCTCTCACCATTGCCTGCTCAGACACATTTATGACAGCTGTTTATTCTGCATGTGTCAAATGTAAATTGTATATTGTTAGTCTACAGGGACACAGACAGATGTTAGTGTCATTTTCTCCTAGTGACTGTAGAGGAAAGAAAAGACCAGGGAACGCGTGTAAACGGTTACTCACACTGGTGGGTTTTGTAAGTTTGGGCCTCATTACTACATTATTATTGTTATCATTACTTCACATAAGGCTACAAACCACGACCAAGGCATCCTTGCTAATTGTACTCCTTATGACAAGAAATGGACCTCAATGTGTAGAAACTTCAGACACAGAATTGATTAGTTTTCTGTCATTCATCGTTCTGTTTCAATGCGCAGCCAATCACCTCTTCAGCAGCTTTCCTCCAATTTAGTTTCCATAAGTAAATCATAAAGAATGTGACCTGTAAAAAGGAACCAACACAAATCCCCAACCACAGTCCTGCAACAGAGAAGCAAAAACAATCAGACGTGTATCACAACAAGACTTTAAGGTGAAATGGCCGTGAGCTTTCCTGTCCTTACCCATGATGCCCATTTTGACAACAAACATCAGGCACACACCAAGAGGAATGCCGATGGCGTAACATCCCAGGAAGTTACAGATGGCTCCGATCTTTTGTCTCCCTGCTCCTCGTATGATGCCCCCTGCAACAGCCTGCACACATCAAATACAGCTATCAGGCTCTCTCTGCTGTGCTTAACTTGACATGATGAGAATTTCTTATGATGATAACTACTTACTGTAAGGGCATCTAGAGGAAACATTAACCCGTATATGATCATGACTTCACCAACCCGCTGAATAATTACTCTAAGATGCAAAAAAAGATTGAAATCAGGAACTGAAATGTATCATTTTTTGCAAAGACAGGGAATTTCAAATTTTTTTTGTGTGCATTTGTAATATTGGGAGTAGCCCGCCTTCATGTGGCCATGGTTTTACTTTTAAAGGGGCCATATTATGAAAAACAGTTTTTCTCTGGTCTCTACAACAAGCAATTCCTGCATGGTCTCTGCAGCCCACGTTATGCAACGAAAGGAGTCATTTGTATAAGCCGAACTCCTCTGCACGATGATAGGAGATATCCGAAAGGGGGGCGTTTCGCAACACAGCGTGGAGAGCCACCCCGACAGCGCGGACGGAGAGCCGACAGCGCGGACGGAGAGAGAGTGGACGGAGAGCGTGGACGGAGAGCGTGGACGGAGAGCGTGGACCGACAGTGCGGATTGATGGCGCTGGGTGAACCGGCTGGTGCTCCGTGAATAAATCTCAGTGCGGGTGAAGCTGGAGATAATCCTCCCTGTCTCACACGCTCTGGTGCGTCTTCACTGCTGACTCCGGTCGGACAGAACCTGGGGGGAGCTTGTCCGACAGAGCACCGTGCACGGCGGTCCGGGTCTGGTCTCTTGCGTTTCATTTTTACGGCTACGGTCCATGTTAGCTTGTATGTGTGTGCTAACCACTTCACATCGGGCTGCTTCAGTAACGAGGGTCAGTACAAAGCTGACTTTGCCTCCACACTGACCCTCGTAAAAGGATCTGTCCCAACCATATGGGACCCAGCAACTTCACCTGAGACACATAGGCAAGCCATAGTGATACATCCACCGTAAACATTGGCGCATGCTGCCGTGTAGCATAAGCAGCATCCTGTCTCTCTCTGAGTAGGCGATGACAGATGGAGCTCATTAGCATTTAAAGGTGCACGCACAGAAACAGCCTAATTTCAGGAGAGCTCAGTAGAGCTCATTTGTGCAACTTTTAAACAGCTGAAATTCAGGACCAGGGATGGGTTTGGGGCAATGCATATCAAAAACAGTGTTGTTGGACCTCTGACAGCTGTGTGAAACTGATGAAAAACTTTATAATATGGGATCTTTAAAAAAAATAATAATAATTTTGCAATTTGAAAATTATATCAGATTCTTTTAAACACATTTTTATAACATTATGTACAAATAGACTCCATACTCACTTTTCTTTTGTGAAGATGTAACCAATCACATTTCTGGATGAGCAAATAATAATTGCAATAAAGCATGAGACTGCCACTAGGGAGATGTAGAAATTACACAGATGTCAACTTTAAAAACAAATCTGGGCAAAGTATTTTTTAAATGACTAAACATCTGAAGCGATATTAGAGATTTTGTACTTCAAATTTTGAATCTATGCATTGGGGTTTTAATGGCATGCATTGATGCAGAGATGGGCACAAAACATAACAATCTAACTTGATAGATTAGATAATGAATATTCTTGAATTCTCAGATTACGAATCTGACAAGAAAAGAAGAAAAAGAATCAACTAGAAACACTAGATCCTCCCTCGCATCTTTGCTCAGATTCCTAAAGCTGTGCACACACCGGAAGAACTGCCCGACTCGCGTCGGTAAATTCGGCGTCGGCTACTTAATATGGCCGACTCGAACAACGACATGGGCGGTTCACACGTGGGCCGATTCGAGCGACCACACCAAGTAGACTCATGTCACGGGCGCCGACTCTCTCAAAGACGCCGATTTTCGGTCCGGTGTGTGAGCCCCTTAACAGTGCCTCAGAAGACATGATACAGCTCAGTAGAAGGCCCATGACAAGTATTCAACTTCACGTCTAAAATCAGTGTCTCTATAAAATATATACATCATGTACCATGTTACTCTATGAGGTACTTCCATTACTTGTTGTTGCAGGATTATTGGTGCTAATGAGGGCATTAGCTTTAGATGGAAGGTAGGGTGCATGGATGCATTTGTTCTTACATGTACAGATGATGGCGGTTTTGCCAGATGCCGTGGCCTGTTCAACGTTCCCAGCACCGAGAGCATTCCCAACCAGCACGCTGGCAGCTCCCATAAATCCCAACGGTAACTGTGTTGTCGAAGGGGACACAAAATAGGACGTGTCATTTTAGAAAAGGTACAACTCAACCACATATCTGGACGGCCTGGAAATTAGTTTAGAATGATGGATTATTTGCAGCTGCCAGAGGCATATAACATCTGAAGACCGATCCAGATCTTCTAACATGGTTTATAAATGAATGAACAATTAGGAAAAATAAATAAACTCCATCAGACTTACCGTGAACACCAAATCTCCAACCTGATATATAACTGACTGAGCTCCCAGCTCAGCCTCGCTGATCCAACCAGCCAACAATGCTCCAATTTCAAAAGTCCACGTCTCCAGACAGATCATGAGCATGCTGGGAATGGCTATCTGGGTGAACTGGCCCCATTCCTGCAGACAGTCCAGTGACCAACCTAGGGGGAAATGTGGAATAGTGTTTACAGTTCTGCCATCACTGCACTGGATTCAAAATCAACCATCCTATCAGCAGTCAAAATTTCTGTGAAAAAAAATAGGGGAAAACTCACCAGACCACGTTTCCTTGTGTAAGCCTGTATAGTAGATGTAAATGTACAATGACAGAGCCAAAGTGAACTGCGTTAGAGCATTTGCTGCTGCAGATCCACTGCAATTCAAAGGAGTTCACAACACAGTTCAAAGGAAACAGGCAGCTCACTGACACTAACCTGCAATATGTGAAACTGTAGCTCTAGCATTGATATTGATACAACTGAAAATACACTATATTGCCAAAAGTACACTGGTGCACAGTCATGTTGGAACAGGAGGGGGCCATCCCCAAACTGTTCCCACAAATTTGGGAGCATGGAATTGTCCAACATGTCTTGGTATGCCGAAGCCTTCAGAGTTCCTTTCACTGGAACTAAGGGGCCAAGCCCAGCTCCTGAAACACAACCCCACACCATAACACCCCCTCCACCAAACTCAGAATGCCAGATGGAGAAGCGTGATTGGTCACTCCAGAGAACGCGTCTCCACAACTGCATCCGACGCTTTGCATTGCACTTGCTGATGTATGGCTTGGATGCGGCTGCTCGGCCATGGAAACCCATTCCATGAAGCTCTCTACACTGTTCTTGAGCTAATCTAAAGGCCACATGAAGTTTGGAGGTCTGTAGCAATTGACTCTGCAGAAAGTTGGTGACCTCTGTGCACTATGCGCCTCAGCATCCGCTGACCCCGCTCCATCATTTTACATGGTCTACCACTTCTTGGCTGAGTTGCTGTTGTTCCCAATTGCTTCGATTTTGTTATAATCCCACTGACAGTTGACTGTGGAATATTTAGGAGTGACATTTCACGACTGGATTGTTGCACAGGTGGCATCCTATCACAGTACCACGCTGGAATTCACTGAGCTCCTGAGAGCGACCCGTTCTTTCACAGATGTTTGTAGAAACAGTCTGCATGCCTAGGTGCTTGCTTTTATACATCTGTGGCCATGGAAGTGATTGGAACACCTGATTTCAATTATTTGGATGGGTGAGTGAATACTTTTGGCAATATAGGGTATATTGCATGACCTACTGCACAGTAATTATAGACAATACCATCAAAGTTTAATTATACGTACAATGATGACAACTACCTCTATTTCTAGTTTCTTATGGTGGTGGGCACACTTACGCAACACCCGTGTCCAGCACATGGAGGAGGATATAGTTGGCGATTGCATTAACAACATTTCCAAAGACCCCAGTTATCACTTGAGGCCAGATGACACCCTGCCAATTAAAGGAGATGGTGAACTTTGTGTTGTGTTCTTCAGCTATCATTGTGTTTCTGTAGATGTGCACTGTACCTGGTTCTGTAGATACATCCCCAGCAGCTGGTACATGAAAGCAGCCTGCACACAAGACAGCGAACAGGAGTAAATAAGAGTCAAAAATACCAACAAATAGAAAAGGACAGGGATGTTGTGTCTTAGCATAGACTGAACTCACTGGCAGAGAAGGCATGAAGAACTTCACATACAGCTGGGAGATTCTGAGAGCAAACATACAGAAGTACGTATGATAGGTGGAACTGAATCAAACTCACGTTCACAAACCCTTGGATCATTGTAACGTTTAGACTATAATCCATCTAGTCCCATTTTCTGTTTCTGATAGAATGTTCCCAACTTTGCATCAGATTCTGTATTTGTGCTCTTTTGGTGGAACTATCCACAGGCACATCAGGTCAAATTACTTGGTCCTCAGTGTCATGAATATGTGACTGGTAGCAACAGTGTGTTGCATGTTCTTTTACTGGTAAATAAATGCTGACCGTGCAACTTCTGGGCTTTGTTTGACAGCGAGTAGTAGGTTCTCTGTGTTAATGAGGATGGCCCAGCAGGGGAAGCAGGCCAGGAGCAGAATCAAAGTCCCTCTCTGAAGAATGACTCCCACAAGCTTTAGGTTTCCACTCCCATACGTCTATGCAGAGAGAATGCAGATAAACAGAACAAAACAAATGTTAGTGCAGAACAGCAACAACAGGGCTGGATGGAAAGAATGAATTCTGACCAAGACTGTACCTGAGATATGAGGGTATCAAAGGCCGACGCCAAACCAAGTCCAACTGAAGAACCACACACACTGATCATCTGCATCCAAAACACACACACACACACACACACACACATAAAACCAATGTCACCAATCATTTAAATAATGCTGTGATAGCAGAAAGAGTTACTGTGCTTTAAAGATTGAGTAGGTAATTTGGAAAAACCACAGAGATTTTGACTTTGAAAGCATCGTCGAACCAAATGGGTGGGTTGAAACAAAACAAAACACCATGTGAACCTGACTGGAAAGAGGCCCAAACAAGAGAAATCATGAATGATGTAAAGATCATACGAAAGGGCTAGCGCCTCTCCTAAACTTCTCCTACAGCAAACGTGTTTTGATAACACCCCTTCCTACAACCAAACCAGGTTTGACCAAGACGGTCTGGTTACTCCAATTGCTCGGTTTTGCCAGGGCGCCTCAAGATCCCAGACGGCGTTAAACTAAATGGCCCTGCTGCTGAGGTCCGAGCAGTGAGGTTTGCCTGTGACGCAGGTAACCAGGAGCCCACCACGGGGAGGATGCCCAACAATAGAAGTCTGTATAGGGGAGTGAGAATGAACAGGTTACTAGACACAGGCTCTCAGATCACATTATTACAACAAAAAGTGAGGTACACACACTTTTCTAAAGTTGAAGCAGGTGGTGTCCCCTTGGTGCTAAAACTCAAAGCTGCAAATGGCCACAGCATACCTTACTCAGGGTACACCATCATCGATTTTGATATTGCAGGGGTTAACATACCAGGAAAAGGAGTTCCATCCATCCATCCATCCATTATCTACCACTTATCCTGTATTCAGGGTCGCGGGGGGGGGGGGGGGGGGGGGGGGTACTTTCTTTCTCTCTGCAGCAGGGGAGGTCCCGACAAGCCTGGAAGGAAGTATTTGCTGTCTGCCGGAGGACCATCGCCACCGCAGAGGAAGATGGGTTAATCGGGCTTACATGGGCCCGGGGAGGTCAGATTACCCCGATCTAGTCAAGGACCTGCCAGAATCAGAGGATTTGGGAGTGGCTAGAACCCTTTCTGTGGTGAAAGGAGGAAGGGCCCCTGTCAGACTCTGTAATCCCCACCCAAACGCAGTTTCCATAGGACGCTATCAGAAGCTGGGCCGACTCTATCATGTGGAGGAGTCTGATGTCAAGGGGGCTTGCGACCTAAGCCTGACCAGAGGCCTTGATGGGGTCATTGAAGTGGGCCTTGTGGAAATCTCAGGGGAAGAGGAGGGTCCCAGTGAGGAGTCGAGCAAACTAATGGATCATACAAATTTAACCCAACCGCAGCAGGTGGAGCTTCAGGCCCTGCTAAAGAAGGTTTTCGCTGCTGATAAAGAGGAGTTTGGCAGGATGGATCTGGTCCAACACCGAATCCATACCGGAGATGCAGTCCCCATCAAAGAGTGGCATCGACCATTACCTCCATTGATGTACAAGGAGATTGAAAACTAGGACTGCACAAATTCAAACTATTCCAATATCAGGTGAAAGTCCTGGGGCACGTGGTTGTCAAAGCCAGGGTAAGACCAGACCCTGAGAAACTCTCAGCCGTTCAAAATTGTCCCACTTCCGCCACAATACTCCAGGTCAGAGCTTTCTTCGGCCTTGATGGCTCTTACATGCTCCAGTGGTCCCCTGGGTGTCGGAGTTCATTTGAACAGCTAAAATCTTCCCTGATGCAACCCCCTGTCCTTGCCTATGCTGATTTTTCCTTACCCTTTGTGGTCTATACTGATGCCACTAACCAAGGCCTTTGGGCTGTTTTGGCTCAGGTGCAAGAGGGCTGTTTCCCCATTTACAAACAGCCTGACTTTTACCTCATTTGATTTTGAGGTAAAATATGGTAAAGAAAATGCTAATGCTGTTGCCCTGTCCAGGTTCTCAACTAGTCCCACCACAGGAGCAGAGGCGCTTTGGCGGCCCAGGCGACTGTAACGGCAGCTCAAACTTCCACATCTCATCAACAAGATCCTGAACCACACATGGATGAAGATTGGAAAAGTGTCATGGAGGCCGATGCATTCAAATGGTCAAGAAGTATGTGGGAGAGAGGTCACTGCCTAATGGAACAATCAGACAGTCCATGCCCGGAAGAGTACAGAAGTTATTCCAATAGTGGAGAAAGCTGCAGCTCAATGGTGACGTGTTGTATAGAAGTGACTCTAACACCCAGGACGTGCATCTCCAGTTGTCCTCAATTAGGATTTAACCCTTTTCCCCCATGTTACACGTCATCGGGGGCTGCTTTGGTTAGAGGGGGTGAAACTACAACACTTCCTCATGGTTTCAACCGCTATAGGGGGCTATAGCCACTGAGGCTACAGACCTATTACAGACCAGTGGTGGAACCTCACTTCAGAATAAAAATGCCACTCTGTGCTCCCAAAATTTTTTGGACGGAGCTGGAGCACAGGTCCGCATCAGTGGGAGTGGCCTGTGGAGCTGTGCATTGTGGGAGTTGTTGTATTCCATCCACATGTGCCAAAAAGTCACTGTCTGCCTTTTCTCTGTCAAGAAGGCACTGAATTCAACATTTCTTTTACATTTACAAAATGCTGAAAACAAGCTGCTGCAGGATTTGTTTTCTCACCACTGTTGCTAACGCCACACCCGCCAGCTCAGTTTTCCCCAGATGACTGCAGAACACCATGCTGACAAAAAGGATGAGAAAGATCATCAACTCCCAAAGGATCTAAAGTAAAAGAAAAACACGTCATTAAATCGCAGAGAGATTTGGTTTGCGTAAGTATTTGCTTATTTGACCTTTTATTAAGCCCCACCCTTGAACGCAGTCTGGCTGACCATAGCGTAGCATCAGCCAGCTCCAACAACTATAGGCTCAACAACTGATAAATGGGATGCTCTCTACTAGAAAGCTGACATGAAGGAAAATCCCCCCCCATCAGTTCATGACCTGAACTCAAGCGCAGTTGGTTATGCAGCAGGATAATGATCCAACGTACACAAGTCCCCCTCTAAATAAAGGTTTGGGAGTGGCCTAGTCGAAATCCTGACTTAAAGGGGCCCTATTATGCTCCTTTTCAACAAGTTAAATTGTTGATGTCTCCAAACCTGGGGCCTCATTTTTAATACTGTGCGTGCTAAAAGGGTACATATGCCAAAAAAAATTCAGATTTATGAAACTGTAAGCAATGTTCCCTACAAGTGTGCGTACCTGAACCCGCCTCTTACCACCACATGAACGCTGATTCGTATAATATTGAGCTGGTAGCAATTGTTCTCTGTGTGGTGAATCATGGCGACAGGCCAGAAAAGAGCAAAAAAAGCATAACTTCTCAGCAAATGAGGTGGAGACACTTGTTGGGGAGGTGGAGGCCCGGAAAACATTGTATTTAGTGACCACAGCAGCGGGAGAAGACCAACAAAAGCAGTGTGAGTGGCAACATATTACGGCTGCAGACTGCAGAACAGGTTTTGGTCAGTATCATGTCGTTGTCCAGAATTATGTGCTGAGTTTTAAATTAGAGGCTGTGTGCTGTGTTTTGGAGATGGTGGTCTTTTCTGATACTGTAGGGACTTATTGACTCCCCAGGGACCAATTTTAAGTTTGAAAACCATGGAAAAGTCGATTTTGCATAATAGGGCTCCTTTAAATCCCATTGAGATGTTGTGGCAGGACCTGAATTTAAACAATTCTGCAAAGAGGAATAGGTCATAAGTCCAGCAATGTAAAAGACTCATTAACAGTTATTGGAATAACTCTTTACCTTCAATAAATGGAATAATCATATTCAATAATTTATTTATTATACATTTATTTTGGGTTCATTCCCATTGCATTTGTCTTATGTTAAAATTTGTTTGATGATCTGAAACATTTAAATGTGACAAATATGCAAAAAAGAAGAGATAAGGAAGGGGGCAAATACTTTTTCACAGCACTGCAGAAATCCCTGAATTTTAACTGACTTGGTGTTGTACTGTGATGATCAAGTGTTCCCAGTGTAATTCTCATGGGCAGTCCAGGATGTATCCAAAGTTTAGGAGCCCACCTTGATCAATGAGGAAAATGACAACAAACACAACAATCATCACAGGACATGAAGTATCATTTGTCCTGTTGTATATCATACGTACCACAGGTCCTGCTAGTTTGACAAGTTGAATTGTTTCCTTTTTGAAGTCCAACGGGAACCAATCCTTGATGCATTTCAGCCACATTGTATCACAAGTAACTCTGGAAATCACAAGCAGCGCTTCTCTCTGACGGTTTATCTCTGAAGTCTGAGTGAGCCTCTGACATGGGAGGAACCATGAAGGGCCCACCTCTGCAGGAGTGCTCAACTCTCACAGCAGTTCATTTAGAATTCAGATCATTCCTTTCAATACATAATTATGCCTTATCGCCGCATACTCACAATACTAGTCAAACAACACACTCATCATACGTCAGTGCAACTCTTTGACCTAGAATTTATTTAAACACAATCTGGAGAAGCCTGTTGGGGCACCTAATCCCAGATACCACAATTAAGGCACTTTGGAGTCTCTTCATTCAATTAGAATACCTTTACCTGATGGAGTGAAATGTTTTTCTTGTGTCTTTCATTTTAGTGAATGTGTAAACAGACTGAATTTAGAGTAAAGTGCCTTAAGTAGCCGAAACAGTTTGAATGAACGGGCTCCACAGTTTTGTGAAATAAATCAGTTCCCTTAGAACAGGGGTCTCAAACTCAACTGACTTGTGCGCCGCTGGAGGTAGAGTCTGGGTGAAGCTGGGCCGCATCAAGTATTCCACAAAAAAGGGGACCAATGTAAGTGGGCGCGGCTTTTATTCAGGCGAAAATTACGGTACAAGTGACCAACGTTGCTAATTTGTGTTGTTGTCACGAGCCTGAGCTATGGTAGCCCACAAGTGTTAAAAAATACAAAAAGGCACAGGGCAAGGACTCACGCAGAAAATGTGAAGAAAAAAACGTGCGGGCCGCACAAACACCAAGCTTTGATTTCAGGTAGGGGGCCGCAAAATATCGTTCTGGGGGCCGCAATTGGTAAACTCATTTACAAACTTTCCCACATCTCCTTAATGATACGAAGTGGGAGAAACTTTTTCTGCTGTCCCTATTTGAGATTGGCTTCATTTAAAATATTTATGCAGATACAAAGACAAAATATTTTATGTGCAGTTAATGGCTGCAGCCACGCCCACTGCTCGCCATATTTGATGTGGATATGGGAATATAATTGCCTTTACAACACTCTGAGCAAGAAGAATACTATTACTCTACTCCTCCTTTTCAGTCAGGTTGATTGATGGATATTTTGGTTTGTCTACATACCTGTTCCTTCTAACACCTCCCTTTTTCTTTCTTTCTCTTGTTTTCTCTCTACATCTTGTTGAGCTGTGATTTCATACATAAAGTAAAGTAAAATCTGGTGGTATCTGAATATATATGAATCTTATACCTGTCCCACTTCCACCAATAAAAATGGTTCCCATCCAACTATTGCATCACTTCCTTTTCACCAACTAATTAATGTTTTTAATTATAATTAGAATCATATTATGTTTTTGTTTTGTTTTTAAAAAGAGCTACTACTCAATAAATCATCTTGGGACTGCTCAAATTTAACCTTTGACCTTTTGAAAAGGTTTGGGAATCACTGGACTAAAAGACTAGTCTACCCAACTGTATTCCTGAATCAAGCCCTACCTTGATCAGCTACATGAGTAGTATCTAGAGTTGGGCCGATTTCCGCTTTCACTGGTCCGGTTTGGTGTACAAGCTAAACCGGTTTAATTTATGCAAACCGGTTGAACCACATTTGTCCTTATGACACGTTCCGGAAAATTAAAAACATCAGCGACCTGTGCCGACGGCGTCACGGCACTAAATCCAATGTGTCTTTCATTAGAAACAAGCAGCAATAATGACCAGTGATTAAAATAATATTGTGATTATTTATAAAAGGATCAGCGAGTGTCGAGTTGGCCGCTGGTAAAGTGCAGCCGCGCTGCTGCCGAGCGAGCCGAGGCCGGAAGACAGAGGCTGCAGTGGAATAGTCTATTTTGCTTAGGAAGGTTCCTAACTGAAGAAGTGACCCAGAAGTAAACAAGTGGCCGCCATGATAAGAGCCGTTCGAATTCTCTAAATGCAAAGGAAAGGAGCTCCAATGCTTCCTTTCAGAGCTCCTTTAGCATAGGATGCAACGGACCTTCCTATGCGATAGGAAAGGAGATTACGCCGACCCACAATTCTTTGTGAGAGCAACATTTAAAGTGCCGCACACCTCGGCCGTTCATGAAAACAAACGATATGTGCATTTACATATTTAACAGTTACTTTCATGCTACATATAGGAATTGGAATTGTGTTGATAAATGTGTGGACAGTGATAATAATTTTATGATACTTCAATCATGTTACAAAGTTAACAAAAACGAAACTAAGACCACAAATGAAATGTAAATACAGCAAACAGTAAACAGGAAGGAGGAGCTGCTCGAAGCCGGTCAGTGAACCAGCTGTTTATAAAACCAACAACATGGGGAGAAGTGGACGCTGTCAATCATCAGCGGGCGCATAATAATGACGTAGTTTAGTGAAAATCCTGTCGGATTGAAGACGTGTTGCTAGGCGAAGCGCCACCAGAGCATAAAAAGCAGTTCGTGCCCGTACGAGGCCGCCGTTGTATAAGCAACACGTATATGATGCTCAGCAACTTCGCTTGTTGAAGAGTCTGTAAATATGCAAGACGAGCAAAAGTTCACCTTTAGTAGTTTTTTGAAGCCACAAATCGGAATTCCGACGCCCATTGTTTACGTCACACGGCCTGGCGCCATATCCGTCTTTCTGCTTCCATGAAGTTGGGATGTTTTGTAAAAAGAGACACCATCGCAGCATTACACCCAAAGCAAAGGTACGATTGCCCCACATTTGTGACTCTCCTTTCCGTGATTACAGCGAAATCTTCAGTGTAAAAAACCGAAAGTTTCACTCGGGAGGGGCTGCTGTGACAAGTGCGACGCCTAGTGGGAAAGGTCGGTATAACCGGTTCGGTCTAATCGTTGGCTTTTTATCAGACCGGTTTGAAAATGTTTAAACCGGCCCACGCCTAGTAGAATCATTGGCATTGATTAATTTATATTAGTATTACCATTTTTTTAATCGAATATATAATTATAAAGAGAGACAGTTTCTGCATGATAAAGTACTTTGGCTTTGAGTACATTTTGCTGTTAATAAGTCTGTACTTCTAGAATATCAAGGTTTGGAATGTAGGAATTTTTATTATAATGGAGTATTTTTTCTGTGATATTATGAAGTACAAGTTCTGAATACTTCTTCCATTTCAGGCTTTTTTGGACACAGCGTGTAAGAAAAATGAATGCATATATCCCCACAGTTCATTTAAATGAAAAATACAAAGTTCACTGTGCAGGAGAGCAATGTTACATACTCACCTGCAGATGGCAGCATCACACAGCTAGTTTCAAATTATTTTACTAGCTGAATAATGTTCATACATCAGAAATGAACTGATAACCTAAGGATGGATTTCCTAATTCTCACTGTTAACTTGGCCAGTAAGGGATTTTTCAAACATTCATTTGAAGGCTTCTGTCTTTTACTGCCAATCTTCCATTTCTAACACCAAAAGAAAGGCGGGCTACACATGTTTCTAGTTGATAGGCATCGTGTTGAGGATGATTTGGTGCAGTCTGCTAAGAAATGATGTGCTCATAGTGTCAAGCTTTGGAGTCCACTTTATTCCTTTCTTTTTATAAATATATAAACAGCAAAACAGGTCATTTGTCCTATGGGTGCCACCTCATGGTTACTTAACAATGTTAACCCCCCCCCCCCCCCCCCCCCCAAAAACAAAACAAAACAAAAAACCCTTACCTATAGCACTCTGATCGTAGCACTGTTGCTCTTGAACTACTAGTTTACTCAGATGAGGACCTAACACTTGCTCTTACTTTATCAGCAATGATACGTTGTGGTTTCTTTGTTTCCTTCTTTTGACAAATGTACTTATTGTAAGTCGCTTTGGACAAAAGCGTCTGCTAAATGACCTAAATGTAAATGTAAATGTATTTGTTCTATTCTCCAGTGTTGTACTCAAGATTGGTCTCTGTCTCGAGCCCAGATACAGTGTGACCTGACATATGGAATTCAACCATCATTCATTTCATTATTTAACACCCATGCTTACTCAGCTTGTCATGTCAAAACGTCTTCTGTGGGTCTGACTTATTCAATCTGATATCTAGGCTGTACTGCAAACAGTGTCAGATTGCATAATAACTTCTTTGAGACAAAAATCACTGAAGCATTTGAACCTCGTGACCTCAGTGGAGTTGAGGCAGGTTGGCAAAAACTAACCTGAGAGAAATAGTCCCCACACACTCTCCATCATGGGGAGATGCACCTACACTACACTGTAAGTTTGACGCTGCATCAGAATTACGTAACCCTCATGCTGCCTACAGTCCAGGTACAGTTATATCAGCAAATGGAGAATCCATACAACTCCTCCGGTTCATATTTTCTAACAGGAAGAGAATAAATATCTTTCTGATTATGAAACCAATGCGGAAACTCTGGATCCGGCTGGAGATGCGGAGAATCATTTGCTACAGATTCCTCTGCATAGTGGAGGCACTATCCGAGACCACGTGAGAGGAATATTCAATGACGGTCCCCGACAGACCGGCTCATCTCCGCTGGCACTCCTGCGCCGCTGACATGGACTCTTGGACACGGTTTATCCTCAGCTTGGCACACATGGACGCGGAGGGAGGTGGACACTCTGTCTGAATGTAACCTTTGATCTTTTGCAGTTTTTTTCTTCTTTTTGTTTGGTTGTTCGGGTCTAACAGTTTCTGGGGGGGTATGGCTTGGCCGTGCATCAGCAGAGTGTGCTGCCTGGCTCGCTTCTGGAACCAGTTCGACAAATCGGACCTCTCCGTGCCGCTCACCATCCAGAACTACTCGGACATCGCCGAGCAGGAGGTGCGCTCCGTCACCAAGCAGGTCTCCGCCTCGGAGCGCGCGCCCGGGAGTAACTACTCGACCCCGGAGCCGCGTGCCGCCGGCGCTCCTCACGCGCCCAAAGATGGCCCGGGGACCCGGGGGTCTTTCAGAGCGCGGAAGGAGCCCAGTTACAAGCCCCGAGAGGACTACCACCCGCCCGGGGTGCCGTTCCCCAGCGTTACCCAGTACAAACAGGATTTCAAACCCTGGCCCATTCCCCGGAAGGAGACTTTCCCGTGGATTAGTAACGGGGACAGTGTTTCGGACAGCACCGGGAACGGTTGCCACAGCCAGGCAGCACCGGGCGACAGAGAGGAGCGGGGCAGGGGGCAGAGGTGGGGAGGGGAGCCGGTGGTGGAGGGGAGCACGATCAGCTCGTACAGGTAGGACATGTCCTCCTCTGTTTCAGCACCTGTCGCTGTCCACCGCTTCTAGTCAGCTGATGCTTCATTAGATGCTTAAATAAAGCGCTGACTTCCAGGGTCGACCCAGCAAGAGGGAAGATAGAGGTCATCAATCATTCTCTTACACGTTTTCTTTTATAAGAGAGAGAGTTAAAGTAAGAATATTTGATTTTTTATTTATTTTTATTTTTTTTGCATTTTTAGAGAGCAGTGGTTCCAAAGACAGGTTGTCTTTGAAAATAAGCAATGATTAGTATTTACAATCTTCTGTCATTGATTTCTATCAATTACAAGCAGTGCAACCAAAGAGTGATGTGAGATGTACTTATTTTTTTATAGCAAGAAGTAAAACTGTGCAGTACTTCAAAGTAAAAAAAAGCCCTCAGATTTTTCTCATGACCCCTTGTTCGGTCCAGACCCCCATGTAGATTCATCAAAATAACCTGGTAATTGAAGGGGTATTTTGGTGATTCACAGGCTAAAGTTGCTAGAGACACATTTTTATGAGATTTTTAATCACCATTCAAGCTCCAAAAACACTGCCTACACTTCAAATAATGTAACTTGGTGATGTCTTTCACTTGACCATCCCTGCCTGGTTAACGCTTTCAAACTCAACCCCAGTCCATGAAACCAGCAGGGTCTCCCCAATTTAACCCCAAGTCCTTATGAAACAGCTGCTTCACAAGCTTAGCACTCCCCATGACACGTAAACTGATCTTCACATGAGACAAACTTTTGTCTATACTGAGCCTCCATCAGCCACCTGATGCACCGCTCTTCCTCCAGGCAAGAGTACCGGCCGTGGACGGGGGTGAGACCGGCCAAAAGTGCGAGGAAAAATGCTCCAGCTCAATACTCCAGCCCAGGGACCGAGGCCACCCAAGTCCCGCGAGAGACCAGCTACCAGGCTGCCTACAGTGGGGATGTCCACAGGTCCATAGGGCTGCATCAGGGGGAGAACATAGCATCTGCTGCCTCCAACGTACAGCCTGCTGCCGTGCCCCAGCCCGCCCCCACTGCCCCCGGAAGCCCACCCCTCCCCTCCAGCCTCCAGCAGAGCATCCTGCCCGAGAGGACCGAGCTCACTAGGACAATCATGGGAGAGGTAAGCAAAGACACAAGTGTTGGTGTATTCTTCACGATCTGTGAACATCAGCAGATGTAATGCATTACTCAAACAGCTGAAGGTTCAACGAGCCCACTGGAGGAGCTGCAACATTGCTCCTCCTGAAAGTCCTCTTCTGTCGTTTCCCCGGTGGCCCGGCGCTGCTGGGCCGTTTCAGAAAAGTGATACAGCATTCTGTCCCTAAGCAGCTCAAAGTGACCCAGCTGTTTAAAACAGGCCATGTACTGCGTTAGGTAACACTGCTGGTGCTACACTCATTACTTTGGCCTCAATAGAACAGATTTGATGAGGATAAAAAAAAAAAGTAGATGGGAAATTCTTCCAACTGTGGTCCATTTTTGGTCAGAAAACCAAAACCTGTAGGCAAATGTATTGATGTATATCTAAAAATTAATAATTCTTGCCTGTATATTATTTATTTATTTATTTCTAATCATATTTATTTAAATAATAATGACATCTTAATTTCTCATTTGTATTTGGAGTGTTAGGATCATTGGTTTTGTTTTTCTGTGCCAGAGCCTCAATAATAAATACATTATGTTCAAGATGTTATTGAGGCAAAACAGTTGAAGAATCCCCCAAATACAATTGTACATTATGTCCCAGATTTGTACTCTCAGATATAACGAGACATGACAAAGAACCAGATGTTTGATTGAAGCATAACTTCCTCCATCAAGACAAGAGGATTTGCTCAGGACGCTGGAAACTCATCATTTCAGTCAGGTTGTTCCAGATTACCGCAGGATAAAGTGGGTGAGGGGACACGTCCCTCTTTCCTCCCCCCCGGGTGCTGCCATTCAGGTCAGCTGTTTTTGCATGACAGTAAGCGAGACAGTTTTTAGGAATCTCCAGAGGTTTAGTGCCATCCCTCTTACCCGCCCACAGCCCTTGGTGCCATCTGCCAGTGGAAAGCTGGGGCTGGTCGGGCCGGGTCAGGCTGGTTTGTCTATCTGCACACTGTGGAGCACAATCTAGCACTCAAAGATATCTGGGGAGGTGAGAAAAGGTGTTTTTTAGTGGGACAAGCTGTCTGCAGAGTACCGTTGAGGACACTGAAGTCTTTTATAATGATGAGTTTTAGCAACCTGTGGGAAATGTAGTCTTTCTTTCTGTCAATGTGCAGAATCGATGGTGAAAGTCTATCTCTGAATGTTATAGTGTTCCTCCACAAGCTGAGCAATTTAACCATTTCAGAGTTACAAGTTTTCTTAGGACAGACAAATTAGTGTCAAAATATAACTGAATAAGTGAAATTAAATCAATAAAGAAAATGAGAGATTTTCTCTGGTTTTCTATGGGAAAGGAGACTAGGACGTATGACCTCAGTATTTCTAGCTCCTCCCTGTGTGTTTGCCCTCCATACTGCACCCTTTGGAGCTTTAGGAAAAAGTCTCCTGCAAAAGAGAAAATATAACTGGCTCTCTGCATAATTTCTGGAATAAAGGCTTCTCCAGCTAGCCATTATGTCCCTCATTGTCCTGTGTGGTGGTGATGGAGGTCGAAGTGAGAGATGTCAATGGCGGGGCAGGGACTATTAATAACACTTGGCCCAGTTGGAGTGAGAGTTCACGGCACATTAAGAAGGGATGTGCTGCCGGCAGTATGTTCGGCTGTGGGACTGAACACTGCAAGTCAATATCGGACACACGACGGCCCCTCACACACACGCACACACTCGCCAGCAAACAAAGTTATCTTGGATAATCCACCCCAACGGCCCACTCACTTCTGACTCATTATTGAGCCACCGGCCCCCCGCAGAGGTGTCCGACCAGCCATTACACATCCCTTTCCAGCATATACTGGGTCATGGCACTCTCCTGATGCCGTTGTAAAATGCACGACTGCACCAAACTGTGTTATCACCAGCTTCCACGTTTAGCGTGCAGCAGAACGGACCGACTGTATCTATTCATTAAGAGACTTAACGATGATTAAGTCCCAAATAAGCAGCTGAACTCATAATAATAAATCTGCTCCTGACGATAAAGGAGTCGGGCAGCCATGTAATTCTCATTGTTGCTCAAATCAATCTGTCAAATTGCGTGCTGCCCCAGCTAGAACTCATAAACCCATCTCGACAGATCAAACCCGTCTACGTTCGTGACACGCAGCAGCAGAAAAAAACGATGACAAGACGCTGCTCGTGATGAGAGAGGCATGTTTTCTCCAACGCACTGAACTTGCAATTTAAAACATCTGAGCGAGAGTTTGTTGCGAGCTGTCAGATGAGAGAATGAACCTCTGTTCAACCTGAACGCCCGTCTCCTCCGGCTTAAACCAGTGCAGCCCTGTTAGGCATCAGATTTGCAAGGATGGGGTTGTATAATCCCGTGTGTGTCGGGGATGAGCAAGACAACAACAAAAAACGCCAGACGGAGGACACGTTTAGCATGACTTCAGCAAGAATCTCTTCACTTCAAAGTGTAACAGCACTGTGTTTTCATATGCCTGTTACATAGATGCATGGAAGAGGGAGGGAAATGCAGCTCACAACGTCTTTAAACTGCATGAAGAGGATAGAGAGTCTGCAGGGACAATGCAGCCCGAAATTCACCTCCCTTTTCTCTCCTCTTTCTCTTCCCTGCAAGAGATGATCGGTAGTTTGCCTTGTAGGAATCCTGCATGGATTACCGACCAACAGAAGCACATCGACTACAAAAAGAGGCAAACATATTACAAAACACTGCAGGTTTGTTTGTGTCAGACTGGGAGTCTTCATTCCTTCTGCCATTGTTTTCTTTCCCTGACTTTCCATTTCCTTCCCCCGATTTTTCAACAACCCCCCTAAGCCTGGCTTTTTCTCTCCCCCCTTGTCTTTCACTTGGACCTCTAGCCTTTTCCCACGCTGCCCGAGACAACAGAGGGGAGAGTCCTGTGCCAAGTTGGCAGGACTCTGGCAGGGAGGAGAGGGTTGTATTGAGAGGAGGGGATTGCAACAGAAGGTTGAGGGGAAGAGACAAAGCGAAGGGGGAAACATGAGGAGAGGCGAATGAGATGCAGCGTGTGATAGAGGTGATGGAGAATGAGAGGGTGGTGGGGGAGGGGGGGGGGGGAGGTTAGTGAGCACGATTTGATGGATTATCTGCTAAAGTGCGATGTTGCACCGGGTTGCAGTCTTCTTTGGCACCAATCTAATTTGGGAGAGAGGCAGACCTGGCTGCTACACAGAGCAGAAAAGCCACTGTGGGGGCTGGGTGAGTGAATACACTCACTATATGAACTGCCTTCCCTGCCACCCACAGTGCTGTATCGTCACACTCAAAGTGCTGCTGGGACAGCAGTCAATCCCTCCACAGACTTGTGCTCAGATTGCCTGATAAAAGCGAGCCCACTCCACAGCTCCACAGTAAATTGGAAGAGCCTGGCACACTCGCATCGACCGCTCCAATAATTGCTGGAAAGAACAGAATCCAGGCGACGATTCATTCTCCACAGCCCAGATGGATTCTGGTCAGGTTTAAAAAAAGAAATAAATAAAAGAGTTGCCATCGGCAGAACAGAGTGTCGAGTGACAAATAGCAACACAGCCGGGGCGGCGGCCCGACAGCTGACCTGATGCTTCTTGACAGTACAACCGAAACCAGTCTCCTCTCATTTCACGGGTCCAGCGTGAGCAGCGCTGCCCGCTCTGGTTGGAGCTCTCTGATCCGCTCCTTTAAAGCTGCTGTCTGTTATACCTGCCTGTCTCTCTCTGCCTTGTCTCAGGAACACCTGGTGAGGACCAAATTCCCTCCGAACCCTTCTGCGGTGTTTCAAAGCGGACCAAGGGTCTTCAACATCTGACCTCCGCACCGATCCGTTTCAGTTTGAAGGACTCGACAGGGGAACGTTTGGAGTCCATTCCACATCACAAGAATCTATGCAAGGGAATGTACATTGTTGTGGAGCTGCAGCGTCAGTATCCCAAGTGGAGACGGATAGCCCCCCCCCCCCCCATTGCTATGGAAATGAATATGCATGTTACTAATTAGTTTCAAAACAAGCTTTTTTCGCAGTTATAGATGCACAAGAAACTGGCTGCTTTGTGTGTGTGTGTGTGTGTGTGTGTGTGTGTGTGTGTGTGTGTGTGTGTGTGTGTCTTTCAATTGTATATAATGTTGAGTCCGCTCCAATAGTGAATGACACAGTTGGTCATAAGTGTGTATGCTTATAGAACTACGTTGCCCGTTGGTGTTAGAGATGCTAGAAATCTGCCAGAAAATAAGTTATTTATCTCACGAGTATTAGATTAGTTTACTATTTTGAGAAGGCTTTGTTCAATCTATTATTTTGTAAATCTATTGTTAAAGAAAATGTATAATGTAAGTGAAATTACAATAAATGATTATTAGGATCTTGGCACTTTCTATGAGAAAAGCCACTTCACTTGGCTCTTCTTCTTCGCTGCGTTTCTTTCATGGGATATGAATAGAACGAGTGCAACGAAACTATAATATCAAAGGAGTTATGAAAGTAGAGGTTTATGTTTCTAAAAACTACAGTTCTGAGCAAAAAAAAATTATTCGCAAAATTATTCTAATAAGCACGTGAATGCGTATGAGTTTGTGAGGTCACAGATTAAAAATGTCATCTGTTCATCCTTAAGTCCAAGTGGATGTTTGTGCCACATGTCGTGAAATGTCAAGACCATGCCTTTATGAGAACAGGAGGTGACGGACAACCGGATGGTACGGAGGCATGAAATCATGTCCTCACTTCCTGCCGGTCCTTTATAGGCAGAGATTTCTGCAATAATAATAATAATACAATATGGAGGTGAATGCAATTTTTGTTTTTAAAATCCCCGTCAAATAAAACCAAAGCTATCTGCAGGACTAGATGCCACTAGAGGTTAAGTGAGAAAATGGTTTCATGTAATTTGGGTGAAGTGGCTTCAACTGACTCAGATACTCATCGGTCCTGATCGTTTATCAAAAACAATCAAAGCAAACGAAACATGTCCAACACGAATCACGTTCCCAAGAAATAATCCAACTAGAGTTTTTCTTTGTTTATTACAAGAATAATTATATTTTTTGGTATGCACTGAAACATGAAAATACAACGTTTGGGGGAACCTTCTAACTAGTTTGGTTGAACAGACATCACAACCACTCAGGCCAAACGCTTCCACTCACACAACCATCCACACATTAACATAATGCAAAGCTCCACATGAAACAGATTTACCAACGCTACACACAGGACCACTCACTTACCACCGATTAATTCACGTCTGTGTTCACTACGCCCACTATGCACACACATCCATACGCACACTCACTACTGTTAGGGCATCGCCGTTATCAGATAAAAAAATAAAACAGGATTTGAAAACACCATCCATTTCATATTGGTCATATACAATGTGCACATCACATGATTGATACCTCATGGTTGTTAACCAGGACATTTAAAAGCACTTTCAACTGGCTATCAAACCTGTTTCATGAAGGAGAGAGCTGTGTCGTGTTAAGAGTCAGACGTGGGATCTTTCATAACCCTTCATAACCTGTCTGCAACTTAAAAATAAAGAGACAGAAATCAGTTACCTCTTCTGAAGAGCCTTAAAAAAAAAAAAAAACTGCGGTATTGTAAGAACCATAATTACCTCTGCCAGGAAACACTGAAATACATCAAAGGATCTTTGCAGTGACGGATCATTAGTTGCCATGGCAATGGCACTTTTGGAAGAATCTCTCTTTGCTTTGCCCCAAAGCACCCACCAGATATTACTATCACCGTGATTGATAGAGAACTTGCTGTGAAAACCTTTACCGCTGGTAAACTGAATCTGTGACGGCGGGGTGAAGAAAGGAGGAGCGGACAGCTGTCTGATGGGGTTTTACAGCCCTGTAAGTCACTCAGGCTTCATTTCCCTGATGACTAGCTGGCTGTCTAGCAGGAAACACTTCATCATTAAAATAATCTTGTTATGAGGTAAGTGAGAGCAAAGCAGCCCCTCAAAATCAAATAATGTGTCCTACAATGCTGCTTCTCAATACATTGGGACTAACGTGTTACAAAATACCCAGAGTATTAGAAACGTTGTTATTCTGGCTGCTATGCTGCGGCTGCTGCTGCGAGGGTTAAGTGGAGCCCTTCTACGATTAAGTTAATGAATACAGTACATTAGTTATTCCTGCACAACCTGAGGCGACAGGACTACATCCAGGTGTGAGCGTTCACACAGTCAGTACACTCTCTGTCATAACCGGTCCTCACATCTCGGTGTGTGTCGGTTACCGGTCGGCGTCATTCTCCTCACGCCTCAATTGTCCTTGGACAGGTAGCCCATGTGTGTGTTGGTGAGGAAGTCGCAGGTGGGGATGCTACTGACCGCCTGGTGGATGTTCGTGGCCGTGATCTCTCTTGGAGCTCTGCAAAAGCCGAAGTTACAAAGTGAGGATGCAGAGCAAATACGTCGCTGTCTGTTGGCTTCTGAACGTTTAAGACGGTTTGTCATTAACTGCTTTCTGGAATATTCTGCTCTGAATCAATGCATTTTGTGGTCTCTTAGATGGGTTCACTGCCTCGCTGTCTTACATGATCTACATGGCACAAAGCGCACTAAATCATTCAGGCAAGGACTGTT